>NC_136898.1:4974040-5156540 GCF_949152265.1 Phoxinus phoxinus
AGACCAATAAAATAACATAAAATAAATGAATGTTCCAAATGTACCAGAGTTTACACCAGACTAATAAAAAGTAAAATAAAATAAATTAATAAAACAAAATAAACATTCCCACACATACTTAAAGTCTATTTTCTTAGATTTTCTAATATGAATTTTCCAGCAGAGTTCACATGAACTGAACACCTGACAATTAAAATAAAATAAACATTCAAACCCACATTTAATGTCTATTTCCTCATCTTTTTTAATATGAATTTTCCAAACGCAGAGACACATGAACCAAACACCAGACAATTAAAATTTTCCACCAATTTTTGTAAAATCTACATGTATTTCCTTATATTGTACTGCGATTTTTGCTATTTGTTCAAATAAACTTTTTCTAAATGTCATACCTGCTATTTTTCATGGTACTTTTATTGGTATAAAATTGGCTGCAATTCATATTGAGTCAACGAATAATGACAAATCATTAATAACTTTCCTGTTAATAATATTGAGAGTTGTGTATGAGGAAAAGCTGTATTCTCTTACACTGAGGAGTTCTGCAGCAGGGAGCTGGCGTTGAGCACAGATGGGTTGTTCTGGACCAGACTGAACCAGCCGGAGAGATCATAGCGGACCGGATCTGAACCCATCAGGTGAGCGATCTCACACTGCAGAGGCTGCTCACACTGGCGCACTGAGAAGCAAGCGTGCAGAGAGATGAGGACGTGTCTGACCAAACATCACAGGAGAGGGTCAGAATCAGACTATACCTGTGCCGCTGAAGTACTGACACACTCTTTCCAGAACTGTGCTCTCGGTGGAACCAGGAGTGACCATCTCTTCATCCAGGACCCACAGGAGACCTCGAGAGTCGCCTTCTGGTGCTCGAACCTGAGAACACACACACACACACACGTGCGGGCGGGCGGTTTAAATGACATGCACGGTTGAGGCGTGTTAAAGGGGTGATGAACTGAGAAATACATTTTTCCTTGAGCTTTTGACCTATAGGAGGTCATCATACTATAAGAATATCCTGTAAGTTTCAGAACTGAAAACTTCCTTGTTAATCCAATAAAAGCTTTTATTGACACCAGGCTCAGCGAACGACAGGTTTTTCAAAGTGGGGATTTATGACGTCACAGGGTATCAAACCCCGCCTTCTCAGAAGAAGATCGACGCCTACTTCAACACCGCCTGTTTAGCCCCGCCTACCGACTCGCACATTACATGAAACTTATTATAATATGCAAAACTGTTATCCAATCATAGCAGTGGGCGTTTACTTCCAAGTCTTCAATGCGGCACGCCCATTTGAGCTAGGCTCAAAACCAGGGTAAAAAAATAGCCTATTACTTATTTATTTTGATGTTTTTGAATGTAAAAACCAAGCGAATGTCATAAGTTGACCTCAGACAACAATATACATTTAAACAAAAAAAAGCCAGTTCATGACCCCTTTAAGAATCGAGGAGGTATACCTGCAGTCCTGGCTGGTCAACAGCACACACAACCTCTGACGGGCTCGTCTCGGGGGCTGCGAAATCTACAGGTACTCCTTCCTGAGGAAATTATTCAGAAAGTTATTAATTATATGAAATTATTATTTGTTATTATTATTATACATTTAATTTCTTGTCACCTCTCTATTATAATATGAATGCCAAAAATGGTCAAACCCTCTCACAAAATTAGCATGTGGTGCTATGAAAAATAACAGATATGGCATTTTTAGACATAGTTGATTGAGAATTTGGTAAAATAGTTGCGAAACATATAAAAATAGAAGTTATAAATATGCATAGGAATTATTGTATTATATTATTTAATGCATTAAATTACATTAAATGAATTCAGCAAGATTCAATATTTGTTTGAGGTTGTCAAAAACAAACAAAATTAGTATGTGGTGCCATGAAAAAAAAAACATATATGGAATTTTTAGATATAGTTAATTGACCAATAACGGCAGAAAAAAAGGAAGTTATAAATATGCATAGAAATTATGTTTATATATTATATTATTATATTATTTTTAAATTAAATTAATGATATATAATGATATAATGATATTTAAAATGATATAAAAAAAATTATAATATACTTACCTAAATCAAAGTAAAATTTTATCAGCAATTAAGTTTCATTTTCATATTCGATATTTATTGTAGGTTATCATTTATTGACCAAATATCAAAATGGCAGTAAAACAAACAGAAAAAAAAGTTATAAAAATTCATAGGAATGTTACTTTATATATTCAGCAAGGTTCATTTTCATATTCAATATTTATTTGAGGTTGCCACGGCATTTTTAGATATACTGTATTGACCAAGTAACAAAATGGCAGTAAAACATACAGAAATAGTTAGAAATATTCATAGGAATGTTACTTTATATATTATTTTTTATTTATTTAATTTAAAAATGTAATCAGAAAGATTCATATTCATGTTCACTATTTAATTGTGGTTGTCATATGGCATTTTTAGATAAAGCTTATTAACCAAATAACAAAATGGCAGTAAAACATGCAGAAATAGAAGTTATAAATGTTATTGAATTGAATTAAATCAGCAAGATTCATATTCAATATTAGTTTGAGGCATAGCACAGTACCCGTGTGTATCGCTCCAGCGTCTGTGTGAATGTGTGGCTGTAGTAAAGCTCCAGCAGTCTCTCCTGTAAGTAGTTGTGACAGAGCTCGGAGAATCCGGCAGCCCGGTCATCAGCGCTGTGTCTGGGGTTCCTCAGGCCCGGTGTGTCCACCAGCATCACAGAGGCCAGCGTCAGCTGCTGAGACTGCAGCGCTCTGGGGAGAGGACACACACACACTGCACATCAGTAACACTGCAGAGACATCTCATTGACCAGGACATGCGTCCTGTGTCTTTACCTGTTGATGAGAGACACTACAGTGGTGAAGAGTTCCTCATAGAGACCAGCCGCCATCCCTTCTACACACTGAGCAGCACTCAGCTTTGGACCTGAAACACACACACACACACACATATGTTGATCTAGCTCTCTTAATAAGGACTGATATTTTTGTCCAATTAAAACAATTACAATAGACTCCTACAAGAAAACCTTAAACATCATCAATAAATAATCTTGATTTATATGTTTTAAAATGTAATTTATTCCTGTGATCAAAGCTGAATTTTCAGCATCATTACTCCATTACTTCAGTGTCACATGATCCTTCAGAAATCATTTTAATATGCTGATTTGCTGCACAAAACATTTCTTAATATTATCAACATTAAACTGTTTCTGATGTGAAATATTTTTGTTGTGTATGAACAGTAGTGTATGGAAGAATTAGAAACATAAATATACTGTTTATATATTAAATAATAGACACAAAAAAATAATAAAAAAGCCGAAACTGAAATGTTTTGGTTATAACTCTTATTCAGTTGATATTCATTTTAATACGTGGCTCTCTGAAATATTAGTTTCTAACTGATCAATTGAGGCATTTTGTGGTCAAACTTTTTTTATAATGACACTATACTGCTTATCATCACCTGAATACTAAATAAATAAACTAAAATATTATGTTTATTTATCTATTGCCAAATTTACACTGGAAAGGTGGCACAGAAGTGCTTCTGGAGTGGACAATTAGGTGTCTTTACGTTTAAGGCTGCTCACAGGTGGCATAAATGCATTCACACAGTTTTAACTGCATGTTGTATTACTAGGGGCTGAGGTGGATCAGAGCAGGCTTTAGTCTGGCATTTATGCTGCATTGCGTCTTCACACAGGATTTTGAGCAGCCACAGAGCCTGTGGACCACAAAATCAGTCACATGAGTCAATTTTCTTTTTAATTGAGATTTATACATATCATGAAAGCTTAATAAATATGCTTTCCATTGATGTATGGTTTGTTAGGATAGGGCGATATTTGGTTGAGATACAACTATTGAAAATCTGGAATCTGAGGGTGCAAAAAAATCGAAACATTGAGAAAATCTACTTTAAAGTTGTACATTTATGTTGGTGATTGTGCTGCATTCACTCACAAAAAGAAATGTTTTATATATTTATGGTAGGAAATTTACTAAATATCTTCATGGAACATGATCTTTACTTAATATCCTAATGATTTTTGGCATAAAAGAAAAATCGATAATTTTGACCCATACAATGTATTGTTGGCTATTGCCACAAATATACCCGTGCGACTTGTGACTGGTTTTGTGATCCAGGGTCACATTTGATGTGTAATATGTTCTGTATGTTATTGCTGGTTCCTCTACACATATTTGTGCTGGGTTGTGCTGGGTTTCACAGGGACAGCCTGTATTCTGACCTTCCTCTGGTGTGTCTGCGGTGTGTCTCTCTCGGACTCCCCCGGTGGCTCTCTGCAGTAACTGTCTCAGGTGGTGTTTGAAGACGGCAGTGTGAAGCTCCTCTCCCTCACAACCCAGGACAGCGCTGGCCGTCTGCGCGCTGTCAAAGCTCATGAACTGCTTACGGCCCACTGAAGCCGTGGCAGAAAGGGGGGGAAAAAGAGAAAAGACTGTCCAGATTCTTTTCGCTTCACAAAATACAGTCATCAGAGTAGTCCTGCCTTACCTTTGCATGTTCCTGCGACACCAAGATGGTATATTCCTGCTAAAACATGCCAGATGGCCTTCTGATCATCCGCTGAGAATCCCAAAGTGTTCATGGCGGCCAGAAGTTTCCCAAAACCCACTATAGCTCTCTGCTTTTCATCAACCTGAAGTGAGGGACAGACATTTTTTATTAAAGCTTATTAGAGAAAACTTGAAATATACAGCTGGGCTCTTTATTTGATGGAATTGTGGGTAAAAGTGGGGATGAACGGGATCCAGGAAATGTTCCAAGCCAGATTTAAAAGCTCCACATGTCAAAGCACACACACTAATGATCTATTAGTTTAATATTCATGACATTTTCCTCGCTTTGTGTTTTGTTTGTTTAGACAGTTCATACCTTGGTTGGGCATGTGATTCCAAACGAGTTGTGTTCCTTTAACTGGTGCAGCTGCAGTTCAGACCTGTGATGAGGGAACAAGACAGTTACACTCAAATTTAAACAGGAAATGACATCAGACGAGATCCTGCCCCCTCAAGCTCTCTGGAGCTTTTGTTTTAACGCAAAGCTATGAAAAGAGCAGGCATTCTGCCAAAGCGGCGGTCGCAGAAGAGCTTGTGCGTGCCTCTGAGGGGAAACCGTATCCAAAAACAAACCCCTAACAATACAGTGAATGATCTGAGGTTTGATGACAGGTAACTTTAGATCTACGCCGTCTAATAATGCTGCGCTCAGGCCTGTGAGGAGAGAAGCCAGGACACCGCTACTGAGTGTGACCACAGAGAGCTCCAGAGACTGAACTGACCTCATGTCTGTGCTGAGGCCTGAGAGCATCTGAGAAAACACCAGGAAGTTACTCTCTCCCTCCGGCCTCCGACACACCCTCCATTTCTCCAGCAGCATCGTCTAAAACACACACACACACAGAGAAAAAAAACATTACATAGATATAGACAGACGTATGGACATGCAGGGGCGGACAGACAGACAGACAGACAGACAGAAAGACAGAAAGACACACAGACAGACAGACAGACAGACAGACAGACAGACAGAAAGACACACACACAGACAGACAGATAGACACACAGACAGACAGACACACAGACAGATAGATAGATAGATAGATAGATAGATAGATAGATAGATAGATAGATAGATAGATAGATAGATAGATAGATAGATAGATGGAAAGACACACACACACAGACAGACAGACAGACACACACACACACACACACACACACAGACAGACAGACAGACAGATAGATAGATAGATAGATAGATAGATAGATAGATAGATAGATAGATAGATAGATAGATAGATAGATAGATAGATGGAAAGATAGACAGACACAGACAGACAGACAGACAGACAGACAGACAGACAGACAGACAGATAGATAGATAGATAGATAGATAGATAGATAGATAGATAGATAGATGGAAAGACACACACACACACAGACAGACAGACAGACAGACACACACACACACACACACACACACACACACACACACACACACAGACAGACAGACAGACAGACAGACAGACAGATAGATAGATAGATAGATAGATAGATAGATAGATAGATAGATAGATAGATAGATAGATAGATAGATAGATAGATAGATAGATAGATGGAAAGATAGACAGACACAGACAGACAGACAGACAGACAGACAGACAGACAGACAGACAGACAGATAGATAGATAGACAGACAGACAGACAGATAGAACGACAGACAGACAGACAGATAGATAGATAGATAGATAGATAGATAGATAGATAGATAGATAGATAGATAGATAGATAGATAGATAGATAGATAGATAGATAGATAGATAGATAGATAGATAGATAGATAGATAGATAGATAGACAGACAGACAGATAGATAGATAGATAGATAGATAGATAGATAGATAGATAGATAGATAGATAGACAGACAGACAGATAGAACGACAGACAGACAGACAGATAGATAGATAGATAGATAGATAGACAGACAGACAGACAGACAGACAGACAGACAGAACGACAGACAGACAGATAGAACGACAGACAGACAGACAGACAGACAGACAGACAGATAGATAGATAGATAGATAGATAGATAGATAGATAGATAGATAGATAGATAGATAGATAGATAGATAGATAGATAGATAGATAGATAGATAGATAGATGAAGCACCTGCAGGTGGGCGGCAGCAGCGAGTCCTGCGTGGTTGAAGTCCAGTGAGAGCACCATAGCGAATCGAGTCGAGGCTTCACTGTGAGACGATCTCACACTCCCAAAAGAGCGCAGCACCGTAAACACTGCCTGCAGACGCTCTACTGCAGATACACACACACAAACCAGCACAACTTTACAAGTGACAACAGACAAACACGACTAAACAGCCTCTAAACTGCTGCTATAGCATTTCAGCAATCGCATATTGTCAGTAGATTCTCACACACACACACACACACGCTGATATTCAGTGGAGTGAAACATGTCACACTGTGCTGTAATTACTGGAGAGGAGCTTGTAAACACTACCAGAGACTCTTTGAGAAATAAAAATCAGCTAGACAATGAAAATTATTCAAGGACTTGTTTGATTCATTTCTATTGGTAAGTTTTAAGATGTACTCTATTCCCGTTGTGTAGTGTAGCTTTAGGTTATAAACACAGAGGTGTATCCACTCACAGGTGAGGCTTCCTCCCGCTGTTCCCGCTTGTTTGAGCAGCTCCTGGGAAAACGACTGACAGGTAGTGGTCTTCCCTGTCCCACAGCGGCCCAAAGCCACCAGAGTCTGGTCCCTCCGCTGACCCACCATGGACACGTACACCCTCCTCACCAGAGCCTGCAGTGGGCCAGGGGCCTCCCACGACTCCCAGCGTCGGCTCCGCAGACCCTGACAAGCAAAACAAACACTTTTCACTCTACAAAACGTCTGTTTGCTGCATGAGCACAAACCTAATTCTGCATGTCTAACAAAAAAAGTTCTGAGGTGGTAGCCTACCAAAACTTTTTCAATTGTTGGATAAAATTAGCCAATTTATTACATAAATAAATAAATATTTTTTATATAACTATAGCCTTTGATAACAAAAAATATAATAAATAGTGCACAACCCTGATGGAACTACATCCAAACACACAGTAATACCATGGTACTTTTTTGTAAGGAAACTGAGAGGGCATGTGAGACAAATTTTCTTTCGCCATGTTTCTGACAGACCGCTCACAGACATCACGCATGCGCAATATTTGTATCCACGTAAAATGCATTGAAACTGTAATTAAACTAGACATATTTCAATTGGGTGATTATAATTTAATGTTTTGTGCCTTTTTCACTTTTGTAATTATTTTGCGGTTAAATTAGGAATTATTCATGATCGCAAAAAAATGCGACATTTTGTTGATTTTGCGTTGTATTCAGCGAACGCGGAATCGCGAAAAACTGGAGCGACTGATATACATTTGTACAACTAATGTGCTGTATATAACTACTGTCAAGCTAAATGTGTAATAACCACACAGGTGACAAGGCCGGTTAGCTACACGGGTCTCACCTTGGCTGGCGAGGACAGGGGAGGCCACAGTGCCAGTAGATTGGGCCCAGCGTGGGTCAGGGGCAAATATCCTTTAGCTCGACTGGTCAATGTGTGAAGCGCGCTCGACTCGTTCATGCTCACAAGCTCACTCAAGTCTTCACTCAGGTCCAGCTCAGGAGGATTCAGCTGAACACAACCACCGAAAGATGTCAGCACTGGGCATGCATATCATATGAGTATATCCAGACGGCTGTCGAAATTATGACATAAGAAGTCATATTTATGAGATGAAAAGTTTCATGTCATTTATGACTTTTCATCTCATAAATATGACTTCTTATGTCATAATTTCGACAACCATCTGGATAAATTTGAAATTGTCTAAGTCAGTCTGTCAATTTTTTGATCTCATAATTATGACTTGCCTCATAACTAAGTTAATTATGATTTGAAATGTTGAAATTATGACATACAAAGTCATTTATGACATGAAAAGTAAAAATTATGAATAACTGTCAAATTGATGTACTGTATTATGACAATTAATTATTACATTATAGCTAAAGGTAAAAAAAGTTCTGACATAATTCAATGATGAAAAAGTTGAAGTAATAAGTAATAATTATGACATAAAAAGATAAAAAACTAATGAACAAACTAACTTATGACTTAATTTTAATTTCAACTATGACATAAAAGGTGAAATTATGACATACTAAGTCATAGTTATGACAAAAATCAGAAATTATGACATACTGAATTTAAATTATGCTTAAACAGTCAATTATGACATTAAAAAAGATTTAAAAAAATTCTTCAGTCAACTATGACACATCGAAATTATGAGATAATGTTGAAATTAACTTTGTGTATTAACTACTGTATTAATATGTCATAATTATGATTTACAAAAGCATGATATTTTTTCTTCATATATTGTAAATGGGCTTCAATAAGTGAATAAAGTTCACCTGTTCGATCTCATACTGGGTAACATCCCGGAGCGACCCGTCTGAGGCCAGTCGAACCCTCACCCTGCCGCCAGGGAGATCCGGCGTGCCCTCGTCCGGCTTCAGCTGAGTGACTGCGCGAGTCACAGGGGTCAAAGGTCACTAATACTCAACGCAAATCAATGTCAATTCTCTACAGGGCATAGATCAAATTTCTTCTCAGTGGGGAACAACAAACAGGACATTAGTTGACAATTTAACAGAAAATCTTCCCTTCCGCTGCGTCCACATATTGAAAAATGCCACATTGACACTTTGAAAGCATAATTCACATCAAATCTTACACAACAAATCATATGGACTTTATTTTTATGGTGCTTTTGTTGTTCTTTTTGAAGCTTGACAGATTTGGGTTCATGAAGATACTGCAGTACTGTGTGTGTGTGTGTGTGTGTGTGTGTGTGTGTGTGTGTGTGTGTGTGTGTGTGTGTGTGTGTGTGTGTGTGTGTGTGTGTTTTGCAGTAGCTAATCTTTGAATCTAATAACATGACGGCAGTTTCGGCGTGTAGATTTAGCGAGGCTTGATAAGATAACAACACTAAACCCATTCATCACTAAACTGAGCAGGAAGAAGATTAGCCTGCTAGCAACACACCACAATTTACAGAGTAGAGTTTATGTTTCATGCAAAGAGGAGAATCTTGCAACACAAGAGATGTGTATTAAGCAATATCAAGTTAAAATAGGGAAATGGGGCGGCTTTTACATAGTGCAAAAACAATGAACTCTTGGATAGGCCCAAAATTAATAAGACCACATGTAAATATAGCATCCTCTAAGACAACACCGTATTCATAACCTGTAACTTAACACCACAGGACTGGAGAGCTGTTCTAGCCTTCTGACATACAATTCAGGAATGATAAACCCAAACAACTACTAAAAATACCAGTCGATGCATCATTACCAACACAACTTGTTCTCTTAATGCCAGCTGAACACTGAAGCTCAGGTATAAGAGGGGACTAACCGAGTGTATATCCATCTTTGTGAGCGTACCACACCTTACCAGCTTCATACCACACATCCCTCTGCAGAGAGAAAGAGGAAGAGAGAATTAGGCCACACATAAAGTGTAGCAGATGTAAAACAACCTATATGCATCCCAGTGCTGTTATTGCTAACTCAAACTCAAATTAAAACTATTAAAAATCATTTTTGGTCATTGAAATTAAGCGAAAATAAATTATTAGAGGAAAAACTTAAGCTTAAAAAATGTTGCCTTGGTTACTAACTGAAATAAACAAGTTGAAGTTGATGTACTAAAATTAAAATAGTACTTCATATTAATAAAATACGAAATAATACAAAAATAAAATATAGACATAAATAATAATAATACCAATAAAATATATTTTTTAAATATTTTTTAAAGAAAAAAAATTAAAGCTAATTAAAACCTTTTAAAAATACTATAACAAATTGATCAAATTATTACATTTATAATACATTATACAAATATCACTAATAAATACTAAAATAGTAAATAAATAACCCTAAAATAACCCTAGAACTATAACACTGCTAAAAACTAGCCATTTGTTAATAGAATAATTTAATGCACTGTAAAAAATGTTTCAACTTAAAAAAGTAAGTGTTCGTGCAGCCTTTAAATTTTAAGTTGAGTCAACGTGAAATGTGAAGTTGTACTAAGTGACAACTTGGATATTTGAGTTGACTTAACTTTTTATGTTTTTTTTAAAAGTCAGCACGAACACTTTAAGTTCAATCTTTTTCTTTTTTTTTACAGTGAGTTAATGTTAATCAATCTACTTTCTGTATAAAAATAATATGAATGCATCGTGAAGCAACACTGGTTGTACCTACCACTGGCACCTTGGGCTCCTCTCTTATACGGGTTACATCGAGTTGACCTTCAGGCTCTTGCCTCACCTCTTTCACTTCCTGTTTCAGCGGTTTAACTTCCTGTTGTACCTTTACTTCTTCCTTCTTCACTTCTTTTTCTATTGGTGGATCTGGAGATGTAGCTTTATCTGTGCTGGGGCTGGGCGCCTGCCCGTTGATCTCTGGAGTCGTGGACTTCGAGTCGCTTCTCGGACTTCTTGGGTTCTCCGGTGACATTATCCTCCTGTGAGAGGAGGTTTTCTTCTCTGTCAGGTTGGTGTGGCGGCCCCGTTCCCCGTTCACCAGCTGCTCTGCTCGAAGTGCCATCTCCGCTTCCAGTATTGGTGGAGTTTGGTCGGGAAGTAAGAAATTCTGGACCAGGTTGTCGCTGAGTTTACTGGGCTGTGAGGAGCATTAAAAAGCACATGGAGACTGGTGTAAAGTCATTCTCTTATGACAACAAGACTATCCCCTGCTGGTAAACCCAATGAAAACCAGATGATAACGTTGAGTTAATAAATGCTAAAAGTGTTGCCAGGTTAGTGAACCTGAAGCTGGATTCATGAAAATCTTCTTAAGAAAGTAATTTCTTAAGTTAAATTCTAAGAAGATTATAAGAAGGTTAATAAGTGAATGAAATGAAACACACCTTATTTGGCTGACTGCAGATTACCGTAATATTCATAATAAGTGTGCACACTATTTACTTGACGTGGCATTTTTAATATGCTGTGTGTTATAAAGTTATTTTGTGCTAAATACTGTCAAATATTATATTTTGAAGAGATGTTACTGAATTTTTTAATTTAACAAAAAGTTACTTCACTCACAATTAATAACCGATCATTGTTTACATTATCAATCATTGGTGTCAAGTTGGAAGTTGTTCTACATTTCCGAGGTTGACGACAATGATTATGAAGAATATTTCAATTATACAAGTTTTGTCTTTAGAACTATCTTAAGAAAAAAGATAAGAATATTCTTATTTGTTTTTAGGAATACAAATATTCAGAACTTTAATCCTAAAGGGACAGTTCAATTGTTCCACACTTGTATGGAACAAGTGTCTGGTTACCAACATTCTTCAAAATATCTTCTTTTGTGTTCAGTAGAAGAAAGAAAGTCATACAGGTTTGGAACATTATGAGAGTGAGGAAATGATGACAGAATTCTTCATTTTTGGAAAATGAGAAGTAAAAAAGCTACAAAGAATTTTATTCTTAAGAATGTTCTGAGAATCACCAGCTTCCTTGTTTAAAAAGCCAACTTTACCATAATAAACTGTATAACCTGCTTTTTCGAGAGGCTGCTCACTACAGAGCCATGGGTGGAGTGTGAAGTCCTGCTCCTCCTCTCTAGATGTAATTTGTAATGGGTGGAGCTAGAAGGTCTAACCCCACCCATAAAGGTCATTGCACACTGAGTCCAAAATTTGCTTTTTTCGTATCCATCATTCGGTGGCTCTGAATTGTCAAAACACCATTCAAATGCTTGTTACGGATGCGAAAAACAAAGAAAATCGAACCCGTTCCGATTTTTTTTATGACGGACGATAGTTTCGGAGGCAGTGTGTAAGTGTGATTGACATAACGTGAGGTCGTATTTATTTTTTAACGTGCGAAAATTTCGGACGTGAATTTCTGGCCTTAACTCTATCCCTCCACCCATTAGATCCACAGAGGTGGAGCTGGACTAGGTCAAGCTCCACCCATGCCGTCCAGTGAGGGGCACTTGGGTTTTTCCAGCAGAATCCCACCCATTGAAGTGCAATCTCACCGCCTTCTCCTCTTTAAGCTCAGGCTCTTTGTGGCGTGTCTCTTTCTCGGTCTCCCGCACCAGCTGTTTGAGGAATCCTCCCGGTACGGCGGAGAGAGGAGGAGGAGGCTGTGTGGCGACGGCTTCTGGTGTCTTCTTCTCCTCCTTGATCTATTCACAGATGGGGAATAAAGGAGCACACGTCATGAACTCCATTTCAACAAACTGTCCACTTCTAACTGAGTGACAAAAGTCACATGAAAAATGGTTAGAAGGTAACATTCATAGCAAACATAAAGGAGTGGTTGATTATGATTTCACTTTTACAACTTTAGTTAGTGTGTAATGTTGCTGTTTGAGTATAAACAACATCTGCAAAGTTACAACACTCAAAGTTCAGAGCAAAGGGAGATATTTTCAGTTAAATATATTCCTTTTTAAAGACTACAACAAACGGCTGGTTGAGACTACACGACATTCCTCCTGAGTTAGTGACATCACCAACCCTACAATTTACATAAACCCCGCCCCCGGGAACGTGATTTATAGATTATCATGATTGAAGCTAATCAGTGACTAGAAGATAACTACACATAAGTTACATAAATTCATCAACTAACCATACAGAAATGTCCTGTTGCCTCTACATGTTGTCACTTCTTCTTGAGTCTCTCCATCTTTGTCTGACTCCGGTTTTAACATAAAAGGCTAAACGTTTTTGAAATTTTTTGGGTGCATGTGTGTGTGAGGTAAAAGGACATGAGCTCTTAAAGCTCCGCCCCCTGTGCCACGAGCAGCAGCTCATTTGCATTTAAAGGAACAGACACAAAACTATGTGTTTTTGCTCACCCTCAAAAAGTGACAACTTTAACATGCTATATAAAAATGTTATTTGGGTATTTTGAGCTAAAACTTCACATACACACTCTGAGGACGTATTTTACATCTTGTGAAAAGGACATTATACCACCCCTTTAACATTTTGTCATAATTTACTTGCAAGTTAAGGCATGTTGTTTTAAGGATGTTTTATATTTTTATCTGATAATCAAATACAAAATACTGATTAAAAAATAATAATAATAAGAGATTGTTTGGATTATTTTCCCTTTCAAAAATGTACAAAAAATATCAGTTAAATATTTTTTAATGTTACAAAAACAGCCAAAAATGCTAATATAGATGCTAAAATATATTTATATAAAATATTTTTTCTATAAGTTTACTCATATTTTCTCATAAATGTAAATAAACAATAAACAACTAATTTTGTATTTAAGATTGTAAATGTATTTTCTTTCCCCTTGTAGTACATTTTCTAATATATTTCACCATTTGGAGGTTTATGCATATGCATGTTTTTTATCTGGAAAACAAATAATACATTTAAAATTATTTTAATACTGTGTCTTATTTGGTAGTAAGAATAAAACCCAAAATGTAATGGTAGCCTATGCACAAAAAAAAAAAAGTAAGTGAGTGAGTACAAAAATATGCATTTTTAATTAAATGCATTATATAGATATTTTATATTTTTATCCAGAAAACACCATAGTAAACTGATGTTGTTAAATGGTAATACCCTACTATTTTAATATATTAACATTAATAAACCTGGCATTAAAAGCCTTATCCAGCATGCTAACTTGCTAAAGCTCAGTATTTAGCTTGCTAGCTTACTTTTGCTGACAAGCTATAGATACATCCCTCATTTCAAATTTACCAGTTTATACATAGTAAATATGAATAGGGTATTTGTAGTAAGATCATAGTAAACACAGGTCAAATTAATATAACGTTTAACAATGCTATTTGGTAACAATTTACAACTTAAAATGTAGGCGGCTACTACAACATATTGTGAATCTTTGTGAAAATGATGCTCTTACTCCCATAATATTAGCATGACCATTTAGCATGAATCTTCAACCAAAATACTGTAGGCCTAGTTACTAGAGGTAGTTGTACTATTGTACATTTTATGTGGGTGAACTCTAAAGACAATATTGGTATCGTCCCATAAACGTTCGGACAGTTTCCACTGCTTCCCTCGACACTATTAGCAGCACATACAGTGATATTAAGCACATGGCGGGCTGCTAGATGTTAGCAGAGGGCAGTAGGTGGCCTTTAGGAGAGCAACAGAGCCGCAACACTATATAGAGTGTAAGATAACTGCACTTCATGACAGCTAGCCAGTGGAAATAGTTCAGTCTGCAAAACCAACTAGCTAAAAGTGCCTGTGAAAAAGATAGCTTTAGCATGTATGCTACAGTATAGTTATGTGCATGTGGCAGCTGAGAACAACTGGAAAAGTAATTTAGATGTGTTTTAGAATATTAAAGACCTAATGACAGATTCAATAGAGTTAAAACCTTAAATATACCACAAAACATCACCAATGCTAAGAATACTGTCATCTTAGTGAACATAGGGAGCGGACCACCAGAGAGAACAACATGGCAGCAACAAGGGTCACACTGTGAGAATTAAAGCCTACTTGAAACTGTTATGAAATATTAATGAATTATTTGGTGTTGGACACATTTGGTGAGAGGCACAGATATTGCAAACAATAAAGTGTATGCAGTCAGACAGATGTCGAGTATCTACGCTGACAGCACACACACACAGAGACGTCTGATTGATGTTCACATTTTCATCTGCAGGATATAGTTGTTAAGAGTGTTTCTCATCTGCAATATTTACTGTAAGATGTTAAATAGACATTAAGAAGATGTTTTAAGATGTTTATGATTTAGAATGTAAATGTATCTTGTTAATGTATCTAGAATGTAAAACGGCTTTTTCTAAGATGTTTACACAACAGATGCTTTCCAGATTAAGTGCTCTTTAACACATGGTACCTGTGCTATCTATCCGTCTGTATATCTATCCATCTGTATATCTATCTATCTATCTATCTATCTATCTATCTATCTATCTATCTATCTATCTATCTATCCATCCATAAATCTGTATATCTATCCATCTATCCGTATATCTATCCATCCATCTAATATATTTCGCATTTACCCAAAAGTGTATTTCAAAGATGGAAAAATGTCTTGACCCTCAAATTTCATTTTCTAATATATACTTTACCATTTGAAGGGTTAAACAAAACATATTAAATGTGAAAAATATATTTTCTTAAGCATTGATGTTTACATAATACTGTATAGCATATATTCTACAAATATATTGGCCGGATAATTTTTTTTGAATGTGTATATATAGCCACGCAAATGAAAATAATGTTCGCAAACAACCATGACAACCCGAGTTGGAGTTAATTGTGGAGTAATCTTTTTAATATATTCTTTAACCCTAGGACATGCATTAGAAGGAAAAAAAGTGTGTGTGTGTCTGAGTGTGATTTGAGGTAAAGAAGCTACATTTATGATACCATTGTTGTTAGATTTCACAGATGTAATTGAAACGTAATATTGACAAGCTGAGATTTCAGTCTGTCCCCTCTTATGTTACCCTACTAGAAAATACAGAGATTAAAGAGACACAGACAGTATTTTAACTTTCATTATAAAATGAATATTAGTGGGTGGTGTGGGTGAGACTGAAAACAGACCACAAGCATCTACACAAGGACAGAGATTAGTGTTGAACTCGTGTCGGTTAGTTGCTGAACTACAGGCATGCAGCCGTCCTGCACCTCCCTTCTGTTCCCAGAGTTTTAAGCGTGAGGAGAGCGCCATGACGGGACGAGGGCTGACGGCAGGGAGATCTCAGCCAGGTGTGATGCTGAGACGACAGAGTGGAGCAGAACAAATGGAAACAGTGACACTGTGGACCTGCCAGAGGAGAAAGAGAAAGAAAATATCACAGAATTATCTCAGTAAGAAATGTCCGGGTCATATTTAATCTCAAAATAATATATATTTTTTCCAATAAAATAAACATTTTACTATTATAATAAATATTTTATTCAATATTATTCTGCATTGTTTGTAATATGTAATATTCTATTAATATAATTAATAACTAATAATATAAATATTTTTTAAATTACATTTTTATTATATTTCCTCTAAATAGACTTTCTTTAAATCTTATTATTTTTATTATTATTATTTATACATTTTATTACAAAAATATTTGGTAACACTATTTTACAGTGTCCTTGTTTCATGTAGTTACTATATTAATAACTATAAATTATGCATAATTACATGCAACTAAACCTCAACCAAATCAAACCGTAAAGTACATTTAGTTACTTAACGTTACTCAGTACTTAAATGTATAATTACAGTGTAGCAAAGGCACCTTCAAATAAAGTGTAACCAAATATTTCAATAAATATTGGTGCATTTCCCTGAAAATAATTGCACACCTTAGAACTTTCATCAACCAATCAGATTCAAGCATTCAAATGCCCTGTATTATAAACATAATACATAATTTGCATATACATTATGTGAGATGAGATTCCCGCTGAATAAACATGTTTTAAAATCCAGAATTTAGGGAAACTGGTGAAACAAATGAGCTAGCAAATGAAAACATCTTAATTTGCTGCTCTGCTGGTGTGTGAGTGTGTATTACTGTACATCACTTCAGTTCAAATGAAACAAAAGTTCACCCAATGTGCTCTTTCACGGCAGTTCAGGCAGAACGTTATAAAGCTGGAGAGAATGAAAGCATTAAGGGGTAAGGAGAGAAATTAGTCATATTTAGGAAACTAAATATCATATTGATTTGGGGTAGGGGTAATGTCCTTGCAATGCCCTAGAAACCACCAAAAACACCCAAGCAACTGCATAGCAACACCCTGGCAACCACCCAAAAAAGCCTGGTATCAAAGCAGTGTTTTATGCAGAGGCAAATCTCCAGAAAATGCAAAAATCTAGAATTAGGCTGTTGTTGATGATGATAAATCCAGCTGAGCTTGTCCAGGCAATAACACACTAAATGAAAGAGATTATGTTCTTCTACAGTCTTCAGTGAAGTGTTCTCTCCATGATAAAGACAGACCTCCCGCTCCAACAACACAAACAAATGATGAAAACAAACCCAGAAGCCGGCTCTAATGAAGGCCAAATGGCAGGGATTGACTGGAAACAGCGCAGATCTGCGGTTCATTACAGTCGACGTGCAGCCAGCAGTTTTTCATTTAAAAATCTGTTTCACTTTGTTGACACTTTGTTCATGTAAGGTTTTGTTTAAGCATTTATATTTCTGAAAAATCAGTATTACCACTTTTGGCAAACCAAACAGCTCCAAGGGATTTACCAATATACATAGCGGATACTTTTATATTTAAATCATATGATGACCAAAATCTATATTACTTGTTAAATCAAACAAAATACTGTTCACATACACAAAATATAGAACAAATTCTAATTAAAAAAACTAAGCCGATAGCCTTGTGTGCGGTTTCGTTAAAAAAAGGAATAAAGCAAAAAAAAGAAAAAAAAAAAAAGAACTGCTTGCCATGTAATTTCTAATATACATTGTAAAAGGCACCATGGTATTATAATTGTTTTGGACATGGTGTCAGAAATTAACTTAGGGTGTTTCATAAATATTTTTTCTAACCATTTTGAAAGTACTCCCAACCTTTCATGCCTCATTTTAATCAATGTATTGACTAATTATCAATCTATATAACTGAAATCCATGTTTTTTTTTTACATGAAATATACAATAAGGTCTATAATAGTACAAATTGTACGTGCGCACACACACACACATCAACATTTGAAGTGGATCAAAAAAGTTCATTGTTGGGTATTGTTCAAAATTCATGTAGCTATAACTTTGATTAAAGGTTTTGATCCACTTCAAATGTTGACTACTGTATATATGTATGTATGTATGTGTGTATATATATCTCGGATGTAACAAACATTTTGATTTCCAGGGTATTTGATTAATTTCTGACCTTGGGAGCACAGAAATACCATGATTTTTGGACCAATAGTATGGTAATATAAGTAGCTTGGCGTATCATGTAAATACCATATGAATATGGTAATCATTGAACACCATGGTATATATAAAAGACCCATGTACTGTACCTTTTATTAAGAACTGCTTCTTCTAGAAGAAAATGGTTGCTCACTTGTTTCCTGCAAATCAATTAATCAGTGCAAAAGCACAAAAAACACGGATTGACGTGAAGCTTAGGTCACAGGATCATGACATTGCACGCAAACATATCAAACTCTGCCAAACCTCGACATCTTGTCATCCACTTCGACATTACACGGCAAACAACAACACAAATTAGTCAGAGGCTGAAAATGATCCTGGGAGACAGAGCTCAGATTTCAGCTTGAGTCAGCTCCGCGTTTAGTCACAGAGTATCCCGTCGATCCAAACAGAAGGCCTTTAATATCTCAACCAGGACAAATCACTCAACTTCTGGGACTAGACGTGAAGCCAAACGTCCCTAATTTCATTAGGAGAACACCAGCCGGCTAGACCAGCCATACAGGACCTGGATATCTGTGAGAGTCTGGGATCTATAAATAAATCACGGTATCTACAAAAAGAAACAAGATACATTTGGGTGTCAATAAGAAAAAACAACAGGCATACCTTCTGATGGCTTCCTCTATGGAAAAAAATACATCCAATGAAAGTATTGTGTGTGAAACTTCGGTAAAAAAAAAAAAGGAAGAGGCCAAAAGCAAGGCACACAGTCTCACTGTCACTGAGAGGACGACGCTACAATCTGAAATAGAGTGGCATGGACATTCACTCACACACACACACACACACACGGATAAGCATGGCAGCTGAGTTAACACAAGACTTGGCTATAAATACCCCACAGCAAGAAGAGGTGGGACATACTACCCTGTTTGGGAAACTCTTTGACTCAGGAAGAGTGCTGTAAACGGGGAGAAGCTGGAATCATACGATTTCAAAACATGATTCATTTGGCGCCAATACTTCGTTGGAGTTTAGCAGGGACTTTGCTAGCGTCAGATGTCCAGGATAACTCCATTTCCTTTAGACGTTTTAGGATAAAAAGTGCACCTGGATATTTGTTAAAATATAAACCTGTGAGAAAACAGTCTTGGCAACAGCTCGAAAAAGAAACAGTCCGCAGGCTTCCTAACGTCTGGCGGTGATTTGACGGACAGACTCAGCTGTGGGATGCGGGGGGTGGGAGGTGAGATCTGCGGGAGGAGGGTGTCAGGGAGAATTAGAGAGAGGACACAACCGTATCATCACGGGGAGGAACCGCCCGAGGCAAATGGATATTAGGATTTTTGAAAGGGTCGAATGAAGCTGTCATGGAGGAATATCTCAGACATCCTTCTTGATCTCAAGATTACAAATTTAATCTTTAGCAAACTTTGTTTTAAACCACGGAATCAATTTCACACGGAAGGTCTTGCTTTATCTTAAGGCATATTGATGGAAAAAATAAAACTGATGAGGACATCGAGTTGTTTATCGAGGTCTAACAGTACAGCACTGCGCCGACGACACCAAGGTCATGGGTTTGATTTCCAGGGAATGCATGAACCTAGAATGCAATGCAAGTCGCTTTGGATAAAAGCATCTGCCAAATGCATACATGCAAATGTCAAATTAAGATTACAAATGCATGTAAAAAATAAATAAATAAAAGGGTCAGTTTTGAATGCAGTTGCATGAGGACAAAAAGCATTTTAAAGAAACAATTAAAACACTTTCGAGAGCGGAGCTGACTCAAGTCTAGCAGCATTTTTATTTTCTTATCTAATGACATTTAGACATTATGACTCGTGTCCAATACTTTTGAGGCTTCTGCAGTTTCAATCAGAGCAGTTAAAATCACCATTAAGCCTTTTCACATCAAGGCACAAGAGAGGCAAACGAGGACAGATATTACAATATGGGGAGGATAGTAAACCTCAAGAACCCTTAGATTGATTTGAGCTTTGATTATAGCTGCAGGATAACAGAGGACATCCAAGAGAGGACGGTTAACTCCACAACACTAATGCACGGCTCAATCACACTGAGATCTGGCCGCGGTTCCTCCAAATGGCTTTGACATGCCCTGGAAGTTGCCTAATTGAGGTCTCAGTTTATAAATCTTGCACTGAAGAGTTAGTTTAAATCGACTGCTTGAGAACCAGCGCCCTTGTTCTGATATAAACAGAATAAATCCCGAAAGCATGGAGACAACAGACACGGCAACACGAAAAAGGGGCTTTTATTTCTGAACTGTTTTTATAAGCAGTCCAACACACATGTTCCTAGCTGTTCTGAAAAACAAAACAAAAAACAAAATTTTTTTTAATAACAATTATCATTCATTGAATAATATTATCAATAATTATTATAATCATCATCATCGTCATCATTATCATCATCATCATAACCTTAAATGGTAATAACCCCAGACAGTAGTATTTGCGTTTGTTTGTGGCACATGAAAAAGAGTTTCGGTTGACTGTAAACCCGGATACTCGACAGCTCCGTGCCCTAGGTAAACCCACGCACAGAGGGACTAGCTCCCCGACCAGACAATAAATATGAAAGAGAGCAAGAGAGTCCTGTATTAAACAAACAAAAATAATAATCTGTAACTCGTAGGTACAATATCTAAACTTTTATGTGCAAGATCTGAGCTGATTCTTCACCACAAATAGTTGAACTCACATCAAACCCGATCCCTTCCCGAGTCAATTTTTGTGTCTACGTCGTAAAATCTTTTAAATAAACCTAAGCTCATTTGTTTTCATTTCATATACACATATATACTTAGATTTTTGTTAGTTTGTTTTTCTTTTTTTATTCCTATTTATCGCCCTCTTCCATTTCAAAACCTGCGTTCGCCCACAGACAAATTCACCGCTACGGAACAGACACACAAGCACTTGAATGAAGCAAACACTGACGAAGTGAATGAAAAGCTACCGTTAAAATAAAATATAAAACCCCTGAATAAAACATGGATATTTAGGACTGGCGGAGGTGCCACCCTTCTTGAGAAACGGGCTAGCAGTTTCAAAACACGGTACCGGCCGCCGCCGGTCAGTAGCTTTGAGGCGTATCGTCAATGGCGTAGGATCGTTCGCCCCGCGGCACACTTGTTCCACGTCACCTGAATTTGGTCACATTTTTGTACCCTTTCTCAAACTCGTCGACACTAGCCTGTTAAAACGTACCAATTTTAGTCTCGAAAATAAACAGCGAGAGTCGCATGAGCTTTTCATTGGTTCAAGGACATTCTCCTACAGTCGTTTGGCACATTTATTTTTTCATCAGCTCGTGAAGCGTGATGGAAAAGTGCAGAGATAATATTTCAAAACAAGCCATTTTGGTTTGAAAATATAACCCTTGAAGGGCACTAAAACATCCTCAGGATGGCACCTCCCCGACACTTAAAGGCTACAAAAACTGGTCGACTCCCCAAAACCCTGCAATTTCTGCAGAGCGTCGCATGCAAATCACTCGAAATGCACAGACAGGAGTCATAGAAAAAGAAAATTACTGCATGGAAAAAAAGAACCTGAATATACATGAAGAAAACACTTCTTTAAAATCATCTCATGCCTGTTAAGCTGTGCTTGTTTTTCCATTCAAACCAAAAAAAAGAAAAGAAAAATAGACCAAAAATAAATGCACATAACATGCTCAAAAAAATATGTCATCTATAGAAATCTGCATTTGCGTCACATTCAAAACAATATAAAAATTTAAACTATATTCAAATCAAGCCTCACAACAAATGGTTTTAAGTTGTCTCTCCTTCCACGATCCAAGCAGCCCACCTTTCCGAACACCTGTGAGTGCGAGCGTACTACCTTCGTTCTGAATAACAGTGTGTCTGCCCCTAAATGGATAATGGTGATGACGCTTTGCACGTCTCACCCTCAGAAGCGCCGGCGTAACTAAACACAAAGATAGACAGAAGACCTCTTCGCACCTCATTATGAGATAAGTCATCCAACTCTCCGCTCTTTTACACCGATGGTCCTAAAAGAGGCGCGAACGCACAGTTCTCTCAGCCTGAGGTTTGCGCGTGTCGCAGAGTGACAGATGTGAACCCGCCCACCCCCCAAGCTGAGACATAGGGACAAACACAGACAGGCAGAGACAGAGATTCGCCATATATGCAAACATTGTCAAGAAGATTATACTGTAGATGCACAGAGAAAGGATTCGTATATACAGTCGGATAAAAGACTCCAGGGATGCTGCTGCTGCTTTCTTCCTAAGTGGTCCCTCTAACCGAGACATCATGCATCGTCAACCGTCCACTGGCGTCTATGTACGCCGAAGCGGTTCAAGCGACTGGAGGTCTGCAGTTCAGTTTATTCCTGTGCGTTCAGGTTCCAACACTGTTCTCGAAGCCGTTCACAGGGAGATCGAGGTGACGCGGACTGGACTCGAGGAATTCTCGGGTGTCTCTAGTCAACTTTTATTTCATTGGCACTTTTTGCACTTCTGCGAGTTCAAGGGGGAGGGGTTGGGTTCAAGAAGGGGCGTGTCCTCGTAAACATCCCACCACATTCCTTCCCATTGTGTCAAGCAGCGTAAATCACTCCACCATCGGAAAACAAACAAACAAAAAAGACGAAAAGAGAAACAAAAAATACATTCAAGGTGAAAGAAAACAATTCTTCCAGGTGACAACATGGGCATATCCTTTAAAGCAACAACACCTACATTTTGCATCGTGTACACACACAAGTACACGCATTTAATGCACGTGAACGGGCACGCAGCAACCCAACTGAATTTGGTGTTTACAAGGGCCGAGCACCAAAAAAAAAAAAATGCTCCCTAATTTTTACACTGTACGTTGTCCTCTAAGAGCACAACTTGGATGTGCACAACACTCGCAACTCATGCGGTTACACTTGTTCAATCCGACAGCGAGTATTAAGGAAGTGTAGAAGACTTTTGTACTTTACAAGTACAGGACAGGGGTCGGGTGCCACAACAGTCCACAAATCAGAGTCCATTTAGTATGAAACTGCATGCATGCCATGCACCCACAATGTTGACAGAAAGTGGTGCAAAGCATACGCTTCAATAACTGCACAGTCAGTGAGGTGGCCTTGGCGTTTCCACAAAGGACATGAAAAGACAATGGGAGTAATATTGTTCAAGCCATCGTCTATTGAGATTGTTTCCATCTGATTGGCTCTCTCAGACCGAATGGCTCTAGTTTTCCTTGGCGAAAAGGATCCACCGGCTCCCACAGCAGAAGTACTGATACTGTCCGGCTCTAGCACACTGCCACTTGGGAAAGAAGCTCCAAGTGAACATTGGTTGGGTTTTTGGGACCCTTACAGCAGAGGCCTTTATCTTTGCCTGTATACGAGCATGCCAGCGTGTGCACGGAGAATGTGGGGTTCACAGAAGAAACAAAAGGTGGCGTGCTCACAACAGAGGCACAGTATCCCAGCCTGCACCACTGGTCAAAACAAGGTCCCAGATGCAGCATTGGCATCACTGATTGTTCTTGAGCATTATCCTGGAGTGACGCCAACCCCAAGGAACTCTGTATGCACGTGTGTGTGTGTGTGTGTGTGTGAGTGCATTTGATTGACGAACAGTTGTGGAACAGCAGTCGAGCAGAATCCTTCCAAGATGGACCATGTGGCGGCTCATTGTGCCGGTTGGGAAGCCTGATGGTGCTGGACAAGCGTTTTGTTGGGAGAGAGTGTGAGAGCGTGTGCATGTGTGTGTTGATGAAAAGGATGGAGAGGTGCAGTGGACAAGGGTGGCGGGAGGTGGGCGGCTCACAGGCCGTTGCTGTTGCGGTGAGTGAGCGGAGGTTTGGACAGTTCCACCACGTTAGTTCGCCCCTTGCCGATGACTTTGGGGGCACGACGCAGCAGCTTCTGGGCCTCGGTGAATGCTTCGGTGAGTTCTTTCTTCCACTGTACGAACTCTGGGTCACTCTGTGAGAAGAGGAAGAACATTATAAATAAATTGCTAATCTGATTTATTATTTTAACAAAGCAAGAAAAACTAATGGATAACATTTACATTTATTCATTTAGCAGACGCTTTTATCCAAACTTATCCGACTTACAAATGAGAACAATAGAAGCAATTAAACTAGCAGTAGGACAACAGTATGTAAGTGCTAGGACCCCTCGCAGTTCAATCTAACGTAGTTTATTTTTTATTTTTTAGATAGAATAGAGGAGAAAGTGTTAGTATTACTTGATCAAGTGCTCCCGAAAAAGATACGTCTTCAGCAATTTCTTAAAAATGGCTACGGACTCAGCAACTCTGGTTGAGTTAGGTAGATCATTCCACCAGCAGGGAACAGTCATGGTAAAGATCCGAGAAAGGATAAAACCCTAGCAAGCTACCTAGACAGCATTTTTTAGGCACACTGGATGCAAAGGATATTTAAAATACGAGTTTGGACAAATACATCTTTTGTAGATAAGGCAAAAATCAGAAAGCTTTCGAAAAGCCATTTAAGGGAGATGTTAATTTTAAATAAAATTATTTTATTCAAAAAGTATTGGTGCCTAAATGTGTTTTTAGATTATTATTTTTTTTAGAAAAAATTCTCTACAATGCCCCAAACGTATTACTAGCACTTCTTGTGTTTATATTGCCTCAAAATGAATTGCTTGTTGTATTCCTCATTTGCAACAAGTCACTTTGGATAAAAGCATCTGCTATATGAATAAATGTAAATTTAAGTATTGATAGAAAAATTGTTCTAATAAAAAAATGCACCAATATTTTGGTGTGCTTTGTATTGTTTTGTGCCTGGAGTATCGTTGGCATGCAAATGTCAAATTGGATTGGAATCAGTAAAGCTGAAGGCTCATCCATTTAACGTGAAAGCTATTTCTATTGCACGAGCTGCCTGAAAAATAATAATTTTAAATCAGCCTCTTATGTGGTTTAATTTCGGCAAGGTCTGCAAATGTGTGGACATGCACTTCCGATGTTGCTCCTGCGCTGATAGGAAAACATATTCTCAGAAGAAAGCAGACTCAAAAACTTCAAGAGATAAGGAACGTTTCCTAGAACAGAAGTTCATAGCAACACATACAGAAGCCAACAGAGACTGTCCTTATTTTCTGGATAATTTCATATTTTCACATACAAGAAGCCCACAGAGGACGATATAAGAGCAAAAGGGGAAGAAAGAAACAAAGGTTGGGCATTATGACCAAGGCTTAATATTTATGGTAACAGTATATCAGACAATATAATTGTTTTTACTAAAACAAATCATGGAAAAAATCTCTTGTTTTAATATGATAAATTATCATGCTGCAATAGCTTTTTATTGGGGAGGGGATAATCCAGTCCAACATCCAATTAAATATTTTTATTTAATATCATATATAAGAAGCCCACAGAGTCAGTGCGTTACTTTTTCAGTCCTATTTTTGTGACTAAAACCAGTTGTCTTCTCTTTTTTTAAGAAAAACAAGGCCGTAATATAACAGTCACATATTGCACTAGGTAAAATGTATTATTAATTGTATATTATTATTATTATAATAATAAATTACATTATTTCATCTCATAAGTGACATCTAAATACAAAATGTATGATTTATTTTGATATTTAATACTATTGATTTATAATAAGACGACTTACTGTAGTTTGGTACAAATGCATAGGTAGCAATAAAAGTGAAGCAAGAACAAAAGAAGAAGAGAAAACCCCACAATGAGAACAGCATGAAGGTGTCCTACCTCGCACTGCAGGACAAACTGTTTCCCTCCTTTGATCCTCAGCAGGATGCACTTTTTGTCCTTGATCTGCGTCTCCTCCACAGTCACGATCTGCTCCATGGTCAGCAGGTTTTGCTGGAGGGAGGAAAGACTAATTAGCACATCCCTCTAAGAGTCTTCTCACAGACTATCCTACTGAGCTTGTGAGCAACACGCCATGCTACCCGCTAGCTCTGCATGGGTGGGATTTTATTCTATTCTTCAGGTTCATGCTATCTATCAGCGTCACTTGCACTGAGGTAGGACTTCTAGAGGATGTCTCAGGCTACGGGGGTGACTCAGTTCTCGTACTCAATGAGTCAGTGTTGGTACAACAGGCTGCAGACGTAGCATCTCATGTCTGATCTCGGATACCTGATACCCATCAGACCGAAGGATAATGGAAGACATCTCACTTCTGTACAAACATTTTTCCTCTGAATGACAACCGCATTCAGTCTGGTTTCTATGGACCCTGATTTAAAATATGCTTCGATGTGAAAACCTAAACCTTTTCCCCCTAAGAAGAAGCCTTATGCTCACCGTTCCAGCTGTTAGAATAGAAAATTATTTTCAAACACCACTAAAATCACAGCATAAAACAGGGGATGCAGTGAACTTTAATAAAAAAAAAAAAAATAAAAAAAACCAATACTAAGGTTAGGCAGAATGACCAAAGTTTTATATTATGGTAACGGTAAATTACACAATATAATTATAAATGTTGCTTAAAAATTAAAGCTTTTTAAAAAATATGAAATAACTAGGTTTTTAAAAAAAAAAATAATTCAGTCAATTAAATATTTAGTGTAATATTATCATAAGTTCAAAAACACAGTAAAACACACACATAAATCTAGGAATGTACAGATTATTTTTGTGTTATGATAAAATATATATGTGACCCATGCTGGCAAAATGAGCCGGAATGCACACGGGCTCATTATGAGCTACAGCCAAAACAAAAATGCCAATTTTGGTAGAATTAGAGGTTTTCACAAAAATGTGTTTAATAAGCCCTCGTCTAGCTATCCCAATGCTTCAAATAGTAATTAAATATCTAAAAGTATCTTTATTTGTACGTTTCTGAGAGGATTACCTTTTTTTTGTCCATGAAAATGCCTTATTTCTCTGCTCGCTTCCTGGCGACTGTTGTTGTTGTTTTAAAGCAAAGCATTCCAACTTTGTGAATATTCATAGCGAATTCGAGACGGCATGAGCCTGAACCAATGAAATGTGATTTTCAAACTCATGCTGATGTAAAGTATATACATTTTCCTTTAGATATTTGTTTATGACTTGGTGTGTGGCAAATTTATTGCTATTACCAGGGATTTTAAGGTATGGTTGCTAGGTGATTTTGTTATGAAAGCTTCAGAAAACTGACTCTATCG
Source organism: Phoxinus phoxinus (assembly GCF_949152265.1). NCBI lineage: Eukaryota > Metazoa > Chordata > Actinopteri > Cypriniformes > Leuciscidae > Phoxinus > Phoxinus phoxinus. The sequence continues at coordinate 5,001,846 of NC_136898.1, forward strand.
ACTTCAAACTTCAGACTTTTGCTCAAGACTCATTTGACTAGCATGGGTCATATGTATATATGAATACAAACTATATAGCCAATATTACATATCTATAATAAGGTTGGGCAGTATGAACCAAATTTATTTCATTGAAAAATATATATTTATTTTAAATATTAGATTACATTTTGTAATAGCAACTTTTGGATAATCCAGTAAATTTTATATTAAATTGATAATTAATAATAATAATAATAATATGAACTATTTTTATTTGGAACAGGATGGGTGCAAACTAAAAGATCATACATAAAATTAACAAATTAAGTCAGTCTGACATAAGTTCAAAAAGCACAATATATAGCATTTTAAAATCAAATAAATTAATGAATGAATTAAAGCCATGTTGCATCTCTAAAAGTGAAAACCAAAAACAACTGCAATGTAGTCAAGTATAAGCATCACTGCTTCCAAATCTGACTTGTAAGTGGCCTCCCTCTTTGTCCATCTCCATGCATCTCATCTCCAGCATATTCCACAGGAAGTGCATTTACCCTTCAGATTGAAGATTCGGGAGCTCAGGGAGTTAAAAATGCAGGAAACTGGTGAAATCTGCACTTCTTTATCTTAGTTACAGATCAGGGCAGAAACTCTCTGGCCCCAGGGAATCTGCAGTGACCTACTTCTGTATTACACAGACCTGCGCGCAAACGCAATCGCTTCCTCCGGATGGGAAAGACTGAGGGATTGGTTTAACGGTGGAAAGAAGCAGAGGATATTAAAAGGAGAGGTAGGCGTCTCAATGTTTCACGGCTTCACTTAACCACCCAGGCTGCAGGTGAGCCTGCGTCACTATGGGAATTTCGCAGCAGGATGGAGCACTACGCAGGGCATAAGCTAATCTTTAAAGTGATGCGATTCCTCCTCCCCTCCTTCTCAGAATATTTAAAATCATGATAATTCCTGGTCTAAAAGATGATGAAAAATGAGAGGAGAGGGGGAATCAGCTAAAATGCACAAGACTCACCTTGAATTTACGTTTTTTAAAAGTTTTAGTCCAATGTTCCTACAGCGCAGGGACACACAGGCAATGTTCATTCTCAAAAAATGGTTGATTAACCCCTTATACAGATTCAAACACAAACAAAACACACAAAAACACTTACCCGAGACTCTCCTTCGCCTCTCCACTCAACGCGGTTGGGAAATAGGTAGAAATACCGCCGCTGCCACTGTGTCAGGAAGGGGTTTCCTAGCTTCAGCATGTAGCCGTGCATAATACAGTCCTTCCCCAGCGCGTAGTCTGCACAAACACCACACACTCGCATTTACATAATGCTCAATTGTTGGACACCCAACGTCATCTTGTTACAAATAGCTGTATTTACTTCAATTTTCTGTATTTTCTCATTCATATTCATAAAAATGTTGTGTTCTGGAGAAGAAAGTCACATTTAGAAAGACATGAAAGTGAATTAATGACAGAATAATATTTTTGGGTCACCTACTCCTTTTAACTCTCACTGAGGTTTAATCCATTTGAATTCCTGCTCACAACTCCTGTGCTTATATCTTGGGGTCGTGTCGCATGCGATTAATTCAGTGTTTGCTAAATTACATGGGCTCTTTCAGATCTATTTCTGACCATCACACAGACGGTCATGTGATGGGTGCTATGTCTTTCCCTTGAGGGAAGCACGTGGCACCAGCACTGGTAACAAGTACGTAGGGTTCAAGCCTGTCCTCGAGGTCGCTGGTGGAACTGACACTGGACGAGTGAAAGATGATTAGCTGACGTCACCTGCGCCTCTAATTCATGCTGGAGAATGTAGCACTACTGTAGCAGAGGCCGTTTTCTTCTCTCGGCACCGCTGTGTGAAATTACTGCTTGTCAATTCTGTATACGGCTTATGATTTAATGCAAACTGGAGTTTCCACCAAAAAACAATCTTTTGGACCCCTTAAAACCTGGGTAAATGACCGAGTGCTGCAGACAATGCGACGCCTAGAGTGGCTGTTCATTAAAATGTCATGAAAACACTCCCAAACAATCCGCTATAGTTCTCAGAAGTTAGAAGATGAGAGTTTGCTGAATAAGAGCAAACAGGATGTTTACAAACAGCATTTTGCAACGAGCTCTTCTGTGTACATTGCCATGAGACAAACGCTAGTCACAAAAATATGAAAGTGTATATTTTTTTTTATTTGAATTATTTTTATTATTTTATAAAACAGAATAAAAAAGACTTTTTTAAAAGAAATGAATACTTATTTTCAGCATTAAATTAATCAAAAGTGACAAAGGACATTTGTAACAATATTTAAATATTTATATTTCAAATAAATGCTGTTCTTTTGAACTTTCAATTCATCAAAGAATTATGCAAGAAAAACAATGCATCACGGTATCCACAAAAATATTAACCATCACAACTGTTTTCAACACTGAAAATAATAAGAAATGTTTCTTCAGCATCAATCATCATATTAGAATGATTTCTGAAGGATCATGTGACACTGGAGTAATGATGTTGAAAATTCAGCTTATATTTCAGTTATATTTATATTTCAGTTATACAGTTATATTTCACAAAATTACAGTTTTTACTGTATTTGATCAAATAAATTTAGCCTTGGTGAGCTTAAGGGATTTCTTACAAAAACATAAAAAATCTTACCGACCCCAAACATGGAATGATCGTGTATAAATATAATATAAAATAACATTTTAATAATATAAGCTATCTTACATTAAGGAAATGAGAATTTGGAGGATAATGCACAGAAAAATGAATGTCACAATAAAACAAATCCTAATGTGCAGTGTCTCACCTTCTTCATGGCCCTGCTGCTTGTTTTTGGCCCGCTTGCGCGCCTCGTTCTTATCGGTGTCGCTGTTGACAGCGTCATACACAGTCTCGGCCACCTCCTGCTGCCAGCGCTCAGAGATCACCAGAGGAAAGTTCTTATAGAGCTCCTGATCACTGTCAAGCAACTGAGAGAGACACACAAAGATGACAATGACATTCAATTCAGACAGTCTCTTTCTGTCTACATGGGCAGTCTTAGCGAGAGTAAGTTGCAATGTGGACCAGACTTTTAGCTGGAAGTCAAATTCTGGCTACAAGGGAGACATTTAAAAGGCTCACAGCATAATGGAAAATTCCTGCAGATTTTAAAGCATGAAACCCAAGCTCAAGTGCTCTTAGATTTTATGCAGCTTGGGTACATTTGAAAACAAGTAGTCCACTGAGCTCAAGCAAAGACATCAGCCTTGAGCACCAACTGGAACAAAGTGAAAAGCTTGGTTGCATGGTTTTACCTTAATTCCCTTGGTGTCCTCCTCGTCAAAGGAGCCGATGTCAAAGGCGTCTGCAGCGTTGACCTCTCCTCTGGGGGGAATGAGGGGTGGGGGGTACTGCAACCAAACAGAAGATGCAGAAAATTAATATTACACAAACCATTTGAAAAATGATCATGGCAGGAATGTGTAAAACAACCGAGCTATGAGTTGAATCCCAAAATAAACTTTAAAAAAAAAAAGTATATGAGAATTAGATAAAAAGACAAAAGGTCACAACAACTCTACGATTGGTGGAATTATTCTGCACAGCATCATGGGTAATGTAGCTTTTCAACACAAATTCAGTAAAAAATTATGTGAATGGATGGCTACAATAAAAGTGTATACCATCGATTGACAACCTCGTAAATGTTTATGTTATCATTAAAAATTTATTTACCAATGGAGAAAATGAATAGAGTTTTTACTTCTGGAAAATGACTGTTGCACTCTATTGACTCAGTAACCAACAATAATCTTTTATTTAAAAAATAATAATATATATATATCATAGTCCTCATCATACAGAAATCTACAGATTGTGCACAGTAATGGGAACACTGCTCACAGGAAGTGATTTGAGGTCTGACAGTAATTGTCTTATAAAAATGTATTGTTGAAGGCTTCACTTTGTGCATTGATGGTGCTGTAAAGGGGATGAAATTGGAGTCACAACTTCCTGGAGAGGACTTTAGCATGCTAACAGCCACTGTGTAACCACTCTAATACACACTCGATGATGTTTGTCTAAATTCATTCCTTTTAAAGCAGCAGCACTAAAAAAAAAAAAATCTTAGCCTTGCTTATCGATTGTTGGATGGTTTGTCAACTATCCGGACTCTAAATTAGATCAGTTAAACATTACACAAAACCATATTCTAACAGACTATACGTTATTTAACAAGGTGTCTTAGGGCTGATCCTGAAAACAGAAGGTCAAAGGTCTCACCTTCTGGAGATAGACCTGCTGCCAATCGATTCCCTTGAAGAACACATGCTCCTTTACCTCTGACGCCCTACAGTGAGTAAAAGAGATCACATTCAGACAAGTAAAGTCAAATGTATTTGTATGGCGCTTTCCCCATAGACACGGTTTCAAAGCAGCTTTACAGAAGATCACAATGTTAATGTTTATAATATTTCATGCCTTATAGTTGTATTTAGCAGATTAGAGAAGTACGATTATATCCTTTACATTTTGCGACGATACAATTTTATGACGAAAAAAATAAATAAAAATAGGCTTTGCTATACAATATATATTGCTTTACAGGTAAAGTAGGATGTACTTTATCAACCATCACCACTTCTGACCAGCAGGTGTCAGCAATTCAGAACGAGCTGCAAATAATTCCCAGCATGCTCTTCTGCCTAATCTAAATGCTTTCAGACAGTCGCTCCATCCAGACAAGAGGCATCAAACTATTTTTATTATTATTTGAGTAGTCCACTACAAACAAAATACAAATAAAAAAAATAAAAAACATCAAACGTGACAGCAGTATTTCAGATGTCTAATCTTGAAGATGGGGAGTGTTTGACTTACCCCCGCCCCAGGCACCCCAATCTTTTGGCAACATCTCGCTGTAATAGTCCTTCTAAGAGGGACTTCAGCTCAGGTGAGAAGGAGTCAGGCAACTCCACATTCTGAGGAAACAGAGAAACAGGAAGTGGCTCATGAGTTCGATTGATGTCAAATTAAACATGACTTTCTGCAGTGCTGCCTGGTGTTTGACAATTCAAGTGAGTGAGTGTTTGCTTTTGTTTTATTAGCTTTCCTCATTAGTTACACAGAACATTCATTAGTAAAATGCAAATATGCAGGAACAGCAAACTTTCTACTTGCCATCTAGTTCAACAGAGCATTACCAGTACCCAGTGCTTAACGGTATTTAAATATCCTCATAATCATACAAATGAATGTGAGGACAACCAAAAAAACAATTCGCTTACATAACAGGCAGTGTGCCAACTGCACATTCAAATCAAGGTCAACATTCACTAAAGTCACAGTAAATGCAGACGAACAAACGCAAATCAGGCTGTCAGGTACCATCACAGTAGATGCATAGCGTTATAGGTTTTTTTTTGTGGTTTTAGCATGTTTCTATGTAGTTGCTAAATACAGGGTTCCCACACCTTAGTTAACCTCAAATTCAAGGACCTTTCAAGGACTTTCCAGGTCCAATAGCCTAAAATTCAAGGACCTAACCCTCTGGTCATCTTCATTTAGGGGTCACACTTGGCTCTGTCGCAGTCAAAAGTAAACGAAGCCTTGACATGCAACTTATTTTTCCCCCCCAGGAAAACCAAAGTAATATATTTTTGTACAATAATATTTTTGGATTATTTAGAATTTTGAAGGGATTTTATGATACTACGCAATATTTATAAAAAATGTATGATCTATTTTTTTTTTCATTTGAACTAATATATATATATATAATTTTTTTTTTTTTTTCACATTTCACATTAAAAGTGGAAGCCTTTAAAAAAATGTTTGAAGTGAGAAAAGTGCCATTTGGAGGCGTTAAAAAAATAAAAACTTGTAATGTCCTGTAACTAACAGTATAGCTCTCTATATAAAGGCTACGATGGCTTGAGGGGAAGTAAATCATGGGCTAACTTTAATTTTCAAGTGAACTTCTCTTTTAACGAAGCGGGTAAATGCGCGTAACTAACGTAAATCAAGCAAGCTAGTACGTATAGGCCACAAAGTGTTGCCGAAATAACACATTAGCGGACCGGAGGGAATAATATGGATTTTTTTTCCAGAAAACTTCTTGCACAAAATAAATTCAAGCACTTTCAAGGACTTGTATCTATTATGACAGTTTTCAAAAACTTTCCAGGGCCTTGAAATCTTTTTTTTCCAATTCACAAACTTTCAAGGATTTCAAGGACCCGTGGGAACTCTGTAAATAAATTACTGTTAAAAAGGTATTAATCAAAGAATCCTGGAAAAAAAAATGGACATTTATATTAAATATTTCTTGAGCAGCGAATATTAGAATGTTTCTGAAGGATCATGTGACACCGAAGGCTGGAATAATGATGCTGAAAATTCCATCACAGGATACATTTTATTTTTCAATGTATATTAAAATAGTTATTTTAAATTGTAATAACATATCACAATATTACTGTTTTAGAGGATTTTTGTTCAAATAAATGCATCCCAACATTTGAACAGTTTTCCAGTCCAATCTTAACTAAATCTGAGAGTATAAAACCGCTTATTTTACAAGTTACCCTCTAAATCCTTGACTAATGAAATCTGGAGATAATTTTCCCTGGGAGGTTGGCATCCGAAAACAAACCCTGAGTAGCTAAATTATTGTGCCAGGATTGTCAGGAGTGAACTGGAATTTCTTTGATTTCATCACCAAAAACAAAAACAAGATTTACTGCTGGAGATTGTAAAAAAGAAAGATAATTAAACAACAGTCTTGGCTCAAATTCTTTGTGTTCCAGTTTCCAAATGAAACATGATCATCTTGCCTGTCAGAGGGAAACGGTTTATCGTCTTTAAGTGCACTTTTTCTATTTGGAAGTATCAGTGTGAACGCATTACTGGCAAGATTTATATTAAAAAACGTCAAAGAATTAGGGATGCCCTCGACTAAAGATTTATCTAGTTGACTAGTCGTCGTTCATTTAAGCGATTATTAGTTGACTAATCATGTTTATATTAATAAGCCATAAATCATAATAATGAGCCTTTATTTGCCTATATATATGACATAGCTTAATCAGCGCTAACACGCACGCATAAAGCTTGCCACAGCTCACCGGCAAACGTAATGATGAGTGTGTCATGAAAAAACAGGAGACGACGGTCTAAACATTTTAATTATTTATTGATAATGTTTTCTGTGTTTTTGGCTGCAGAGATTAAGTCACGATGCTGACTCATCATCTCCGCAGTAATAGATGCACCTATATGCACATTTCATATGGATTACATAATCTGAGAATATTTATTTTCCACTTGAATTGGTTCATTTAAAAAGTAGACATTTCAAGATATCTATCGATATATTTCTCATGTCTGTGACGAAAGTATACACTGAGACCAAGACGGCAGAAAGCACATCCTGATTGTTTTCATTATTTTAAAAAAGCACAACGTTTTGTTGTTATTGTGAGTTAGGAGCCTGTATGTCATGCAGTAAGCGCTTATGCGCTTAAGCTCTTAACACTTATGCGCCTAATAATAGCGCACATTTATCTAGGTTAACATTAGAGCGAGCGGACTTGTAATGTTGCTACTACTTAAATGTTTCAAGTGATAAGCCATACTTGAGGTCGATGAATGATAGGCGAATGTTTGTATTTCTTGCTATAAACGTTCTGTCCATCACAGACTGCGTGATTTCTCCACTTCCTGTGGAGGTTTTTTTTTTTTTCTGCAACTAACCGACTAATAAAATGTTGGTCGACCAAATCTCTTCTAGTCGACTATTAGGGGGCAGCCCTAGAATAGTGCATAAATGTGTCAATTGGGACGCACTTTGTTTTAAGTTATAATGACTTATTTGAAATTACCTTCATAAGCAGCGAAATAGAGTCTAGCTACTTGATACTGTAATAAGCACACAAACACTGTGTATTTTAAATTAGTTGTAACTATTTTCTATCAATACTTTTCAATACTGAAAAAAAATAAAATAATTATAATTGCCATCTGCACTGAGCTAAGTTTGCGCAAATGTATTCTGGGACTGCCTTATCGGTGAAAGAAGCATGCAATGCTGCTTTTGATTTTAATCAAGGCCAGGTGTCTCAGAAGGCAGCATATTTTTGCCTTGGGAGAATTCATGCCCAAGTAGACAGCTCACTTGTGTCTTAGCTTTAAAGGGAAACCACAAAAAGTCCCAAATCAGCATTAAAAACAAGTGACTTCCTTTCTAGTGACTGTACAACAGTCGAGAGCGTGGCAGCTTGGTGAGGACTAAATTACTGCAATGGAGGAGGACAGTAAATGCAAAGCGTGGATGCAAATTCCTCTCCATTAGCGTTCCCTTGTTAAACAGTGGGTGTAAAGGCACAGGTGCTCCAATGATGAAATGCTCACTCTTCACTTCCACGGAAAGCTGTGGCTCCTTTATCTATCTCCCGTTTCACGGCAATATCCGTCATTCAGCATTAAGAAGCTCTCCAAAAGACACTTTCCAGTTTGAACTTCATTTTTAGGTAAAACTTCACTAGAAGTCTTTAAAGGTATAACTTTAAGATATAACTAAGATCTGTGTGGTTGCTAAGATGTTCTAAGTAACTGCTGGCCTATTTATTTCTATGGGATTTTTCAGTCCATTTCATCATGCACAATGTAGCAATTTTAAATTAGATCACTCTCATATATGTGATTATGTGTGAAGGTACATAAAAACAAACAACAGAGAATGGCAAAAATAAAGCTGCGTGTAGTTTCTTACCATGGTAAGGGTCATGCGGTCAATTTCATGTTTGTCTTTGGTCTTGTGCTGCCTGAATGGACTGTGCCTATGAGAACAGAAAAAACAGAGTTCATGTAACCGCACACAAAGTGCTCAGCCTCGCGACGTCAAACAGAGGACACATGTGGTGCTTTAGCAGTGACAGGTAGGCGGGAGGGGGGGTTTCCATGAGAGTTCAAAAACCTTTCGATCTCAGTTGTTGATTGTGAGACACAAGCATATCATGGTCTAGCTCATCGTCTTGATTTAAATCAAAAATTGAGATAGATCGACATCCATCAGATGGCTTATTGTTAGTTGTAATGATAACTAAAACCTCAAAAAGTACAAATTAAATGATTAAAAAATTATATTCATTATTTATATAAAATTACAAATAATAATTTTGTAAATTATTTTTATAAATGTTTTAATTTTTATAAAATGTTGCCACCATTTAAAAATGTATATATACGGATTTGTTATTTATATATATATATATGTGTGTGGGTGTGTGCATTTTAAAATTATTATTTGTAATTTTCTATAAATTCAAAGAATATATATATAGTTTAATTTACACACACACACACACACACACACACACACACACACACACACACACACACACACACACACACACACACACACACACACACACACACACACACACACACACACACACACACACACACACACACACACACACACACACACACACACTATTTATGTGGAGTGTAAAGTTTAAATGTATAGAAAGCTTTCCATGCCTGTTCTGACCCACTTTCATTCTGCTTTGAAGTGTGTGACATACACCTCAATGGAAAGACATGCACCAGACTCCACCCCCCCATTGCATCTTCCTCTCACCCCCCACTCTCTACCTAGCAACCGTTTCAGTGGTCTCCACCCCCTCTCTTTCTGCCTTTTTTCTCTATGATGTCTGCTCCTGACCTCCTGCTTCCAAACCCCTGACATTTAAACCTTACACTCCACATCAAACAGGTGAGAAACACACAGAGCGAGAGCGAGAGAGAAGATAAAGAATTCATGAGCGGGCCGCTGCAGAGGGCGGTCTTACCCTCGCAAGAGTTTGAACAGCATGCAGCCCAGAGAGAACCAGTCGGCGCTGCTGTCGTACGCTGTTCCTTTCTGCAGAACCTCAGGTGCCATGTAGCCATGGGTACCTCTGCAAACACAGCAATTAATGCACATTAAAATCAAACCTTACACACACCCCCCGGGCTGAGCACACACTGACTGTAAACATAAAGGCTCATTCTTATACATAACACAAACAGTCAAAACAACTGCTACATTAGTCCACTCTACCAATAATTTTATGATGCATTTTCATTTTGTTTTCCATCCTCTCTCGGACCCTTTGAATTTACCATGATGGTTTTGCTACTGAGCCTTTAAGATTGTACGGCCTATATTTAAATGAGCACATTTGTTGAATAACTGCTTTTTTTTCTTGAAATGAGCATTAAATTAGTGCTGACATGTAAACGTTGGGAGTAAATATTTAAAATTGTCACGGCTATGGCATCATATCCACAAAACTTAATTTCAGCTTTGCTTTGTAAACATCAGCTTATTGCACCAGCACTACCATTCAAAAATTTGGTGTAGTGATTTATTTTTAAATAAATTATTTATGTTCAGCAATGACACTTTAAATTGATCAAAAGTGACAAAGCTTTTGTGACATTATAAACGTCTCTTCTATTCAACCCTCTAGGCACACCTTGGCAATAGAATCGCCATTGGCTAGAACATTTTTAATTTTCCTATATATATATTTATATATATATATGATTCCACCAAATCAACTTATATTTTTAAATATCTGAACGTACACTTAACATCAGTCAATCAAAGCATTATTATGATACTATGCTAATCAAGCACTATTTAGTGATAGAACTTCAGTAATTAGAACTAAAACTTGGTAATCATGTATGCATATTTGTCATTTTAGCTAAACTTAGGACTGGTGGTGGTGCTTAGTGTTGGTTATTCAGTCATTGTAAAAAATAGATTAGTCATTCAGTTACTGTAAAAAATAGATTAGAGTAATAAATAATATAAAATATTATTAAAAGATACTACTACTACTAATAATAATATACAACACACTAATGATGAGCTGCTGGGTTCATGAATGCAAATCACGTTGTCTGCATTCCCTCGAAATGATTTGCTGAAATCAAAACTGGGATGAGCGTTAGACAATGAGATTGTCGTTTGCACATTAGTTCCGCCCACTACCGGAGAAATCGGCATATCTTCTGCTTGTTCTTAAAAGCTGAATAATTCCAAATGATATTATTTTACAATGCAACTGTTTTTACCATATTCTTGATCAAATAAATGTGAACTTTTGAACCGAACTCTTGAGCGGAAGGGTACATGAAGGTCATTTCAAAAGAAAAAAAAAATCCTGCTGTGTCAAGTTGTGTAATTTTTCTAATGAACAAGTGGATTACAAAATAAAATGATTCATTTGAACAATTCAGATAAAATTACACTGAAATAACACTGAAACATACTGAATACAAGTATGTAGTCGCAAACACCACATGCAATTATGCAGAACTTATAAGCAATTCATTGGTTAAAGCATTTGTATACTTGCACAAAGAAAAAACAGATTAGACTGGTTTAAGATTTTATAACTGTCTGCAAAAAGCTCCAATACGCTCAAACATGAGTATGAGACAACAAAGAGCTTGTGTCAACTCAAGAGAAACATTGTCAGAGAACAGAAGCAATCACACTTCCCACAAACAAGAGACACTTTTATTTTACACTAATAAAAGATGTGGTTTTGATCCCCTGAGAAGAGGAACTTACACGCTGGCGTGTGGTTTCTTCTTGGAGAAATCGCAGGCCAGGCCCAGGTCAGAGATGCGAACGTGTCCGTGTTCATCTAAGAGGATATTCGCAGGCTGTGGGGAACAGCAAGTGATGTGGAGGTTAGGACAGTCAAAAAAACTATATTTTTAAGAGCCTGATAAAGAACAAGCCTGTCTTTATGTGAGCAACACCTACAAAATGACTGTGCATTACTGTGATTCAATGGAGTACATTTACTGAAGAAGAAAAAAATACAGCAATAGTGTAACACTTTGTCTAAGTGCAAAGCCAAAAGTTTCCAGCAAAAAACAATGAACATGTACACAACAGAAAGCGTGCACAATAGGGATGGGTTAAAAATATTGATTTCTCGATTTTAATTTATTCCCATTTTGAATAACCAATATCGATGTTTAAATCCCCAAAAAACTATCTTTCAGCCTATGCTGTTTTCAGTTGATGAATAAAAGCTTTGTAGCGAGCCTCCCATCCAACAAATCCCAATTAGCTTTGTGCTTTGTTATTTCTGTAAAGTCACAGCTTTCAAATTCTGTCAATTTTATTATGAAATTCAAACAATAAACACGGTGTTGGCGCTCTTTAATGTAGAGCAACAGATCGCTTTAGTGCCTCAATAAAGCAAAGTGGCAGCGCGGAGCGCATGTGAACTGGTCGTCTCTTCCGCTTTACTACTAGTTACAGTGCATTCACACGGCGTCGGCGTTAACGCTTCTCATTTACTTTGAATGGGTGACGTCATGCGTTGCCGAACTGTATTGTGGGTTCCGTCACGCTGCGTCACTGCCGTTGCTCGCAGCAGAAGTTAATTTTTTTTATACTTTAAGTGCCAACGCAGGTGTCAGCCAATCAGATCGCCTATGCAAATACCCTAGCGTCATGTAACACTGGAAAAGTAATGTGATTGGCTATATAAAAACAAACAGAAACAAATATAAATATTTTTTTTTTTTAACATTTAAAAAATAATAATATTGGACAATAGTGGAATGCTCATTACAGCCAATGAGAACATATTTGATCTTTAATATACAGGGATTTTGACCAATGAGATTTCCTATGAGCCATATATTAGCATTAAACTACTGATGTTATAAAAAGATCTGCATGAGGATTATTAAAACATTATCTTCCACATGCAATTATCAGCATACAGGTTTGGAATTATATGACGGCGAGTAAACAATAACGAATTACATTTTTGGGTGAACTATCCCTGTAATAGACATTTCACACTAGAAATCTTCCCATGCATTATGGTTGCTCAGAGGTATAAGTAAGCAAACGTGATCTATTTCATGCTGAGTTTTTCTTCTACACAAAACAGCAGTGATACTGCTGAAAAACAACAGGATTGCTCGCTCTCAGAACGCACCCTGCTCGCATGTGCAGTCTCCCGTTTCAGGAGCTTGCCAGGGAAGATCCTGCATATCCTCAGCAATCTGGCAGCGCGAAGCCCAAACATCTCACTTAAAATTGCATAATTCACAACGATTGCATAACTATACTCCTGCTGCTTCCACACGGAGGGTCGACAAACGACAAGATATTAGCGGTCATCGCAATGGCAGGCTAAACTCCACGTTTGGGACTGTAGGTTAAGCTCGACTCGCTCTGTCATATGACGTACTTTTCCGTTTAAAGACAATAAACAGTGCTGCCAAGAGAGACAGCTCAGCCAAACTTAATAAAAAATAACCTCAGACGACGACGCAGAACAGATTCAAGCTTACGTTACAAAATACACAAACTCGAACGGAACATTTCTTTTTCCCTTTTTAGCGGGAACAGGGAATCAAAAGAACAGGTTTTCCAGTGACAGAGGACAGTACAAACAATCCTTTCAGTGTGAAAAAGAACGACTGGGATGCCTATGATCTTACTTTGAGGTCTCTGTAGACGACGAAACGATTGTGCATGTGTTCGAGGCCCAGTATGATCTCAGCTGCATAAAAACGCATATCCTTCTCACTGAAGACCCCGTGCTGAGATAGGTGATAGTGAAGGTCTCCGCCTGAAAGACAAGTTCAATCAAACTATTAAACCGCATTATAAATATATAAGATCAGGGATTCCACACCATGTAACCAATTCATTTGCTTTACTTTTTCAGTTGTTAGTAGGGAGTTAAAAAACAAAAACAAAATGAAAGTAAATTATGTAACATAAAAATAAAGTAACAAAAAAAAAGAAATAAAATAAAATAAAGCAAGATAAAACATAAATAATAAAAAAACTAAACCAAACAAAAAAACATATACTGAATAAACCCCTCGAAAATTTGATTTCTAATCGACATTTATACAATGTAATTAATCACATGATTGTCATGAGTTAACTCGCGATTAATCGCACTTTTTTTTTTCTAAATGTACCTTAAATTAATAATTTTCAAGTTTGTAATACTCTAATCATTATGGGCATGGATAAAAATGGATGCTTTACGCAAATGTATGTTTATTATTGAAACCATAGTCAACATACAGCATGAAGACGAGACATGTTTCAAAGGTCATGGATGTTTTTCAAAGAACTTGTTCATGTCTATTAGACACATGAAGAAAGAACAAAGAAATACCAGGTTCCCATTACTTCTCTTTCTTTGCACCGAGCAATTTACTAAAACAAACATGATTAGATTTTTGCATGACAGGGCAGCTCTTCTGAAAATGCTAAATGAACATTTATTATTTATTATTACATTAGTTTGTCTCTCTCTGTGCCCATTTTGATGAAGCTAAATTCTCAATAAAACTGTTTTCATTGGTATATTTTACTGTTTTGGTTGTCAAACAACGGAATGAATATGAAATAGTGACTGAAACACGACCCATTAAAGGTTGTATCAGCGATTTCAGGTGCAAAAATAAATGATCACATTATTCTAATCTTTCCTAACGATCCGCTAGCGGGCAGTAAGCAAGCCGTCAAAAAAACGCGTCTCTGTAGGCAGCCTAGGCTCTGAGATCTGCACACAAAAACAATCGGTTTCACAAACACTCAAAACCAAAATAAATAGTGTTCAACCAATCACCGACAGGGGCTGGGTGTTGTGAGGTTTTGCGCTCGTGCACTCAGCCCTCACAACACCAAGCCCCTGTCGGTGATTTATTGAACACTATTTATTTTGGTTTTGAGTGTTTGTGAAACCGATTGTTTTTGTGTGCAGATCTCAGAGCCTAGGCTGCCTACAGAGACACGTTTTTTTGACGGCTTGCTTACGGGCAGCTAGCGGATCGTTAGGAAAGATTAGATGAATGTGATCATTTATTTTTGCGCCTGAAATCGCTGATACAACCTTTAAGACATAACCAGCTCTCCCTTCCAAGATGTTAATCTGCACAAAAATCCTGATAATCGAGCCGTCGTCTGATGAAATCAAATACACATAAGATAAAGACAATATCTGTGCTGTGATTTCAGCTATACCTGCTTGTAAAATTAGAGAAGCAACACAATATCTGTTTAACGGAATTAAAGCGCTGCTCCTCTCTGACGCGCGAGATGCAGAGAGAAAGAGAGAGAAAGGTGTGATGTGTGAGAGATGTGTGCTGGGAGATGTGTGCTGTGTGCTGATGTGTGAGAGATGTGTACTGGGAGAGCAGTACCGGCGATTCCCAGAAACTAAATAAGGTTTGGCCGCTTTTTTGAAGGGAAAAAACGAAATCGCTAAAGGGGTCTGCAATGTCGCTAAGTTGGCAACACTGTGTATCTCCATTTCTCCAACTATGGGTTGGGACACGGGTCAAACTGAAAATTAGTTTTTATTTGCGCGTTAAAAAAATGTGTGCCGTTAATATGATTTTGCGTTAACGCGCCATTAACGCAATAACTTTGACAGCACTAATATATATATATATATATATCCTCTCTAATTATATTTCAAGTTGTAGGTAGGTTAAAGATCTTCTAGTCTACCCAGTATGAGTTTAATTAGGGCCCAAGCCTTGAAAAGGCGAAGGCCCTATTGTTTTCCTTCGGATTATTATTAGGGCCCAAGCCTTGAAAAGGCGAAGGCCCTATTGTTTTCCTTCGGATTATTATTATTATTATTATTATTATTATTATTATTATTATTATTATTTTTCTTACGACTATTCGGGCACTTTTGGGTCTCTTAACGTGCTCAAAAACTCTTGAAACTTTGCACAAATGTCAGAACCCGCGGCCATTAGAGCCGGACTGAAGCTGGTACCCGGGCGTGGCAGGGGGGCTCAACAGCGCCCCCTGGAACACGGTCCGAAAACTTGGTCCATAAATCAAACACGCTTGCGTGTAATAATATGAAACTCGGTACACTTATAGATCTCATCGGTTCATATATCCTTCGTGCTCTGACTTTTTACCCCAGCCCAACAGGAAGTCGGCTATTTGGCGTAGTTTAAAAAACACATGCAATGGAATTTAAAATACTCCTCCTAGACGATTCAACCAATCACCACGAAACTCAGTGTGCATGAAGTCAAGACATGGAGGATGAAAAATTGCCAGGGGATTTTTGATATCTCGAACGGTTTGGCCGTGGCGAGGAAACGAATTTATGGCGAATATTGGAAACAGGAAGTGTGTTATAACATCCTCATACATTAATTGATCTTGATGAAACTTCAGCAGTGTGTTCGCTGTAAGAGGCCGATCACATGGATGTGACTATTGTGAGTCAAAGTTATAGCGCCACCAACTGGCAGCAGGAAGTGTGTCACTTTCAAAATGCTTTAAAATCACCCTCTTATTTTTACCCGATTTGCTTCAAACTTTATGTGTATAATGTAAACACACGGCAGATGTAGACCTGTGAAAGGATTATTGATATCTTAAATACTGTTGCCATGGCAACGCATCAAACTTTAATATTCTTTTTGGGTGCATTTGAGGCTCTTAACATGCTTCAAATTGCATGAAACTCAACATGCATATCAGATTTATTAGGTACTAGGCATGTGTGAAGTTTCAGAAACGGGCGCGGTGGAGGGGCTCAGTAGCGCCACCTTTAGTCAAAAATGGGGTATTAGTTTTACCTACAGTAACAAAAATCGGTATTTATATTTATCTCCCCGAGCCGGACAACTTTCTAATTGACAGTCATTAGCTCCGACCAACAGGAAGTCAGATATTTTGGTTTGAATGTGATTTGATGGGAATTTTGCCAGTCTCTCTCAGTGTCTGTGTGTGTGAGAGAGGAGGGGGGGCTTTATTTTAACCCTTTCTCTGCTGTGTGGGACTTCTCGGGCACTTTTGGGGCCCTTAACGTGCTCGAAAACTCTTGAAACTTTGCACACAGGTCAGAACCTGCGGCCATCAGGGCTGGGCTGAAGCTGGTACCCGGGCGTGGCAGGGGAGCTCAACAGCGCCCCCTTGAACGTGGTCCGAAAAACTTGGTCCATATATCAAACACGTTTGCATGTAATAATATGAAACTCGGTACACATATAGATTTAATCGGGCCGAACAACTTTCGTGCTCTAAGTTTTACGCCAGTCCAACAGGAAGTCGGCTATTATGGGCTGTATGAAAATGCAAGCCCCTGGAATTTGATATACTCCTCCAAGAAAAATTATCCTATCGCCACCAAACTCGGTCAGCATGAAGTCAAGACATTGAGGACGCTAAATTGCGGACGGATTTTTGATATCTCGAACGGTTTGGCCGTGGCGAGGAAACGAAGTTATGGCGAGAAAAGAAAAACACAATGTGTTATAACGTCTTCATACATTTATTGATCTTGATGAAACTTCAGCAGTGCGTTTGTTGTAAGAGGGCGATCACATGGATGTGACTATTGTGAGTCAAAGTTATAGCGCCACCAACTGGCAGCAGGAAGTGTGTTACTTTTAAGATACTTTTGACTAAAGTGGGTGGGTTATTTTTACCTACAGTCACAAAACTCGGTCTGTATATTGTGCTTATCGATCCGGACAACTTTCTCATTTACAGTCATTAGCTCCGACCAACAGGAAGTCAGATATTTTGGTTTGAATGTGGTTTTGTCTCTCTCTGACAGAGTTCCCCCTGCCATTCTCTGTGTGTGTGTGTGTGTGTGTGTGTGTGTGTGTGTGGGGGGAGGGAGGGAGGGAGGGCACACACACAGACAGCCCCCCCCTTTTCTGTGTGTGTTTGGAGGGGAGCAGAAAGACTCACACTAGAGTGCGGATCGGGCCAAATTTTTCAGTCCGAGCCCGGCCCGCGTCCGACAGAGCAGTAACCGAACCCGACCCGAGCCCGACAGGCATAAAGATATTTATGTTCGAGCCCGACCCGAGCCCGACAGTTAAAATCCCATTTTTTTCTCATACTAATGACAATTGTACGTTTTTTTGTGTGGAAAGCCCGCTTTTATTAAGCAACTGTAGGAAGGCAATCGGAAATGTCAACAGGACAAGCGCATCAGCGCGCGGAGCAACAAGCGCTCTTAACACCTGGCGCGCGCACATTATGCACGCGTTTCGTTGTCACGGCTACATAAACAAATGTCCGCACACAGGAAGACGGATGTTATGGTAATATTTTACATGTATTTTAATCACAAAAACGAACGTTTGCATCAAGTGAAAGCATCAGGCACATCGGCTACCTACATAATAAGCTGTTTTAAATTTAAAATGTTCAATGCCTTATCGCGCTGATGTGACCGAGCCCGACCCGAACCCGAACATCATTTCTAAATATCTGTCCGAACCCGGCCCAGCCCGTCGGGTACCGGCGGGTCTCGTCGGGCTCGGGTCGGGTATCCATCCTCTAACTCACACTGATGCAAGCTCTAAAGCAGACTTCTTCTCGACAGTCAAAGCGGGGTTACGTTATTGCCCGTCGTGCACAGGAACCCGAAAGACAACGGGGTGGCGGCTTTATATATATATATATATATATATATATATATATATATATATATATATATATATATATATATATATATATATATATATAAAAATAAATATAGCTGCAAGCAGCGATGGAGGGCCCAAGCCGGTGGCAGCGCCAGCCCGGTGCCTTTAGTGTAACTAAAGGCACCAGGGTGGCGGTGCCACCGGCTTGGGCCCGTAATCGCTGCTTGCAGCTATATTTTATTATTCTTCTTCTTCTTCTTTATTAGGGCCCAAGCCTTGAAAAGGCGAAGGCCCTATTGTTTTCCAAAGGATTATTCTTCTTAACTATTATTAGGGCCCAAGCCTTGAAAAGGCGAAGGCCCTATTGTTTTCCTTCGGATTATTATTATTATTATTATTATTATTATTATTATTATTATTATTTTTCTTACGACTATTCGGGCACTTTTGGGTCTCTTAACGTGCTCAAAAACTCTTGAAACTTTGCACAAATGTCAGAACCCGCGGCCATTAGAGCCGGACTGAAGCTGGTACCCGGGCGTGGCAGGGGGGCTCGACAGCGCCCCCTGGAACGCGGTCCAAAAACTTGGTCCATAAATCAAACACGCTTGCATGTAATAATATGAAAATCGATATACTTATAGATCTCATCGGTTCATATATCCTTCGTGCTTTTACTTTTTACCCCAGCCCAACAGGAAGTCGGCTATTTGGCGTAGTTTAAAAAACACATGCAATGGAATTTAAAATACTCCTCCTAGACGATTCAACCAATCACCACGAAACTCGGTGTGCATGAAGTCAAGACATGGAGGATGAAAAATTGCCAGGGGATTTTTGATATCTCGAACGGTTTGGCCGTGGCGAGGAAACGAATTTATGGCGAATATTGGAAACAGGAAGTGTGTTATAACATCCTCATACATTAATTGATCTTGATGAAACTTCAGCAGTGTGTTCGTTGTAAGAGGCCGATCACATGGATGTGACTATTGTGAGTCAAAGTTATAGCGCCACCAACTGGCAGCAGGAAGTGTGTCACTTTCGAAATGCTTTAAAATCACCCTCTTATTTTTACCCGATTTGCTTCAAACTTTATGTGTATAATGTAAACACACGACAGATGTAGACCTGTGAAAGGATTATTGATATCTTAAATACTGTTGCCATGGCAACGCAGCAAACTTTAATATTCTTTTTGGATGCATTTGAGGCTCTTAACATGCTTCAAATTGCATGAAACTCAACATGCATATCACATTTATTGTGTAATAGACATGTGCGAAGTTTCAGAAACGGGCGTGGTAAGGGGCTCAGTAGCGCCACCTTTAGTCAAAAATGGGGTATTAGTTTTATCTACAGTAACCAAACTCGGTACGTATATTCTTCTCTTCGAGCCGGACAACTTTCTAATATACAGTCATTAGCTCCGACCAACAGGAAGTCAGATATTTTGGTTTGAATGTGATATATTGATATATTTTAGACTCCGAGTTTTTAGCGGTGGTTGATTTTATTCACACCAAACTTTTTCAACATGATGAAAATACATTAAAGATGCTAAATTATGAACGGATATTAAATATCTCAAACGGTTTTGCTGTGGCGAGGGATTAAAGTAATGTCCAGAAAGGAAACACTAAAAGCCTCATATCTTCTAAAAATTTTATTATACACCATTTATTTCTATATAAAAGTATACAAATATCAGAACTAAACCCATTTTGTTCTTTTTTTCAATTTAAGAATTATGTATAAGTTAAAAAACAGCCAGAATGCGCTATTTAGTAAAAAAATAAGTCATACATAGGGCAATACTGCCCTCTTGTGTTCGAAATCAGGTAGGCCCATTGTATATTGTATTTATATATAAATATATTAGTGACTGTGAGAATATTTTCCTACGGGTTAATGGATGTGTGATTAAAGCGGGGGGCTTTTAAATCGCTAACTTAAAAGCCAAAGTAGTAGCCTACTGGACGTCCAGTAGGAATGAACTAAAACACATTCACTCTGTTCTGCTCATAGACTGTAAAAAAATGGTTCTGCTCGTTCCTCGCCGTGAACGCGTTATTACCCGTGTAGCCGTGAGCATTTAGTTTCATTTTAAACATAGCGCCATTTCGGGGGTGGGATTGCTTGAATTGCGTGTTCAATATTCCGTCATCATCTTTTCAGTCAGCTGTCCACCCATGATTAATGAAATTGGACTCCTTGTGCTGATCTTTGCTGCGACTCTCATTCAGCTCACGATTTATTAAGCGGACACGTTCAGGTTTTAATTGTAGGTTAGTGCCCGTTCTCTAACTGAACTAAATTATTTTAACACACACAAACACATCAAATCGACGGTGGAGCGCGATGATATATTTAATATATCTGTATATTTGAATATCTGTATACTTTTCCCACCGGTTAACCAACGTGTGACACCAGCGAGGGCTTTTAAATCGCTAATATAAAAGTGAAAGTAAGTATGATTATGGTGGCGCTCGCAGTGCGCTCGAATGAATTCCTATGAAAGTAGAAATTAACTAAAAAACGTTCGCTCTGTTCTGCTCACTCCTCGCGTTGGACGCGCACCGTTATGAATGCCTGTGCAGCCGTGAGCTTTTTTAGTTTAATTTTAAAATTAGCGCCATTTCGGGGGCGGGTAGACTATTGCTTGAATTTATTTTACAAAAACACGTGCTATATTTCAGATCAATATATTTGTTTTCCTTAAAATTATTCTCATCTGAATTACAAATAATGTATTTCTGTATAAAATAATACTATGACTAAAAATGCATTTGATGTTTCTTTTTTAATCAATAACTTAAAAATAAACGGATTAGGCTACTGCTCTGTTTGAGGACTAGAAATTAAAACCAATGCAATATGATGAATGTCCAAAAGATGGCACCGACAGACTGTTTTAAACGAGGTTGGATAAATATTTCTTGTTTTTAAACAGTGTACGTGTGCGTGTGTGCGCGGGTGTGTGTGTGTGTGTGTGTGTGCGTGTGCGTGCGTGCAATCAGTCCCAGGTAAGAGGCATGAATGATGGGAATTGGACTTCTGGGAGTGAGGTTAATATTCCGGAGACGGTTCCCTCAGGTTGTGAAAAGGAGGCGGCGCGGGAGCCCCAATAGTAACCAACTGCAGAACCCCAGAACCATACGTCATATCAGTGTGATCACGACAGCGCCAGCCTAAAAGTCTGATGCCAGAAGTGGGCGTGGCCAGACATTGCGCTACTTCTGTGTTTCAAAGTTTAAAACAATGCTGATATATTTTTTTTGGAACGATTTCATTACAAATGTTTATTTAATATATATATATATATATATATATATATATATATATATATATATATAAAATATTATAAAATATAATAACAATGTTTTGTCCTATTAACAAAAGACAGACAATGTACTATGAACAAATGTTAATAGTTTTTTAAAAGTTAAAATGATACTTTATGCATTTGGTTAGTGTCAAATGATTAACAATATAAATTGAACAAAGTTTAAAACAAACAAAATAATAAAACGAAAACAAAGCTTGAACATCTGATTTAATTGAAAAGCATTTTTTAAATAAAATGTGTTTTTTTCCTCTGAAATAGCAAAAGCATCGCACACTAGCTGTACCTGCTCTAAATAAATAATAGTCATTAAATAAAAATACAAAATCGAAATAAATAAATTATATTTTATTGTTATTTTTTTTAATTCTTGTTCTGTTCTGAATATCAATACATTTAAAGGATTTGTTGTGGAATATTTTGAGTATCATAATAAAATCAGAACAATTCTCGTTTTAGTGATTATTTTTATTTTTTATTTTTTTCACTGTTCTAATCAGGTCAGGCAAGTCAAATTCTTTGTCTTGTCCCTTAAAAAAGGTAATATATATATATATATACCACACTTCATATGAATTTTTGGTGTTGTGTACTTACAATGGCTGCTGATTTCATGTGTCCGTTAAGTCCATGAGACTGTAGGGTGTCTAATTTTTCATTTTAGGTTTCAGAAGGGTGCTCACGCATACTTTGTGGTTGATATGTGCCCTCGATGCGCACTTTTGCAGAACCCACACTGATGCAAGCTCTAAAGCAGACTTCTTCTGGACAATCAAAGCGGAGTTACGTTATTGCCCATTGTGCACAGGAACCCTAAAGGCACCGGGGTGGCGGTTTTATATATATATATATATATATATATATATATATAAATAAATATAGCTGCAAGCAGCGATGGAGGGCCCAAGCCGGTGGCACCGCCACCCTGGTGCCTTTAGTGCAACTAAAGGCACCGGGGTGGCGGTGCCACCGGCTTGGGCCCGTAATCGCTGCTTGCAGCTATATTTATTATTATTATTATTATTATTATTATTATTATTATTTTTCTTACGACTATTCGGGCACTTTTGGGGGCCTTAACGTGCTCAAAAACTCTTGAAACTTTGCACACTGGTCAGAACCCGCGGTCATTAGAGCCGGACTGAAGCTGGTACCCGGGCGTGGCAGGGGGGCTCGACAGCGCCCCCTGGAACGCGGTCCGAAAACTTGGTCCATAAATCAAACACGCTTGCGTGTAATAATATGAAACTCGGTACACTTATAGATCTCATCGGTTCATATATCCTTCGTGCTCTGACTTTTTACCCCAGCCCAACAGGAAGTCGGCTATTTGGCGTAGTTTAAAAAACACATGCAATGGAATTTAAAATACTCCTCCTAGAAAATTCAACCAATCACCACGAAACTCGGTGTGCATGAAGTCAAGACATGGAGGATGAAAAATTGCCAGGGGATTTTTGATATCTCGAACGGTTTGGCCGTGGCGAGGAAACGAATTTATGGCGAATATTGGAAACAGGAAGTGTGTTATAACATCCTCATACATTAATTGATCTGGATGAAACTTCAGCAGTGTGTTCGCTGTAAGAGGCCGATCACATGGATGTGACTATTGTGAGTCAAAGTTATAGCGCCACCAACTGGCAGCAGGAAGTGTGTCACTTTCAAAATGCTTTAAAATCACCCTCTTATTTTTACCCGATTTGCTTCAAACTTTATGTGTATAATGTAAACACACGGCAGATGTAGACCTGTGAAAGGATTATTGATATCTTAAATACTGTTGCCATGGCAACGCAGCAAACTTTAATATTCTTTTTTAAAGTTTTTGAGACTCTTAGCATGCTTGAAATTGCATGAAACTCGACAGACACTTTACATTTATTGCCTAGTACACTTGTGCAAAGTTTCAGAAACGGGCGTGGTAAGGGGCTCAGTAGCGCCACCTTTAGTCAAAAATGGGGTATTAGTTTTACCTACAGTAACAAAAATCGGTATTTATATTTATCTCCCCGAGCCGGACAACTTTCTAATTTACAGTCATTAGCTCCGACCAACAGGAAGTCAGATATTTTGGTTTGAATGTGATTTGATGGGAATTTTGCCAGTCTCTCTCAGTGTCTGTGTGTGTGAGAGAGGAGGGGGGGGCTTTATTTTAACCCTTTCTCTGCTGTGTGGGACTTCTCGGGCACTTTTGGGGCCCTTAACGTGCTCGAAAACTCTTGAAACTTTGCACACAGGTCAGAACCTGCGGCCATCAGGGCCGGGCTGAAGCTGGTACCCGGGCGTGGCAGGGGGGCTCAACAGCGCCCCCTTTAACGGGGTCCGAAAACTTGGTCCATATATCAAACTGAATATTGCATGAATTAGTATGAAACTCGGTACACATATAGATCTCATCGGGCCGAACAACTTTCGTGCTCTAAGTTTTACGCCAGCCCAACAGGAAGTCGGCTATTATGGGTTGTATGAAAACGCACGCCCCTGGAATTTTATATACTCCTCCAAGAAATTTAATTTGATCTTCACCAAACTCGGTCTGCATGAAGTCAAGACATTGAGGACGCTAAATTGCGGACGGATTTTTGATATCTCGAATGGTTTGGCCGTGGCGAGGAAACGAAGTTATGGCGAGAAAAGAAAAACACAATGTGTTATAACGTCTTCATACATTTATTGATCTTGATGAAACTTCAGCAGTGTGTTTGTTGTAAGAGGGCTATCACATGGATGTGACTATAGTGAGTCAAAGTTATAGCGCCACCAACTGGCAGCAGGAAGTGTGTTACTTTCAAGATACTTTTGACTAAAGTGGGGGGGTTATTTTTACCTACAGTCACAAAACTTGGTCTGTATATTATGCTTATCGATCCGGACAACTTTCTCTTTTACAGTCATAAGCTCCGACCAACAGGAAGTCAGATATTTTGGTTTGAATGTGTACTTTTCGGAGCATTTTCCCTCTGCCCCTCTGCGTCTCTCTGTGTGTGTGTGTGTGTGTGAGAGGAGGGGGGCTAGTTTAGTTTAACCCTTTCTCTGCTGTGTGCAAAATCTCTGGCACTTTTGAGGGCCTTAACATGCTCGAAAACTCTTGAAATTTTGCACACAGGTCAGAACCCGCGGCCATCAGGGCCAGGCTGAAGCTGGTACCCGGGCGTGGCAGGGGGGGTCGACAGCGCCCCCTGGAATGGGATTCGAACACTTGTCCGTATATCAAAAACGCTTGCATGTAATAATATGAAACTCGGTACACATTTAGATATCATCGGGCCGAACAACTTTCGTGCTCTAAGTTTTACGCCAGTCCAACAGGAAGTCGGCTATTATGGGTTGTATGAAAACGCATGTCCCTGGAATTTTATATACTTCTCCTAGAAAAATTATCCTATCGCCACCAAACTCGGTCAGCATGAAGTCAAGACATTGAGGATACTAAATTGTGGACGGATTTTTGATATCTCGAACGGTTTGGCCGTGGCGAGGAAACGAAATTATGGTGAGAAAAGAGAAACACGATGTGTTATAACGTCTTCATACATTAATTGATCTTGATGAAACTTCAGTAGCGTGTTTGTTGTAAGAGGCCGATCACATGGATATAACTAATGTGAGTCAAAGTTATAGCGCCACCAACTGGCAGCAGGAAGTGTGTTACTTTTGACAAAAGTGGGGGGGGGTTAGTTTTACCTACAGTAACACAACTTGGTATGTATATTGTGCACATCGAGCCGGACAACTTTCTAATTTACAGTCATTAGCTCCGACCAACAGGAAGTCAGATATTTTGGTTTGAATGTGGTTTTGTCTCTCTGCCAGAGTTCCTCCTGCCATTCTTTGTGTGTGTGTGTGTGTGTGTGTGTGTGTGTGTGTGTGTGTGTGTGTGTGTGTCTCTCTCTGTGTGGGGAGGGGAGGCAGGGCACACACACAGACAGCTCCCCCTGTCTGTGTGTGTGGGGAGGGGGGCATAAAGACTCTATTAAAAATAGGTATATTGTGCCATCTAGTGTTTTATACTATGTATACATGTGTTTTTTTTTCTTTTAAACAAGTGTTTTAAAGTACAGTAATTTCAATGAATATATATACCACACTTCATAGGAATTTTCGGTGTTGTGTACTTACAATGGCTGCTGATTTCATGTGTCCGTTAAGTCCATGAGACTGTAGGGTGTCTAATTTTTCATTTTAGGTTTCAGAAGGGTGCTCACGCATACTTTGTGGTTGATATGTGCCCTCGATGTGCACTTTTGCAGAACCCACACTGATGCAAGCTCTAAAGCAGACTTCTTCTCGACAGTCAAAGCGGAGTTACGTTATTGCCCGTCATGCACAGGAACCCTAAAGGCACCGGGGTGGCGGTTTATATATATATATATATATATTATATATATATATATATATATATATATATATACATATATATATAAATATAGCTGCAAGCAGCGATTACGGGCCCAAGCCGGTGGCACCGCCACCTCGGTGCCTTTAGTGCAACTAAAGGCACAGGGGTGGCGGTGCCACCGGCTTGGGCCCGTAATCGCTGCTTGCAGCTATATTTCATTATTGTAATTTGATTGAGATGTCACATGAACAGCCACTTAAACCGTGTCCATTTCGGAGAATTCTGGGAAAATGTTTATCATTCTGATATGTAGGAAGGGTTATTATGACTAGATTGAGTGTCTAAATGCTTTTGTGGAGTTAAATCCACTTTCTGAAGAGCGTGATGTGATAGTTTCACAAATCAAGAAGGCCGTTCAGAGAAGTGGCCCGTGCTGCAGCGCAGATACAGGAAGTGTGAATGTGTCTGAAGAGGAAGCTCCGCCTCATGTTCAGGCTGACATTGAGTTATAGAGGAAGGCCAAAATAAGAGCCCTAAATGGCCTTCTACAATTTCACACTGGGTGGTGTTGGCTTGGATTCGTGAGACTATCTAAACTATAGCACAAAAAATGCTCATGAAGTGAGTCCAAAGCATTGTACTTCTGCTTTTTTTATTTGGAGTATTGCACACCGGATGCACACATTTTATTGTCAGTTTATGGTTAACAATATTGATTGTTTAAGGGTATTATGTAATTAAGATTTCTGTACAGAAATCCTGATTCATAGCTCGGCGCTGGTGTTTGTACACTCATTGAAAACAATGTGTTCGAATTTTAACCATGTTGCGCGATGCGACACTGCGCTTCTTGTCCGGTGTGCGACCCCCTTTAGTCTTATGTGTACCGAAAAATTTATGTATTTTAGGTTTTGGCATTAAACTAGTTTTACTTTATACATTAGCATGAACAAGCCTTTACACCAAAGAGATGATGGCTTCCCTTACCATTCATCAAGTCCAGGATGAAACACAGTTTATCAGGGGTGTGGAAGGCATATGTCATACACACTATGAAAGGGCAATCCTGCAGAGAAAAAAAAAGATGGAGAGGGTACAACAAATGAGACCGGGATGTTAATTGTGCAGTCCGAGTACGACGATAAGTTGAGTTTGCACTTGTGAACGCGTCACTCACCCCAGTGCTGACCAACGACAGCATGATTCTCTCATTGAGTGCCAGCGTTTCTCCCTGCTTCATTTTGATCCGCTTTTTATCCAAACACTTCATGGCATACCTGAGACACAAACAGTAAGTAAGCACATCCTTTTATCCAAAACAAGCTTCTTTTTGGTTTCACCCTTACAACAGCACTTACATTTTCCCTGTGTCCGCCTTTCTGCATCCGTACACCTCTCCAAAACCCCCTCTACCGATGATCCGATGCACGCTAAAGTCATTCATTGTCAACTACATGCAAAAATAAAACAAGATTTCAAAAGTTTTTAAGGGTGCATGAATAACTTTTGGGTAAATAAAAGCACAAGGGACCAAAACGTAAGAAAAAAAAATTAAAAATAAAAACTCACATGGATATTGAGCTCTACATTCTTCCACTGGCAGAAACGCGTGAACTTGTCGCTATAGAACAAAGGTTTTAATGTTAAAATTATTCCCAAGCAACAAAATAACTCAAATGAACATTTGAATAGCATGCTTTTTTATTAGCTTATATGTAGCCGTCTGGGTCACCTTTCAATGAACTTCTGAAAGATCTTTCCTCGAAGACTGTCACAGATTTCAACTATGTATGGCTGGAAGGAGGCAAGCAAACATATGCATCAGGATCTGCTTTCGAAACACTTTACTTCCTTTGTGTTAAATGCACAAAAGCCAATCTGCACCCGGAAAAACAGGTTAGATTCTATCAAGTTGGGGGGAGTTACCTGAAAGAGATTTGGAGGAACTTGTTTCTTTGCTAGGTGAGTCTGGACATGGTCTACTGCCTTCTTAGAGAAGGGCTGTGAGAAAGGAAGGTAGATTAATGACATTTACGATAAGGGAGGTCAAAACACTAAAACAACAAGAACAGTTTCCCTTGAATAAACGTCAAGCATCGACATTAACCTCTTAAGCATTCCTGGTTATCACAACATAAAACAGTGTGACAATCACACAGGCCTTGAGTGTCCTATAAGCCATTGTGTTGGTTCATTCAGGCTTCCTGTTTCTGAAAAGCTACTACTGGAGACTGACGGAGGCTAATGGTACTCTTGTTTTCTCAACAGAAATCATTTGAGTCTCCGGATCTTCAATGGACAATAAGAAATATCATCCCTCCAGCTAGCAGCATTATAGAACCATGTTCCTTTGCATATTAGGTAGGGGTGTAACGATATTCAAACCGAACCGGAAAAACGCGATACACCACCTACGGTTCGAACCGCGATACTCTCATTTCGAACCGAAAGCGCCACGCCCCTTACTTCCCCGCCCAGATCTCACTTCACCTTATGTCACAAAACAATTTTTTCTGACATTTGATTAAATAGTATTAGTAGCCTACACTTGTAACAACTAATGAAAGCTGTATTTTACTAAATATACACTAACTTTTGATTTCCAAGTGCATGTCACGTTATATTTGGTGATCGATCACGCTTGGCAGTTAGACTGCAGTGTTTCCCACACCCCACACCACACATAGTCTAATTCGTGGGCGGTGCGCAACAGAATCAACACCGTCAGATATTACGTTTTTTGGCGGCCGCCAAAGTGAATTTTTATCCCACCAAAGCCTTATTTGATCAGTGAGTGATGTAGATGATAGATTGCTGCGCTTGTGAGGTCGCATGTTACTGAGAGAACGAGCAGAGAGTGAGAGCCTGGCCGTGCGCGCGCACTCGCACCGTAACTGTCTTGCACTCCCTCCCTCGCGCATATTAATCAAAATCTTGAATTGACAAGATGGTAAAAGGTCGGAAGACCGAAAGCTTCACGTGGAGCATTGGGAGATGTTTTTTCCTGAATTAACGGTGTGTATAGTGCTAAAAAAATCGTTGCCTTATCTTCTCTGAAAAGCGTTCCGCACATTCAGCTGAGACAAACCACACTTTCAATAAACCTAAAAACCTATCCAGTGATTAAATGTTTTCTATGTTGACACAAATCTTGTGCAATGTCCTAAACTGCCGGGATAATCACACAACGCGTACACGTCCGCTAATGACACCTCCGATTCGCGCACTAATGACTTTGAACCGATTCCATTTAATGAATGGATAAAACAACTGATCTATCCAACAACTCACCAGACGTCTAAATCGGTAATACTTTACAATAAAGTTAAATTTATTAAACTCTAGTTAACTACATTTAGTTAACATTAACTATTAATAAACTGCACTTCTACAGCATTTATTAATCTTTGTTAATGTTAATTTCATCATTTACTTAGCCTGGGTTTCCCCATACTGCCTTTGCGCAGCGCGATTTTATTCTCACTGAAAGGCAGTCTGGAAACCATGGACCTGATTTTCGCCTCGTTTAGGGAACCAATCACAGAACGGGGAGGGGGCAGCAAGACGATGACGACATCTATGCGACACAACTAAGCAGTTTGTTTATGGATTCAACATGGCAGCAGACGCGAAGCTACCTTTTGATGCAGAATTAGATATTGTTCTAAGTAGTTTAGAACGCAAGTTTATTTTGAAAAAAGAGCAGCTTTTGGCGTCTATACATACGTCATCTGGTATAATGGAAACGATTGGTTATGAGCTACGTACAGGCGCATTTGATAGACATTCTTAGCACCCAATAAACAGCGCCGGGCATTCGTAAACCACGCCTCAAATACGAGAAAATGCGCATGTGGTTCCGAGACCCAAGTCTCAACGAGAATTGGGTCTGGCGTTAGCCAGGCTACCATTTACTAGTAGCCTTATTAAAATCAAAAGTTGTTAACATTAGTTAGCCTAATCCACTGTGAAGTAACATGAATAAACAAAGGATGAACAGCTGTATTTTTATTAACTAAGATTAACAAATATTAATAATACAGTAAAAAGATAGTTAATGAGTTAAATGATTGGTATTGTTATTAAGTTAAAAGTGAATAGTGTTCTTTATTCTTGCTGGTGCCCTGCCAGGAGCCTCCTGCCCCCACAGCAAACCGAACCGAGGCTCCAAAACCGTGATATGAACCGAACCGTGGCATTGGTGTATTGTTACACCCCTAATATTAGGGCTCATGATTATAAACAACATAACAAAATATAATTTATAATAAATAAAAAAAGATATATGAATATATATATATATATATATATATATATATATACATATATATATATATATACACAGTTTATTATATACAATTATTATGTAAAATGCAAGTATTCATCTTCACTGATTAGTTGTTAGATCACTATTTGACCTTGCAAATAATCATGTAGTGAATAGAAAGCTTTGACACGAAAGGAGCAGATCTAAATTACATACTGTAACCAACACGTTGCAAAATTAGTAGAACTGAATTGCAGAGACAAAATCTTGAATATTTATTCATTATTTATTAATTTCACAGCCCTATGTCGTATAAATGAGAAATGACTGCTAGAGACCATTTTATAGATTCTGACATTTTTTCCTTACATGTGAACACGACAGAAGCTCCTTCATTATGTAGACGTCATAAATCTGTCGACTGCGCGTTAGCCTCTCCTCTTCTGAATCCAACTTCTCGTACTCTTTAATCTGAAAAGGACAAAACAAGACTACCGTCATCTCAGAGACAATCCCACGCTGTTTAATAGGACACATGGTGTTCTTCTGGTCAATGGAATGGGGAAAAAAACCGTATCGATTAGCCATGTCATTGCGGGTCATAACCAGCATGATGATGAGTCAGGTCAAATACAAAAAAATCTTTAGTAAAAACATGCACAATAACCACAAAGCCCATTAAAGGGAATATACAGATGCCTGCTTGCATAGAAAAAACTATTTTACCTCCTCATAAAACTTCAGCTGTGGAACGGCCTCGTCGATCTCGTTCATGCAGAAATCCTTGAACAAGAGGAAACCTGGACAACAGAGGCAGGAAGGCAAACAGTTAGATAAGGTGCAAAACAGAATGAACGATAGAAAGATTTGACCTTTTTAGAGTGCGCAATGCAAGAAAATTTATTTATAAATATAAAGCAAATAAAAAAGTAGCTATATTGATGCCTTTGAAAGCTCCTGAAAGGCATTCATGCCAAAGTAAACAAAAAGTATAACTAGAGTAAATAATAAAGAGACAACTCAAATAGCAGCTTTATCACCATGAATAAATAGGCTATAATATGATTTGCTTTGAAGGGGGAAGCTTTTCCAACAAAGCAGTATTTTCATAACCAAATCAATATCACGCGGTGAAGAAAACAGAAGAAAGATCACAAACGATATATATTTGATGGATATTCATCATAAACATGCATTCAGCCTTGCAAAGAAAGTTCCTGATTTGTCATGGTGTCATGAAAATAAATGTCATTAAAAGATTGTTTTTATGCACAACAATTTAATATTTTCCCCTTTTGATTCAGGATAAAATATGACACAAACGGCTTCAGGGATTCACCAAACAGTTTAGCTCTCATTCGTGACTTGCGGATACTGGTACAGTGCTGATGGTAAATGCTCTCAATGAACGAGGGAAAATAATAACAACAACCTAACCAGTGGACCGCGGATTAGTTACTGTTGAGAGGATTATCCCTAAATCACAGGACAGACACCACTATCCTAATTCAGAAAATCCTCCATCAGACAGCCACCTTGACCTTCCATTTCACTCGATCCTGCCAGCTGGAGCATTTCCTTTCTCATATTCAACTTGTTTGCTTTAACAAAGCACAGCAGAAGTTACCAGTTAAACAACCCATACGCTCACGTGGTGACGACGTGGCACAGAGGGAGAAGATCAGCACAGACAGCAAAGTTGAGACTGTTCCCATAGCAACAATAATGGGCCACCATCATGAGTGGAGGGGACGGGCCTCGGACAGAGATTCCTGCCTGTCTCAGCGTCTGATTGGGTGACCACACAGGGCAAAAGTCACAGGATAAAATTCAATTCAATGGTGTCAAGAGTGCTATGGCCCTTGCAAGTCATATAAACAGAGCAGATAAAAGATGCAGGAGGAAGGAACGTTGTTCTAAAGGCTTAGCGTGCCAGTTCTAGCGTTGGGCGATGAGATCTGAGAGCGTGGCCACTTCTGATACCTGCAGCATTAGTGCGAGCTGATTACCACTGTTAAAATAGGAGGGCAGTGCAGACGTTAATTGGATCGCAGTGGAATTATCTTTTAGGAGATTAAAAGCAAAAAAAAAAAAAACACCACAAACATGGTGCAGCTGGGCAGCTACAGCAATGTCTATACATATTCATTTTAAATTAAGTGTTTTAAAATGACATTTACACCACAATACAACACAGCTAAAATTATATGGAATTAATAATTTACATTTACAGATGCTTAATATTCAAAATGACATATTGCATAACAGATATTTTGATTACAATGCTGTAGTAATGTATTGCGATTCTTTATTTTCACGCAGTCCCTGGAGATATGCATTTAATATATTTACAAAACAAACATTTCCATAATATAACTTATTTTTAAATATATATTTAAAAATGTGAATGTATGTATGTGTATTGTCATTTATATTTTATAAATATATACCGTATTTGCCGGACTATAAATCACACTGGACTGTAAGTCGCATTTATTTAGAAATTTATTTCACAAAATCCAAGACCAAGAATAGACATTTAATCTATAAAGGCAAGTTATTCAACTACACAATAACACACAGAACAACAGGCTGAATAGGTGTCCGGTATGTTAACGTAACACATTAACAGTTATTCAGCAACACAATAGCATAAAGAACATATACCTGGGCTGGGAGGCTGAACAGGCTAAATTAACAAAAGCCAGCGAGTCCAACAAGCAAGTTACCGGTAAGCAAGTTCACCAAGCTACCGCGATCTTATTCCACAACACTGAATTCTTCATCCTCGGTGTCGCTTCTGAACAACTCCGCTAACTAGAGCGCCCTCTTGCGGCTGTAGACGGTAATGTTTTCTCTTGGTTCATCTCAGTCAGTATGAATTCATTTTGATATACAAGTCGCACCTGACTATAAGTCTCAGGGCCAGCCAAACTATGAAAAAAAGTGTGACTTAAAAGTCTGGAAAATACGGTAATAAAACGAACAGCTAATACTGCCATACATTACGACAATCAAGGGTGATAAAGCAGCTCAGATAAATATGGCCTGATTTCTAGGACAAAACTGTCATTCTTTTCACAACCAAGAACCAACTACAATCTTTAGGTCTAAACCTGCTCCTTTTCACAATCCAATCAACTCACAATGGATAAAGTCATGTCTTGTCCTTGTATTTTCATAAATACATCACATTTATGAAGTAAAATTCTGAGTGAATGCTGGTTCACTTTGACATCACTGTAGCTCAAAAAGCAGAAAGCATGAACTGAGGAGCATTTATACCAAAATAATACAACGCAAAGCTGAAATTACATGGGGACCAATAGTGCTGTCAAAAGTACCAACTTCGGTACCAAGTACTGAAATTCAAAAAGATGTGACGACACCAGCATTTCCCTCTAGCATTTTTGAGCACTGTTGAATGGATTCTCAAACACCTCTGATTGGCCATTGTGCTCACGTGCTCAACATATATGTCTCTGATTGGCCATTGTTCACGCACTCAACATATATGTCTGTGATTGGCCGTTTAAAAGCAGGCAAGAGGCGACTATCAGCGGATCCGTTTATCAGTGGATAAATTATGGATCCGCTGATAGACGCCCACTTTCAAACGCTCCTGTGTGTCTCTTGCACAAGCGCTCGGTGAAGAGCATCAAAGATAACTATTTACAACATGTTTTTGAAGCGTTGATCATTGTAGCCAATCACAGACATACATGTTGAGCGCGTGACAATGTCAGTCTATTGGATATTTTGCCCATTTTCACAAGTTCAATCACTTTTAAAAGTACTCACACATTCTTCCACAAGCTATACTATTTCAGATATAATGAATTTCCATATCACAATCGGACCCGCAAGTATGAACAATAGTAATGTAGCAAAGTAGTAGCGATACTAATAAGGGCCTCTCAGCAAAAAAAAATTCTCATCTTAGTATCTTCCCCGCCGTCCTCTTCCTCCTCTCTGTTATCTCTCAGACACTCATCTTTGTTTTCCTCCCTTTCCTGCTGTCTGCAGTGTAGAGTCAGGTCTCAAATACAATCCAGAGAGGAATAAACCCAGCGGCTAGTGACACGAACACGAATGTATGATAACGCAGCCATGGATCACAGTGAAAACATTGATCAGATGGCAGTCATATAAATGAGTTGCACAAATGCAAGGAATCAACAGGCAGATGGAAGGTACAAACTGGTTAAAAAACTAGTTTAACAGTTTCAGCTCTAAATGTCAGATTAGCCACATATAAACACACTGACTGCACATCAATTGAAATTGCATATAAAATCGCCTAATTCAGGGTTTTCTCATATCCTTATGTTCTGAGCAGGTGAGCAAGAGTGATAGATATAAAAATCACGCTGAAGAGGATGTGGCTTACGTCACAGAGTTAATGGATTACCCTTAATCGCAGTTTGAATGCACAAAATGATCTCTCTCCTTGATTGCAGGATTCTGACTCGAGCCCAAGTACAGGTGGTGTAAGCTTGCTGACGGACCACTCAGTGTGTGCTTTCTCTTGAAGCACAGGAGATCTGGGAAGACGGTCACTGAATCACGTAATTACATGTAGGTCTACAAGGAATCTTCACAATTTTTATTTATTTTTATTTTTTTTACCACCGTGCTGATTCAAAGTCAACTTTAAATCAAAATCGCCAAATCGCTATTTAGGCTATAGCTGCATACGTGGAATTTATTAGGGATGCACGATGATATCGGCACAACATCGGTATCGGCCGATAAAAGCTTAAACTGACCATCATCGGCATCGGCCGATATGAATATTTCTGCCGATGAGCCTTGCCGATAGGGTGGCCTGTTTCCTATGCGCACGTAACGACAGTGAACGTAGCATGAGCGCCAGCAACGGAAACTTCCAACATGTGGAGGCATTTCAAGCATGGGCGTCAGTTTGGTTTGAAATGTGCTGGGGAAAGAGACGCATTCAGAAGTGCATTTTCAGAAGTGCTGGGTAATGACGCAATTATTTATTTTTTCGCTTTCCAGCAGTTCATGTTTTGAAAGACAATGTCCTGTAGCTTACTAATGTAAGCTCTCCAAGCTACTATGCTCTCCACAGAACATAAAATATTCATTTTATTTCATTTTTCGTGTTCGCATTTATGAGGAAAAAACTATGTTATGGACATGATAGTTCTCGGTTATGGACGCGACCCGCTCTGAAATCGCCTCTAAAAGACTGCAAAAACTTCCTCAGAAACCTCAGTCAGAAAGCACAAAGCCTTTCTTTAAAGTGAATTTCGTTTTGTATTATTTGTCTCTTAATTTTAATCAATGTTTCATCAACCAATTGCATGGATTGAATAAATGTAAAGCAAATAATATATCACGACACGGAGGCGCATTAACTGGAGCTCGTCTCATAAATGAACCGAAACTCAGCATAGCCTACTTGCCTCACAGACCTAAGAAATATATATATTATCTACAGAACGCTTTAAATCATACTTTAAAAACAGAACAATTCAAAACGAAAGAAAACTATGTAATCCGTATGAAATGTGCATTTCTCTCAGGCGCGTTCACTACTGCGATGATCGCGAGTCAGCATTGTCAACTTCATCTTTGCAGCCGACACAGAAAAAATGTCTCCTTGCTATATTTGACATATTCATAATCATTACTTTTGCCGCTTCTTTGTGAAAGCTTTTAGATGTGCTGCTTCTCGGTGTGCGATACCTCGAGTTGTCATAGACGCGGCGCGGCGCTTCTCGGTGTGCGATACCTCGAGTTGTCATAGACGCGTCGCTGCGCTTCTCGGTGTGCGATACCTCGAGTTGTCATAGACGCGACACCAACTCTCTCTGCCTGCCTTGCTTGTGCTATCAGCTGTGCAGGCTCTCTTGCGTGCGCAATCTGCACCATAAAACTGGCTTAAACAGACGATCTGATGAGTTTTAGAAGATTAAATACAACCCGAAACTAAAAAACAGACCCGGCCTCTATTTATCCAAACCTGTAGCCACACCAGGCGTGTAAAAGAGACAGGCGTCTATAATTTGGGACTCGGCTATTATTTTACGTTTTATGGTATATATCGGTATCGGTATCGGCATCGGACAAAATTAGTTTGAAAATATCGGCATATCGAATATCGGCCAAAATCCATTATCGTGCATCCCTAGAATTTATTATTGTTACATTTAAATTATATTTTTTTATACATTTATAATGTATCTGCTTATATACACACACACACACACACACACAAACTTATACACACACACATATATATGGGGTGTGACGAGACATTTAGCTCACGAGACAAGACACAAGATTGGGTTCACGAGAAGAGATTTTTGCACAATATTTTATAGAAATCCTCAATGACAAAATTCATGACTGGAAAAATAGTCTGCAGGTGCATTTTGAAATGTTTTAACTAATAATCTTGTAATGAATGTCATGGAGTATTAATGATCAAATGCATTGAAAGATGTTTCCACAAATTGGTTTGAGGCAGTGTGTGACCTCCTAATTGAACCCCTTTACACAAATTGAACAAATAAATAAAAACAGTATAGCAAAAAAAATTATAATAATTCTTAGTTGTATTAAGTGCAAACAATAAGTGCAAGCAACCATAATCAAAGTACTGTAGCACACACAGGTGAAACTCGAAAAATTAGAATATGGTGCAAAAGTTCATTTATTTCAGTAATTTTACTTAAAAGGTGAAACTAATATATTATATAGACTCATTATATTATATATTATAATGAGTCTATTATATATACTATTATATAGTATAATTAGTTATATATAATATATATTATATATAACTAATATATTATATAGACCATGCAAAGTAAGATATATCAAGCCTTTATTTGTTAGAATTTTGATGATTATGGCTTACAGCTTATGAAAACCTTTTTACAATATTCTAATTTTGAATTTGGGGTTTTCATAAGCTGTAAACCATAATCATCAAAATTATAATAAATAAAGGCTTGAAATATCTCACTTTGCATGTAATGAGTCTACATAATATATTAGTTTAACCTTTTAAGTTGAATTACTGAAATAAATGAACTTTTGCACCATATTCAAATTTTTCGAGTTTCACATGTAGACTTTATAATTGTTGTGAAATTGCGGTTTTATTTTGCACCGGCAGTGATAGGGTTAAGGTGTTAAGTTCGGGAAAAGGCCGGGTAGATAGAAACGAGTAAGTGAGTTAGACTGGTGCGTTTGTGTACAGTTGTTCTTCCGATTCGTTCCGATTAAAAGTTCAGAAACGGAGCCTCCCTTGTCTGTCGTTCTTCAGATGTTACAGTAATCTCTCCACAAAGTGCAAACTGAGACCAAAACATAGACCAGAGCCACAACCACACAGTCCAGAGATAGGTTTGATAATGGGAGACAGGCTATTGTATGCAGCCTAATTTGCACGTATCAGGGAGCTCGTGTTTTACTTCCAATTTCAAATTCACGATCGCACGTACTCCGTCTATAGAGAAGCGGCAATGCTGACACGAAACAGCTTTTCACTCAACAAGAAATCTTGTCACATTTTAGTCTAGAGAGATCTCGTATATATACACCAACACACACACAGGTGAAAATCGAAAAATTTGAATATGGTGCAAAAGTTTATTTCAGTAATTCAACTTAAAAGGTGAAATTAATATATTATGTAGACTCATTACATGCAAAGTGAGATATTTCAAGCTTTTATTTGTTATAATTTTGATGATTATGGTTTACAGCTTATGAATTAAACACCTTACAAAAGGTTTTCATAGCTGTAAGACATCTGTATGCTTGAGACTATCGGCAGAATTCGTATTTTTGTTGTAAAAAGAGACACATTATGCAGAAGTAGGCTATAATTTGCCGTTATTGTAACGTCTGTCAGAGAGTTTGAAGTCTGCCCAGATGAAGAATAGGAAAGACTAGTTACAAAAAAAAGACTACAAATTAACTGGTAGTTCCACGAGTCTTTTATAGATGTTTCTTCTACGTTAAGCACACTCTTCACATACATGTCAAAGAGCGAATGTTAACAGGGAAAAGAAAACACTCTCAAACACACTACAAATCAAAGTGAAAGTAAACACATTATAATAAAACAGCATTTAGCAGTAGAGCGGTCATCTTCCTCTTTGCGCGAGCATTCTCAAGCTAGTGTTATGCGAGGGTCCGCGTGACGTTTTTTATGACCGCTAACAGCGCATGCGCTGGGAAAAAAACCGCTTGTTTGCTACTGTCCAAGCCGATCTACTGCGCATGTGTGGAAGAGCTTTCGCACTGGGTAGTTCTAGGAACTTAGTTCTAGGAACCAGCCACCAAGGTGGTTCACCGAGAACTAATGTTCCCATATGGCCGTTTTCCCCCTGGCGTTCACACCACCAGTAGGAACTCAGAAGTGATGTAAGCCACGCTTGATGTGATTTTGACCACACGGCGGAGTTATGTTGATTTGTTGGGTTGGATTTTCTTCTTAGTGTAAAGGTTGAGAGATCCATCTATCACTGTTTGCCATGTTCGTAGAGTTAGTTTGTGGAGTAAATATATAGGCGGTGTACATGGCTTTTTAAAAATGGTGGGTGCTGGTGTTTTTCGTGTGTTCGACCAATCAGCGTACACTTATGTCACTGGTAGTGCTGGGTTCTCTGAAGAAGTTGTGATTCGCCTCTCACAACGTAACATGCAACCTAACACAACTCTTAAGCACGAAGAATAATGCAAGTTAACTTTTTTTTGTAATCGTGGCTTTGAACGATTACGTAATTCGTGTCATCCCTAATACCCCTTTTCCACCAACAAGAACCGGGTGCTGGTTCAGAGCCAGAGCCAGAGCTGGTTCGACTGACGAGCTTACTAAGAACCGGTTTGCCTTTCCACCGGCTAGAGAGCCACAACAGAGCCAGATCTTATGTCACTGTATACGTCTCATGTTGCCCAGCAACCGCTAGTGCGGTAGCGCCAAACACAAACACGCCAGGCTTGTTCGAGATGGTTCGGCTTCTCGCAGACCGATCGCCGCATGACATCAAAGCACTGCTAAAGCGATCAAAAGCACAAGGAGTCCTATGCTCTCCAAACACTACCGCAGCTCCGATCGGTCCTCGCGCTCCGATGCATCTCGAACAAGCCATCAACAATAACGGACGTTGCAATACTATGGATGCTCATGGGATTGCAAAAATACATCGGAATCCAACGCGTTCGTGCAGCTCGCCGTAACTTACATAGACGGATATTATAATCGAGCTGCTATTAGCTCGACTAGCTGCTATTTAAAAATGGCGGTCACAAGTTTCTATTCGTCTTGTTGGTCACGGTAACCCCGCCCCCAGCCCCTGACGCAAGCGGTTCTTACTTGGCTCCGTTCTAGACCCTGCAATGATTTGGTGCTACTTAAGAACCAGTTTTACTGGTTCGGAGCTGGTGCTTTGGCGGTGGAAAAACAAAGAACCGATTTGAAACTAGGCTCTGGCTCCGAACCAGCACCAGCTCTGCCTTGGTGGAAAAGGGGTATAATTGTAATCGCGATCAGAAATTTGATTAATTATGCAGCACTAATATGTATATATATATATATATATATATATATATATATATATATATATATATATATATATATATATATATATATATATATATATATATATATATATATATATGCACGTGAACTATTTACATGCATGTGTTTACATGCATTACCTGCGTCTCAGAGCGGCTCCGCTCACAGTAAATGGTGTTCCACATGAACTGTTGTCATTTACATGCGTGGAGCATCTCAAATTCCATCTCTGCATTTTCTGAGAGTTTGGGTTGCTTATAACGTTAATCTGGGATTTCATCCGATTTGTAAACCTACGCCAATGTTTCTTAACGTGAACTATTGTTCATCGTGATTTCAAAATGAAAGTTTAAATCCTCACTCTGAGTTTGCATGTTTTGATGTCCACATATTCCTGTTCAAGAAAATACAGATTAAGGGAACATTTGAATTGAATGTTGTTTGGCCAATAATGAACAAGTTATCATGTTGTATGTGTAACAACAACAGTCACCGTTGGTGCCCTCTGTAGGCATTTGTTATAATATGTAATGTAAATAAGATGATTGTTTATATTATGTATTTTAACACTTTTGTTCTATCAAACCATATGATTACTTGCTTTTGATACTTTATTTGAACCAAGTATTATTGCCTCATTGTTATAATATATGTATTTAAGTCATTTTAAAGGCTTAGGTCTTTGCCTAGGTTTATTTTTATTATCACAAATTTTTTTTGTTAACGGGCTATGAATGCCGGATCTGAATGATAAATGGATAAAAGCGTCTAGCAGAAGAAGAATTAGCTGAGAGTGCTAGTCTCTCATTAGCAGTTAAAAGCATTATCAAATGAGCCTAAAAGCTACATAAACATTGAGGGGACAAATAAAAGGCCTGACTCTCTCCTCACCACTTGTTTGACAAGACTGATTCTGCCGTTTTTACCAGCCACCCGAAAGTATGCAATCAATACTGAGATGTGGTACTCAATGAGAGAAGGGGAGGAGCGCTCACATGCGTGTGCAAGAGTGCAGGCCAACACTAACCACACTGCCCACGCATAGATCAAAAACACAAGGAACTACATTAGAGTTTACTGTTGGGCATCGCAAAGGGAAATAAACAGCATTTCCTGGGCAGCCTGCGAGAGGTAGCTTAGTAGGCCAGGTTAATGTGTCTTTATTTTACAATACCTTACCAACAAGGTGAGTGTCTTAGTGATGTTTACAAGGCGAACGAAGATGGAACATGGAAAAAGGGACAGCCCATTAAACACACACAAGCGCACAGACACACACCCATGCACGCGCACACACACACACACTGCAGACTCAGCAAACAAGTGTCCGTTTATTTTAGGTCTAAATTGTCATGACTCCATTTCACACACGCCCTTGCCCTCTCTTATTCTGTGACACAAACACAAACACTTCCCTATGCAAAGTTTCAATATAAAAAAAAGCAAAAAGAAGCCACGCTCATTTCAGGCCGAATAGAGAATGGGTTTCAGACTCACAGCCACAGCTTCTAGTCGAGCATCATGACTATATATGATGAATCGGTCATATAGGTTTTGCACATGCAGGGAACTACACTAACCTTTTCCACTGGTGGCACTTGCGCTACTAACTTTTTCAGTTACTGGCGCAAAACATGATTTGGTCGCACAAATTATTTATAGTAAGCCGCTCTAGATAATAATGAACAATAATGAAACTGTATTGCATACAGGTGTGCTTTTTATTTTACTTTCCATCTTTTAAACCACATGCCGCCTTGTTTTCTTTAGCATTGGTTGGGATAGATTTACTGCAATAGAAAATACAGTACACAATAATGTGCTAAATTAATTTCTTTTGGATTTCAACATGCTATGGTTGCCACAGATGGGCAGACTCCTGAACTCTTAAAATAAAATAAATATAATCCATAAAATAATAGATTTTCAGCAGCTATTGACTATTCAGTATTAAAGATAATACAAAAATGCATGTCTACTTCACAATTAAGTGAAATATAATAAGCCACAAATAAGGCTATATTATAAGCTACATTGAACTTAGCCTAATTATCAATTCAGATTCCTCACTTGCTCGGTTTGCTTGACGCCGAAATGCAGTAGGGAGGGCTGCTGCGTCATGGGATATGTACATGTCTATACATTTCGCCTGCTTCATACTGTCATTGTGAAGCTTCAATTTACATGGACACTTATAATCGGATTGACGGCTCAATTGGACTAAAAAAATCTTCATGTAAACGCCTTAATCGATCGGATTGAGCTCAATCCGAATGCATTTTCGATCGGATTGAAAGGGGTGGTTTATTCCTTTTGTAATGTGATCGAGAGAACATGTCAACACTTGATCGGATTGAAAACCGAAACTGAAAGGACTGCGCATGTACAATGACGTATGACGCGCGGAACGAGCTGTTCTTCCTGTTGAATAAAGTGTCATATAAATGAGTGTCCCGTCATTCTAAAATTCTCATTTCACTCAGCGCCTGTGAAGTGAAGCAGGACAACGTCCCACTAATTGTTTTGGATTCTCATCCACAGACGACTGGTTTTGGCCGCGGGGAGTGGCATTTTTACTGCGTGATAAATATAAGCAGCACGGCAAAACGGTTCAATGCTCAATTTCTCCAAATCATGACCAGAGACGGATTAATATTACGTCTGCCGTTTAAAACAAATAAAGAGCCAATAGAGGAGAATGGTTATGCGCGAACAGCGGGAAACGTGTGACAAACGCGCACATCAACCCGATTTCTTTATAAGTCGCGGGGCTGAAGCCAACTTTATGTGTTGAATGCTCAGAGCACGTTATAAAACGTGTTCTTAAAATACACATTTCTGTTTTAATAAATGCTCATAGTAAATCATAGCATATTGCCTAAAACATAAGGTAGGAACAAAAATAATCAGTGATACATTTGCGACCCATTAAAAATTAGGGTCGCAATGGCATTTCAAAAGGTCGCATATGCGACCATTTTGGTCGCAGTGTAGTTCCCTGACATGTCATGTTGAGTGGTGGCCAAGTTTTGGAACATGCACTAAACTTATTTCTCTTCCTTGATGAAAAAAATTAAATAAAAAGGTGCTGAACGTGTTATTTCTGTGGCAGAACTGCAAAAATAATGATTGTTGTCAAACAAGTCTTCACCTACTGTATATGCCAAACAAACACTTGCATGATTGCACCAGCGTTCACACTTTTTGGGGAAATTCAACCTACAAAAGACAAATTATATTTCACCCAAAAATGAAAGTGCATTCCTCATTTCTTTGTGTTGTTACAAACTGGTTTGACCAACTTTCTTCTGTGGAATGCAAAAGAAGGTATTTTGAAGATTTGTTTTTCTTCCCTACAGTAAAAAAATGTTGTGGTCCAAACCTGACTTTCATAGTATCTACTGAAGGAAAAAGTAATGCGGGTTTGGAAGAAATTGACAATTTCAGTTTCAAAGAATAAAAACAGTAAAATTGTAAAGGCATATATCAAGATTATCATCCCATAATGATAAAAATGCTGTGCTACGCATTAAAGTCAGATCACTTCCACGTTAGAGAGAAGAACTAAAAAATGTTTTCTTCCTGGTAAAAGTAATACCAATCAAACTTCAAACAGGTTATTTGTCATCCGTCATGTAACAAACCTTTCATTGAAGAGCCCACATTTTGTAAACTAGCTACTTAAATTAACTTACTTAAATGACACATCATCAACTTAAGGTAAATTTTCCCTTATACTGACTTGGCATTCTGAATGTATTACTTCTTCATCTGGAAACCAAAACATCTACAGCTCAGCGGGAAACTCCCGCAGTGGAGCAGCTTGGAGCAGAAGATTGCTCTTTTGGAAGCTATGGCTCATTCTTCAAACTGTCATCTCACAATGTCAAACTGGCAGGTTTGGAAAACTACTGTGCGTTCAAGGAAGGTCATAAGCTTAATTTGAAAAGCAGCAAACATCTCCAGCTGCATATTGACAAATTGGTGACAGCTTTTTAAAACAATCATTCAAACTCTCCAAGAGTCAACAGGATGCTCAGTATCGCAGTGATCTAACCTACAGGACATGATTGGTAAAACTGGTGGTAAGAAAATAACTAAAGAGCCGTGTCACACAACT
Organism: Phoxinus phoxinus; assembly: GCF_949152265.1. Taxonomy (NCBI): domain Eukaryota; kingdom Metazoa; phylum Chordata; class Actinopteri; order Cypriniformes; family Leuciscidae; genus Phoxinus; species Phoxinus phoxinus. The sequence continues at coordinate 5,045,956 of NC_136898.1, forward strand.
AGAATAAACACAGCAATTACAGGGCAAAGGCGCATACACAGATACAGCCCGAGTCTGCCTGGGAAAATAACTGTACGACAAACCACAGCGCGTAAAAACCAACATGGGCCCTGGGCCAAAACTGGACAGAGGACGAGAGACTGTGGCAGAGAGACAAAAGAGAAAACAGCCTGAAATGATTAGAAAACTACACAACATTGTGACCGGCCAAGAGACAATGATTCTGTGAGAGAACGCCTGCAGTCACGGCATATAAATGCTGTTCTAAATGCTTAAGAGGATCAGGCCCAAATTGGATATGTTTGGAAGTGAATCAACCCAAAACACAGAAGGGATGTGAATTTCGGTCATTCGGACTGCTCGAGTACCCGACAGATAAATACATGGAATGCGTCAAATATAAAGTGATGGGGCGAGCTCTCTGGAACGCTTTTTATTGAATATACAAATTAAGTGCGTGCATAATTATAATAATTCCAAGCACATTTGACCAATACCAAACCACATAAATCTGAATGACTACTATTCATTTTGCATTTAATCATTTATAAGTAGGGTTGGGAACCGAGAATCGGTTCTTATCCAGAACTGTTAGTGTTTTTTTAAATTTAGTGTGCGAAATTCTTGTGAAAAATTACTTGCGACAATGAAAATAGTGTTATTGTAACAATAAAAATATTTTATTAACTAACATTAACAAAGGCTATTGCTCTCTGTTAAATCATGTTAGTTAATGCATTAACAAATGAAACCTTATTGTAAAGAGTTACCAAAAAATCTATTGTCTAACAAAAGGATTAATCAAACCATATTGTTGATGAAAATAATACGAGAACAAAAAAATGCTAGTTATTAATAATAACGCATCAATGTTTTTTATTTTTTTTATTTATTTTTTTATATTACAGTAATATTAAACACCTTTAATATTAGGCTTACTGTTTCAAATGACCTCATTGCTGTTTGAGCTGTGCGCGCTGAAGCTGAAGAGAACGAACGTTAAACTGAATCGCTTTGCTAGAAGGTTAATCAACTCAACAGTTGCTGAAGAATGCAACTAAACCCAAAGAATTTTTACAATAGTGTATACAAATATAATGACATGGCAAAAGTAACTAAAGGGGGCGGGTCTTTGCGAACGGTCAATTAAGCTCACTGCATCGTTCATTAACTCAACTGAACGCATCCTATATTAGATTAATCATATATATATATAATATATACACACAAAATAAACATTACAACTTACAAAATGCTGTGAATGCTCAAGTGAACTGTCTGCTTGTCATGAAGGCTTAACTCCAGACACGCTCTTTCCGCCTCAACGCAGTCGTCGCGCTGGCAAACAAGAATTCACAACATTCTTTTACAAGCGCGTTCTTATTATAATGTTATGAAGCCTATGTGACAGATTTGTGCTGCACTTAACATATCTTCCTTTTCTAAGTGACTCCAATCATTTAAAACCATCATGGCGAACAGCACGCATTCTCTTAACTGAAGTAAATAATCTATTATCTATCGGCTTTGATATATCGGCATCATTTTCTTATCGGACCGATAACATAAAAAAATTTCCCATTTATCGGCCGATATCGATATGTGGTCGATCTATCGTGCATCCCTACTGATTACTTTAAAAAATAAAGTGTGAAGTGCGAGGATGCTGGTGGAAAAGACGAGCCAATATACAGACTCAGACCATGATGACGAGAGCACAGGTGCGGACAGGGAGGAACTGAGTGAGCAAAGGAAACATAAAAGGCAAATTTAGGCAAAGGCAAAAATAATCAAACATCAAAAAACATACATGGTGTTTTCATAGTGTCATGGTTTTCATTTGATAGTTAAAAGATCAAAACATTTTGCCAACATAGGGCCTTGTGTCACTGCAGTCTTTTAACATCAGTGCAAAACTAGGGTATGCAAATTAATATAACTATTCATCAGCATGCACTGATTAATACCATGTTGTAACCAAAAAGGAAAAAAAGTGCAACCAAAACATGTGCTGGTGGGACCAACTTAAAAATTGTCGCAAATCCAGTGCGACCAGTGGGAAGAATGAGTCTAGAGCCCTGCATAACTAACTGAACACTACTGTAAAGTGTTGTCATCTAAATTTATTTCTAACTGACATTTCTCTCTCTCTTTGCTCCACATCTATGATGTATTGCTTTCACTAACCTTGTTGCACTGCTAAGGGGGATTGCCTTCTCCACATGCATGCAATGTGTTCATAGAATTTACCAAAAAGAAGAAAATAAGCTGCTCACTAGGTTTGGGAACACCGCTTTGCCAGGTAGAGTAGCTCTCCAGAGCATCTGCTAGCAGTTCACACAGCCACGGGAAGAGAAAAGCAGCCTTCAAATATTAATATGGTCTCTGGTCTATACTCCACAGAGAGACAGCCACCACAAACTAGCCATTAATTGTGTCTCTTCTATGTCTGGACTGCATGTGAGCAACACAATGCAACAAATATATAAATTACAGTATGTAAATAAAAGGTGTTAAAATTCACATCATACATAATAATTGGAAAATGGAAAGGGTTTTTAAGACTTATTACAAATGTTTTGATTGAAATAATATAAAAATGAAGCTGGTAAAAGATATAGATGTAATTGATAGTTACTACAAACATTAATAACCTATATTACCAGGTAATTTTATTCCCTGACCCCAGTCACCATGCATTTTCTAAAACTGTCCCTTAAACTGTGTAATTTGAGTATGCCTAGTGTAGGCCAAAGAGAGAAAGAGAGAGGGCGAGTGGGGTGGAAATAATGACATTGACTGGCCAATTAATTCTCCAAATCCCAGAGCAATTAACAGAGGCTGGTGGATCAAAGAAGTGTCAATTAATGCAATGCTAGTGTACACATGCGCACGTATGCATGAACTCATTCAGAGACAAACACATCTGGACACAGGCGCTCTGACTCGCTAATAAAGGACACGCATCAATATGTTGCACTCTCGGGCACGTATCACAATAGCATTACAGAGAATAGTCGCACCAAATCTGTGTTTGGCCCATCTAAACACAGTGAAAATGAAACCTAAACCATTAATAGGCATTGATCAATCCGACCAATCAGAGCCACCAGCCTAGGGCCAGAAAGAGGATGGGTGTAATTATCCCACTATTATATCGGAGTATAATCTGTTAGGGGTTTTATTTGCTTCCTTTGAATGGAAATCATCGATTTCCTAATTCATCTTTTAATTTCATTTTCCCGGTCGCCAAGCAAACAAAGAATATCTTTGGCGTTCCCATGGAAACCACAGTTGCTAAGCAACACAAAACTCTCAAACATCCATTCCAGAACTCTGACAGATGGAACGAGAGAGAGAGAGAGAGAGAGAGAGAGAGAGAGAGAGAGAGAGAGAGAGAGAGAGAGAGAGAGAGAGAGAGAGAGAGAGAGAGAGAGAGAGAGAGAGAGAGAGAGAGAGAGAGAGAGAGAGAGAGAGAGAAGGGAGATGTGAATGAGGGAGGAGGAGGGGTGGACAGGCAGAACACAAATGAAGAAACCAGGAGGAGGGCAGATAGAGGAATAACAACATAACAACAGATCGGAACGTTAGGGAGATCAATAGGGGCTGTGAACGCCTCCCTCAGGCATCAAAGCCATGAGACACATGCAGCAGAATAAATGACAGCCGACCGGCTGAAAGCGATCGCAGAGATACGAGGATGGTTTTAAGATGTGCGCGCTCTGGGACGGAGTGTACGGTGGCCTTTGACAGCTCTCTGGCCTGTCATCGTGAAATCATTACTGACGATAAAGAGGGAGGCGGGGTCTGCATGATAAGTGATGGTTCTGAAGGGGGGTGGGCCAGGAAATGAAGAGACTGCTCATCTGGCTGTGTATCATAAACAAGTACTCTGACTCACAGCAGAGCAATCACAGCTATTGATGGTATTTTCGCCTGTTATGGATGACCCTGACAGGACAAATTAAGAAGCGTGATCGCACTAATACTACGTCTGAACTAACATTAAAAATTCATTTCTTTCATTCAAAATGATGTGTGAAATGCATGAAAGAGTGGTCTAAAAGATTACTTCTGACAAAAATTTTAATTGCGTCATTTACTTATATTGTTCCAAACCCGTCTGCCTTTCTTCCGGAATACATAAAAGAAGCTTAGCAGAATGTCTAAACCATTGTTTTCCATTCAACAAAAGTGACCAGGAGCTGTCAAGCTCCAAAAAGGACCAAAAAAAGCACCACAAAAGTTGTTGTCATAACTTTTGCACTAAGTCTTCTGAAGCTATACAATAGCTTTGTGTGAGAAACGGACTGAATGTAAAGTCACTATCACAGAATGTCATTCATGCATGTGCATTTTATCATCATCATTATTATTCCTGTAGCTCAAGCAGCAGAGCAGGTCAATGCCAAGGTCATGGGTTCAATTCCCAGTAGGGGTGGTTAATCTGTCTGATTTCCCGATTCGATTACGATTATTGAAGTCCCGATTCGATTACAGTCGATTTTCGATTATTAACGATTCTCGATTATTGATTTTCCATTTCACAACAGTAAATTCACTACAGTAAAAATCACAACAATAACAAATTATAACAAACTTCAACATTTTCTGAATCTCTATTAACATAAAATACGGATGTCCACGCATCACATGTTACAGCTATCCTACCCGCTTTCTTCAGTGATTCCATGACTTCGGTTTTGGTCTTGTTGTAGAGTGTGGGGATCGCTGTGTCTGTAAAATATCTCCGAGATGGGGCGTTGTATCTCGGCTCCAAAGTGTGCAACATCTTGCAAATGGATGCAAATCCTTGGCAATAAAAGTTGCGATTGATTGTGTAATGCGCTTTGCCCTTTCCGGGCCGGGTGGAAGCTTTGACAATATTGTTTCCACGCTTCAGAGTTCCGTCTTCCGTTTTTTTTTTTTTTTTTTTTGGAAATCGATTTTTGGCATTTGTGAATCGATTCAGAATAGTCCACGTCCGCATCGCGATGCATCTAAGAATCGATTTTTTCCCCCACCCCTAATTCCCAGGGAATGCATGAACTGAGAAAGTGTTATACCTTAAATGCAATACATAAATTGCTTTAGATAAAAGTGTCTACCAAATGTATGAATGTTACATGTGTTATTCATATCCTTTCATGCCATATGGAAGAAAACATCAATAGTTTTTTAACAACATAAGGACGAGTTAATGGTAGTGTTGCTTTCGTCAACTAAAATTATGACGAAATATTTGACGAAAACGAGACGCAACATAAATTAAAATTAAATGTATAATGCAATATTGTTGACTAATAAAAACGAGACTAAATGTGGTTTACAAAATAAAATCTATGCTAAAATGTCTCATTTTCGTTGACCAAAACGAGACGAGACGAAATGTTATAACGTCACGACGAATGAGAGAGTTGCTCGTGAGCCCATCAATTTAAGCTTTGTTGGCTTTGAATTCTGGTTTGCGATCTGGTCACCCGATTATCAGCGAATTTAACAATATTATTCCATTAGTTATTCCATTAAAATGTCTCATTGATATATTTGAGACATTCATAATCATTACTTTTGCCGGTTCTCTGTGACAGCTGTCATGTGTGTTATTGGCAGCGTCACCCTCCGGTTACATGAACGCGTCACAACCGCATCAGCACCGAATACATGGAGATTTTAATTTAGAGAATAATCGCACAACCTATTCGATATTCTATGATTAAATAAACTAATCGAATATTCAAAAATCTTGACTCATCCCTGCATGGAATCTCTTGTTTCTTTTCACAAATCTTCACTAACTTCTCATCCATTTTGTAAGGGTATTATAAACGTTTCTTCATTGGTTCGCTTTTAATTAGGCCTATTATATTCGTATTCTGTGGTAAAGTAGAAAAACACTGTTGGACAGATAGCCTACATTTGTACAAGTGCATGTTAAATTCTTTTTAACAGTTTGTGCTTGTTATTAGACATGGTAAGGTGCGTCAAGTTTAGCTGTAGGCTAAAGCGCGTTTCACACGCGCGGGTGATTTTAGTTTCACTTTCTCTAGCAGCGCAATATCAAATATAGCCTAAATGTCTCTCCCCTGTGGAGGATAAAATTTGCTCTTCAGACCATTTTACATCAAGTAGAAAACATGAAGATATCAGAAAAGAGATCGATGGTCTCTTTCCTGCTCGTGTCCCACATCCCTCTCAAAGCACAGAGTGCTAGGCTATATCCCGCATCTTTGTGTGGTAATATAAAACGTTTTTTTTTTTTTTTTTTTTAAACAACCTCCCAACCATCGCCGGTAGTTGGTCCGTTAACACTGAAGTGGTAAAAAAAAAAAACCTGCCAGCATCAGCCCTAAATATAATAAGATAACCTTGTTTGAAATGCTATATTGACTGGGTTAAATAGAATTGCATAACCTAAAAGAGACTAAAATACAATTTTCAATTACTAAAACTAGACTAAATGTCATCAGTTTTCGTAGAGTAAAACTTGACTAGACTAGAAAGAGTATGAACGTGACAAACTAACAAAAACTAAAATGACAGCTTGACACAAAGACTAGACTAAAACTAAAATTAAAACAAGCCGCCAAAAACAACACTAGTAAATGGTTCCCTTTAGGGTAAGCTACTCCGTAAACATCCCCATCTACATCTCTGGTTGTCATGTTAATGTTCAAACATTAACTTCAAACATTAACTGTAGCACAACAGAACAATAAGATTCATTTCTGCACAGGGTTTAAGACCTTGTTCCAAAAATGTTGCAAAAAGCAAAATTGATGTCAGCTGCTACAAAGTGAAGCATGCTAACAAGTAAAAGAGCAACAGGAGTAGAAGAGCACAAAGGAGAGAGAGAATTGGACTGCAGTGCAGCATCTCTGTTGCACAGTACCAACATCGCGGTCCAATAAAGCATGTGTCATGAAGAGGGGAATGGAGAGACATCATCAGCCCAAAAATTGCTGTCAAACTGTCACGGTTCTGCACAGATCCATGCATACAAGTGCCCGTGCACCGATACACCAACGTCGTTCTGCTAACAGGGCTATTCATCTTCAACCTGAGCTGCCCCACATTATTTATTACAGCCAGTCGTGACTTCCCAGACAAAAAGAATCAACGCAGAAAGCTTATTGATCTGCAGAGCATGCAAGATCTTTGGTGCATGTAGGTCATGGAAGAGTTTAAGAATGGGGGCAAAATTATTTAGCTCAACCTGTGAGCGTAGAAAAGACAGTGAAAGCTGTGAAATGCTACACTTGTCGGGCACAAAGGAGGAAAATTATGTTTTGTCTCCCATTACGGTAGACAGATACTGGTCAAATGGCTCAAAAGGACTATTAAGAACTTCAAAGCTTTTAATGTGGAGGAAAGAAATGCATTAAAATCAATCAAAACATTCAGAACAACGTTGATAATCTTAACCTAAATATTAAACTTCAGCACGACATCTCAAATCTTGCTGAAAAAAAAAAAAAAAAAAAAAACTCAGAATTGGATAAACAACCCCATTGCTCCATCTTTCATTGTTTATTAATGCTTTTCATATTATAACATGTATAGACAGTATTATCTATTCTAGACCATTCCAGATGTGCCAGTAAATCGAGTTCTGCTGCCAATAAAGTCAAACATCAAACGCTCGTTTTTTCCACGCGAACGTCTTCATGGCTGTGACTGTCAGATCAAATTAAATCAATGAAGGAGGATGGCATTTTCCCCTGTCATTCTCGGCCGACAGACACCCCTGAGCCTGAGCTTTTCATCTTTGTGTTTTTCTCTACATCTCCTCCTGCTAAGCAAGATTAATTTCTATTCATTTCTCATGAAATTTTAATGGTAAAAGCTACTTGTTGCTCCCTATTAGGTCTCATATGACTAGGTGGATCACAGCGAGTGTAGGGTCTTCACAGTAGGAAGTGTTTTCAGTAAATCAAGACCCACAAGAACAAAAACAAACCAATATGCCACAGCCATGACAACTGAACGCGACCTAAAAGAATTAACTCAGAGAAGCCATCATGCAACATTATTCGGTTCATCAAATAAACACGAAATGCCACAGGAACGAGGGTTAAAAGACAAAGACAGAAGGGAAGCATCTGATTATGCAACCAGCGGCTGAGTCATTATCCCCTTCCACTGGTCAGATGCAAAACCGAGACATTTGTCATTCAAATTCAGTATGGTGAACTAGCGGCATCGCAGCGGACTTTGGTTTCCTGCTTCACGTCTCGCTTCAGAAAGGACCTGGAATATTTGCAAGCGTCAGATATTTGCATTATAGTGAAAATACTTCTTTCATTTAATTAATGCTTTTTTGTTGTTTTTACTTAGCCTTATAGACAGGTCACTCGCATAGCGGTTTGATTTCCCTGTTAAGATCACAAACAGGTTTCCCACTCAGGAAGGCCACTTGTTTATATATATAGATAAATAATAGTGACTCATCATACACTATGCACTTTTGTAACAACACTGACAGTCACACAAACATATAGCCTATGAAAACATTAATAAGAATATACAAACACTACCAGTCAAATGTCTGGACACACCTACGTATTATTTATTATTAGTTTTTTCAACATATTAGAATAGCTTCTTAACTACAAGAGGTGCATCGTGGGATGCTTTTCAAACAGTACTGAAGGAGATGTATGATTTTAATGGGCTACTTCAAAAAGTTAAAAGTTTAGAGAATAGGCTGGGAATGCAAATGTTCCTTACATGTGGCTTGAGTGATGTTAAAAAGTTATTCAGCAGAATAAGCTGCAGAAATCAACTCATATCGGTACTCGCACTATCTGACACACACCCGAAGCGTGTGCAGAGAAAGCTGCCTCTTGGACAGCGCGTGATCCCAAATTCAAACAACCAAATACACACAGTTATGTCAAAATGCATAACTTGGCGAGTCTTCATGTAAACACAGTCGGTTATGTCTTAAACATTTGGGAAAGAAATTGGATGCGTGTCAATGGGATGTGCATTAGCTCTTAAAGTGACAGCAGTGTAATTTAGTATGCAACAAAAGAAAAAGAGAATCACTTTAATAGCTTTAATATTAATCAATGTATATTTAATTAATATGAAGACTGCAGTTTTACATTTAATTATTCAGTTTCTGTATTGTTTCTTACATGAATGCTACTGTTAAATAGATTTAATGTAGGCCTATCTGAAAAACTTTAAGCACTGTTTATTTCATTTGTATCTTTCTTTTATTGTATTTGTCCTATTGTTTGTAATTTGCTTTTTTTTTAATATAACAAAGATAAACTAAAAAAAAATCCTTAGTTTCAGGTGTTTTTGTTTTACCTGGATGTTCTTGATGTTAAGTTTTCAAGTTGATATAAAGATATATTACCAAGTTGAGCAACGAGTTGTTGGAATTTAAATAGTTATTTTTGTTTTGTTTACATTGATGTTAAAATTACATTGTCAGATTTGTGACAATACTTAGTACGTAATGCTAAAACACTGCTGTTCACTTTCAGACGTTGTAGTGATGCTTTTGTTCCCAGAAAGAATGTGAAACAAATTGATTATATCATGTTCAGTTTTTAAATGGATTATAATACATTATCACATCACATATTTGTATATTGCATATTGAATATAACATAAGACACTATCAGCATGTTATTGTATAATCCATGGAGGCAATGTGAGCGAAATAAGTCAGGAGAGGGAGAGAGAAACCACTGAAGCAGTTTCTCACTTGGGACTTCAGACACAAAAGTAAGTAAAAATTAAAGTTAATCAAAATCTGGGGCTGGCTGCCGTGTTCCCATGATGCCTTCACAGCTCACACTTCACACATTACAGCAAACGCCTTTTCTCCAATAGCGCCAAGTGGAAAAAAGCATGCTTTCACTAGGGTAAACCTGAGGTTATTTGGGCATATGCATTCATCAAACTACAACAAAAGCGCATTTGTACGACACGCTGTCTGACAAAGAGTTTAACTGTTCAGGTGACTGTTCAGAGAAAAGCAGACATAATGGCCAGTGATGAAGAACAAAGAGCCTTCTTTGACTCAGATAAGAAAAAAGGAATTACAAGATCCTTATTTAACTTCATGGTGATTAAAATGTTCTCCTCGAGGGTATGTGGTGTATTCTAGATGCTTATTCAAAGAATTACTCTGTTTTGGTCCTAAAAATGTCCCTTATACAAAGCTGAAATGACCTTTTGGCAATGCAAAACTGGGTCAAAGCAACAAGAAGCATTGAGAAAACTCACCAATCTTCTGGTTGAAGATTTTGTCAAAAGCCAGTTCATCCCTTTCCTCCAGGTACTTCTGCATGACACTCCGAATACTGTGAGAAAATGGGTAAACAAAGAATGACTTTAGTTCAAAACTTCATATGCAAAACAAACATCATCCAAACCCCACACCAGCTAAAACCCATCTCGTCCTGAGAGAGATGCAACTGGATTTGAGTCACCGAGGGGAATATTTTCCTGAAGTCAGCCTCCCACACTGTCCTTCCACCTCGATCCCGGCCTTAGTTTAGATTTCTCCACAACCACCTGCTCAATTCTCTGCCCGTCGCTTCCCAAAGGAGGGCACTGCCCTGGGAGAGGGTGTTAATAAGCAGCAAGTTTGGGAGACTGAATCAATTAGCACCCCCTCCAAGGGCTCATTATCACCCAACCACAGCCCCACAGAGTCAGAGTGCAGGTCAGGAGAGATAGAGGTGTCCCCAAACATGCTCCTGCAGTCCTGGACCAGAAACAGACACCCCAGTAGTAATTGACCTGACACATTATGGCAAATGGACAGGGCTGATATCAGGATTGCTATTATAAATAGGGCTGTGCAATGATATATTAATATTCATTATATTCCTATAGTAATTTAGTTGGCAATATTGTGAATATCATGAAGAAATAATGCAATTCATATTTGGCCGTTAAAATGGTAAAAATGGCATTGGAAAGTTTGATCCTTTTCACTGAATCAATTCATGGCCCTAAATCAACAATTTGTTTTTTTATCATCATTCAAAAATGTTCATTAAAATGGTAAGATATTTTTTTAAAGAAATATATACTTTTATTCAGTAATAACACATTAAATTGATGAAAAGTGACAATAAATAGATTTATAATATTACAAAAGATATCCATTTTAAATATATGCTTTTCTTTTGTACTTTCTATTCATCAATCCTAAAAGAAAAAAGTGTTACGTTTCTACAAATATAAACTACAGTTCTCAACACTGAACATAATAAATGTTTCTTGAGCAGCAAATCAGCATATTAGAATGATTTCTGAAAGATCATGGGACACTCAAGACTGGAGTAATGATGCAGAAAATTCGGCTTTGATATCACAGGAATATATAACATATAAAATAGAAAACAGTTGTTTTACATTGTAATAATATTCACAAAATTATAGTTATTCTTTTATTTGTGATCAAATAAATGTAGCCTCGGTGAGCATAAGAGGCTTCTTTAAAAAACATAAAAAATCTTATCAACCTCAAACCTTTGAACAGTACTGCTGTTTATTAGCATGCATTTGTTATATTGGTGCATATAACATAAAATAATTATATTTCTTGCATTTAACATGCTGAAAACCCACCCTTCAAGTAATTTCTAAGCAGATACATAAAAAGAGCTTTATCGGCTCAATATAGGCGTAAAAGCAACATTTTAGCGCCATGCCCTAATAAATGACCTGACACATTACTGTAAAAACCAAAAGCTGATATCTGGAGCGCTCCTAAACGATACACTTGAGTGTTTGAAACCTCAAGCCTGCAACGAACCCTTTTAAGACATAAACAAACTTCTCATTTATTAATGACTACATGTTTCACTCACGCAGCGCATTCATTTTTTATCACCTGGCCTACATTATTATGACACATTAACTGGCCTTTAGCATCGCAAAAGTGGTAACTAGTTCAAAACCACCGACTAATGGATGCGATTTAAAACGTAGGATTGCACCCGTGCATTCAACCACAACATCCTCGACCCCTTGATGTCTGTCTCTCACTGGATTCAGAGTAGACGCATTCATCTCTTTCTCTGTCTGCAATCGCATCAGTTCCGTCCCACGGTCCAACGTCTACGTGACTGAAACAATCTCCAGTCTCTTCCACACGTCTCGCTGTCAAACAATCCCGCCAGCTCCTCAAACACTTCCAGTCATGCTGTCAAAATCTCACCTCTCTGCCAGCGGGCTCGCGACTGGCCCGAGGAGAATGTAGCAGAGCCGCGCTATCTCTCTCCGCCGCTACTTTCACTGCTGGCAAAGGACAAAGTACCTTCTATTTATTAACAAACGCCTTTATTGTACCATCAGCTTATGTTTTTATGCACACTGGATCCTTACCGCTGCCAATATGGGATATTGATATGGTTCTCTTACACCACAGTTGTTTAACACAGTTGCTTACTGGATAACAACAAACAAGCACTCGAATGTCACAAGGAAATTTTGATGTTAAACGGCTTGTGTTAGTCAGAAGGTGCAGCTGGGAGTGGCACAAAGCTTATGGAGCCCATAATAATGCTAATGATGGGGACACTGATGTCAACGGCTAATGCTTTCACTCGATCTGTGGTAATGCCGTCCTGCTGCGGACTACTGTAATCCCTCAGAGCAAACAGAGCCACTAAAGCAGACTAATTACAATGAGGAGCGGATGTATGGCTTACCATTTGTTGAACGGAAAAGCCAACCGTTATCGTTTCAGATTCGTACCGTGCATTACCACTTCATCCGGGATGCTAAATAGCCCACCGGCACAAGCATCATCCCGGACCATGGAGAGACTTTATATTAGCCTTGGCGTAGGAAGGAAGATGATTAACCGTAAATTAATCTCGCCGCGAGTTTACCGTGGCTCTGTTTGGATGCTGGTCTACTCATAGAAGTTGAATGCTTTTGCAGGGCTATATGTTGTGTTTACATGGGTGACAATCACTAAGGATCAGCTCTATAAATAAGTGGGAGGTAATCCGAAAGATTCCGTAATAAAATTAAGCACTTAAAAATGCACTAAAGATATTTTTGGATCAAGGTTTTGGACTCATCACATAAACAAAAATCATAGCACGATTTTAAACTGCATGCTACAAAACAAAAGTCATGAACACGGAGGTTAATGCATGCAACTTTACATTTAACTAACAGTTAAAGCAACAAGTTAAACAAAATCTTTACCAGTGTTTGGAGTAGGGCTGTGCAATTAAATGAATTTCGATTTCGGCCCCCAACGATCACCAAAATAGTACAATCGAGTAAAAGCGATTATTTTGCCATGTTCTGTTGTAGGGCTGAACGATTTTTGAAAATAATCTAATTGCGATTATTTTCACCAATATTGCGATTTAATATGCGATTATTTTTTAAGCTCTTTATCTTTTATATTATTCAACAAACACAAGCAATACATAATTGTAAAATATGGATGGGAATCTTTAGGCGCCTCATGAGCCGATCAAATAAATATTTGTATAATAAAATAAAAACTTTAACTATTATTTAATTACATATGTAATTATAAGTAGGCTACTTTTAAAAATAATTACACATTAAAAAACGAAATCAATACAATTACATGTTAAGAATTTTAAATAGGCTATATAAACGAATAGCTTCAAAACATAAAAGCTATCAATAACAAAGATGGGAAAAAACATTACAAGCAATAAACAAAGAGTGCTTTCAGTATTTAAGAGTAGTCTGAATGTTTTCCATTCAAGAGCTGTGATTAAGTGATTTTTCTTTCTCAGTTTAGATACGATAAGCTGCTTCACACTAATGCACAGATCTCTTTTGAAATATAAGGTGTGGTTTGTCCTGTCTGTTTAATAACTTAAGACATAACTGATTGTTTACATTAATTTCGCGTCAAACGCATTTTGAGAAGCAAGTACATTTAACCACGTAGACAGTCGCTCACAGCCGCATGTGAGAGCGCTCTTCACAAAGCGGGCGTGAGTATTTGAAATTGAAAGCAGCTTCTGCCGATGGTTTTCATATTTTTAATATACAAGCCAACTGCATTCCAAAATACATATGATGCCTTTATAGAGCATTTGTAAGGAAAATACCAGCGGGCGAGACCGCGCACTACTAGAGTAACATCAAGCAAAGGGCGCGTATTTCACAGCGCATATCTAGGGCCATGATCTAGTAGTGCAATGAAGCGAATGTCCAATTCGGTTAAACTTTTCCGAACTGTATGAAATACTATTTTTCGGAAGGTTCGAATGTGTGTGTGACAGAGGAATTAGAAGCCAGCAGAATACGTTTTTTTATAAAGCACACGCAGCGTCATCACGCATCTGTGTTTATAAGCTCAGACTTGATTCTGAAATTATCTGAATTCATACATAATCGTTGAAGAGAATCTATAACACAATCACATTAATTAAACAAACTGTTCTCAAACTGTCCAAGTTGATGCTTCATCTGCAGTGCAGACTGCATTACTATCGCGTGTCCCGTGACCAGAGTGTAATCGCAGCTTTTGCGATTACAAAATCGCGTTTCATCATATATTCATCATAATATTATCGCAAATGCAATTAATCGTTCAGCCCTATTCTGTTGTGCAAGAACACTCTTATTTTGTCTTGTGTTCAGAATGACACGCGCACATCCGCCCCTCCCGAAGCCATAACCTCTCTCAGTTTGAATGTTTAAACTAATAAGACTTAAAAAGAAGTGAAAATGATCAACTTTAGTTACAATGCAAATGCAATGCTGCCCCGATTGTACAAGTGACAATTCCGCCATGTCCCGACTCCTAAACGCGAGAGTGTAGTTTCGACGATTGCCTTGTCCAACCCATTTTGACAGACAGAGAGAGAGAAGGCGCGGCACCGCTGAACACTCACGCGGTTTGTGAAATTGAGTCTTGGAGAAAGTTTTAAAATGATTGATTTGATTTCATAATCTGTGGATTCATTTAGGATACTCATACAATCTACTTGCTAAAGTGAATCAATGTTAGTGGTAGACCTGTGGGAATTATTAAAATACTTAAGTATTATCTGTTATATTATTTATTTTAAAAGTTCAAAAAGTCCAATAAAATGTTACAATTTTGATTTTTTAAAGAATGGTTGAAAGGTGACTTTAATAAATGCAACACGTTTCCAAAGTCATGTGAAATAATCGGGATTTCAATCTGGACCAAAAATAATCGTGATTGTGATTTTTTCCATAATCAAGCAGCCCTAGTTTGGAGGCAGGTACATTTTAAAGTTAAGTGAATCAATCTGGCCACTTTGAACAAAAGTGCTTTGACCTAATTGAACAGAGTAAAATGTAGAGATGCACCGATTCACGTGATCAGCCGGTCAGTCTGACATGTGCCGATTTTACGCTGGTCAAATGCACTCGGGCGCCGCATGATTAACATTGCGCAACTTAGCATCACGCGTGCACACGGAACCCACATGCAGGAAACCTTGTGAATTACGGCAGTTTCACACCGCAAACGTGAGCAGCGCATTTAAATTTTTTTTCGCCGTGCATGTTAATCAATGAGCAGCGCGGGAGCGTCAAGCAGGAGCGTCGCACCGAGTCTATTTTTGTTGCGCTGCTCACACTCAATTAAAGTGAAAGCACACTTTTGATGGACAAAACAAATCTGATTTCACACAAAAAAGTGCCCAAAATGCACAGAATTTGCATGTCTAGTGTGTTTTAACAAGAACTGGGTTAGGCTAGGCTATGTCAGAAAAGAAAATGAAGACAAATATTTGTAGAACATTTACCCATTTAAACTTTTTTATTATTCAGTTTGGGTAAAAGTATATAATGTTTTATAAAAGAAAATTAAAAAACGAGTTAACTAGTCAGAATATACAGTATAAGCTTTATTTTAGTTGAATTCCCACACCAGGAGTAATTTATATAGTTCTATTTTATAGCAATTATCTGTTAAAAAAAAATTCTATGCAAAATGTAAAATATCCTATTAAAGAAAAGATAGAAAATAAATATTTATGTGTGCTGTAAAGTAGTTAGAAAAAATGTAATCAGATTCGGCTAAAATCGGCATCGGCAGGTCAAACTCAATGAAAAATCGGAATCGGCCTAGAAAATTGTAATCGGTGCATGACTTGTGCGTGGACTATAAAGTAGCCTAAATTCAACCTTTTTAGTTGTGATAATGTATCAGTCAACATCACATTCACACTGGTGTTTTTAAATGCATTATTATTATTATCATAATCATCAGGGCCTGAATTTCAGCAGGGGATTGCGGGCCAGGTATTGTGCATAATTTTACTAATTCCTGCAGGTTTAGCACTCAGAATTCAGGATATTTCCGCAAACATTTATGTATATGTACAATAACATGTTGGTTAAATTTGTAATTTAAACCACACAGATCATCAGATCAAATCGTAGCGAGCTGCACGCTGCGATACAAGACTTTCACTTAAGTTTATAATTTGCATGTATTCTTAAGTCTTGCCAATTTAAACATTCAAGCGATTTAAAACCATTCAGCACTCCTGCTCTCCGAGCGAGCCGAGAAGATAACTGATCTAACAGCAAAATTATCGAAAGTATGCTTTCTTTAAGTTTCGTTGAGGGAGATGGGTTTAAGAACAGAAAACATAAAGCATAGAAAACGCATAGCACGGTAAGAAACTTTCTCAAGGTAAGAAACTTATCTTTGTGTCACTCACTCAAGCATGTGGATATTCTTGTTATTTATTTTCCACATATGAAACAATATAAACATAATCTCAAGTGTAGGCCTATATGTACGTTCTGTACAATAATTGAATATTTGTGTGTGTTTTTTTTATCAGCCCAAATATTCCAATTCTGAAAAATGTCCATCCCTAATGAAAACAATACCTATTTTATAATATTTACATATGCATTTGGCAGACGCTTTTATCCAAAGCGACTTACATTGCATTTCAAGCTACACATTTACATACTTATCAATTCTTGCTTTCCCTATTTATTCATTCATTTTTTGGGTGGGGCCACAAATTTGAACCCTGCAGAAAAAAGCTCTGAGCTACACAGAGATCACTAATCACTTTTAAGAGTTATATAAACTTTAAAAACATTCCAACTACTGCAATTCCACGGATGCAGAGTCTATATTGAGACACGTTCATGTAAACTGTACAATAAAACCTTTGTGTTGAACTACAGGCTTTACATTGTAAACTGACAGTCATATCCCCATAGTGATCCCATGAGATGAGCAAACTATGAAATCTGAAATACCATTTCCTTTTGATTTGGCCTCGGTTTGTTACCAAAAGCAGGTTTAAACAACATTTACAGTGTTCACTGTTCAGTCTCCCGACGGGGTTGTAAACGGCCAAATAACTACATAAAAAGTGACGGCATAGCCAATTTATCACTTTTACGGTTTTCGGACAGTGGCAATAAAAAAAATCCAATACATACAATGGACTTCTCGCATGATATCCGAGAGAACAGGTACAATCAACTCCAACAAAGACCATAACTAAAAATATACTAGGTCTATCTAGTTAATTTTTGTATTTCTAAAGACACCAAAGTAACCACCTGATTAATGTAGTCGCTCTCTAAGGCCCTGTTTACACCTGGTATTAAGATAAGTTTTGGTCGCAAGTGAACGAGGGAAACATACCCGTTTACACATGGTATTTTAATCCGTCTCTTTTGTCCATTTTCAACAACTTCTGTCCTGAATTCTTCGAGGGCAGGGTCTATGGGCGGCTAAATGTATTGCTGGCTGACGGTTTCAACAGAAGCAAAATATCATTGAATATTTTTTTTTTCAGATCTTTTTCAATCTAATGGACAAAATAAGCTTGAGCAATTTACATGCGAGCGCACCTGGAAACGATGGAAAACACATGGAGAGAATGAGCTTTCGTTTCTGCTCGGACAGCCACTTGACCAAGTTCTAGAGATGGTGCGCCAGCACCTGATTTGGTGGTGCTGGTTGGATTTTTAATTATAAAGTTAATTTAATCATAAAATGCATTAATAAAGAGTAGTTACTAATAATATTACTTGTTTGTTTATTGGAAATTTGCCAGTAAAGCACTGAACTGAAATTGTGATGCAGATAAAATGTACTTTTATTAAGAACAATAATGTTATTAAATGTGCCATTGTTCTTTTATAGTATCATACTGAACCGACCGTCAGCTTCAGTGATTATAAAAGGAGAGCTGTTTATTTGCTTTCAGTGTAATTCAATAACAATGAAAAAAAGATTTTGTTTTTTATGAGACTTTTGTGACGTCCTACTTCTTTACATGTTTTCATGTTTGTTTGTTTTTTTAAAAAGTGTTTGTTTGCCACGAAGTGTTCGTTTTTTTTTTTTTACTTTTAGTTTTACAAATCATCACATTAGGAGTAACATTAAAATTGGATGATATTTAGAGCTTTGAAGTGCTGGAAAAACAGCACTTTCTCACTGGATCTCCAAGCGCTGTCGTGTGATCAAAGATTGGTCTGCGGGAAAACCGGTTCTGAAATCACGCTGTGCTGTCTATTACTTCTCTAAGCTGATAAGCGGTCCATGTAGCGCAGCGCGGTTTTATTTGCCCTTTGATGTTCATATATAACAAAAATGGCAGCTCTTTGTGCAACAAGGTGGTGGCACCAGTGCGACCTCTAAAAAAATGTTGTCGCACCGGAGGAAAAAGGGTCTCAGCCTGGAGCCTTGATTGTCCCGAGTACATTTTTCATTTTCAAACCAAACTTGGTAGCCTGGTTCTACCAGACTCTCGAACATTTCATTTGTACAGAGAGTCTGGCCTCTCTCCATTGACAAGCGTTAACTTCCTTGAAGGCGGGTCCTCTGTTGAAGTTTAAAACTATTGGATCTGCCCGGAGCCACTCTGGATCTGCCATAACCAATCGCTAACGTTTGGTCGTGACGTATGACGACTCAAACTAGCGCACAACCTTGTTCTCAGCCCCTCTGTTCGCTGATTGGACCTGCAAAAAATTTATCTGAGAAAACCCAAGAATATACCACAATCCCAGACCTAGTACTGAAGGAAAATGAAAATTGAGCAGAAGTACGTAGGAGGGCGGAGCCAGGCTACAAACTTGGCGCTTCCCATATCCTTAATGTTTATGCTTTAGGTCAGTAGGCCGAGAGTTGACCATCTTTTGAGGCTGTTTGAACACATTCGACCACATGAACGTTTACACTACGAAAGCAATACAGTCGAATGCGTTTTTGACTACCTCTGGAAGTAGTTGAAAGTGGACAAGCTCAAAACGTTTTACACCCCGTTTACACCTGCATTTAGTGACGTCCGCTTGTGATATACGATTTACCAAAACGCATCTTAATACCAGATGTAAACAGGGCCTGAAGGGCAAGTATTGTTGAGTTGAATGCCTAGCTAATATTAAGTGGTTTATGCATGTACAACAATTAATTCAATAATCTGTGGGTTATTCGTTAGATTAATCAAAAGGAAAATAGCAGACTGAATGTTAACTGGTACGAGTTATGAGAAACATTCATCATTTGAACATTCATACTCCCTTACAATAGTCAGTCAACTTTTGCGCTTCCAAGGTAGCCTATAACAATTTAAAACAGTCACACACAAAAAACAACAAAGGGCATTTGTATGCCTTGAGTATGCAAGTCCAAATGTGAAGCCAATGCCAGAATTTCGACCTGTTTACAGTGAATATCACCCTCAACCTGGTGCAAACCTACAGGTGATAAGAGCCATTGATTTACACGGGGGAATTTTCCCAACAGGCCTCAGTAACTGCTGAACAACCTCAAAAACACTAAAACACAGCACAAAATGTGTGAGACAGGCTTTTTTAACACAAGAAAACCTTAATAATTAGGATTGAGCCAGCGTTACCTGCCAACGCTTAGAAAAAAAGTACTGTGGTGTTACCATGGTAAAGTGCTGGTCTCAGAACAGGCCTAACGTTAGTTATACTATTTAAACTATCGTTTTTGCTTGGCATTTTTAAGTAATTAAATAATATGGTATTAAGCATATCTCCAAATAAACGAGCAGCTTGTCCGACAATACCATAGTACTTTTTTTTGTAAGCGAAAGCAATAAGTAAACAGCAATCCCTGTGTGTACAAGAGAGGCCACCATTACTAAATGGTAACAGAGAATTTCTAACCGTTATTTAACGTCAAATTACACGAATATTCAGTCAAAATAGAGGGGAAATTAATAACCCAATATGTTGACACGTCAACCCACCTCCTCACGATGAAATATTATAATATATTATGCATGAATTAAGTGTCAGACAGACTCGTTTCGCTTACCTGGGTTCGGGAAGGATGATTTTCTTGCTCGCCCGGGCCGCTGGAGTAGATTTGCTCTTCTCCATCGCCATCAGGTAGCTGACATCCGCGAGAACCGCTTCGAGGTCCGCCATCTTCGAGCCCTCTGGGTCGAACCGACTCGCTAACGGTACCAGAACCAGCAGTGAGGGAGAACGTGAGGGAACGATGATGTTGCGCGCTCGCGCGCGGGCGGAATCAACAGCACGAGACGAGCGCGGGAGCTGTGGTGGTGGTGATGAGGATGATGATGCGCGAGAGAGGCGCGAACATCTATTCCAGCCCCAGTTGTTTTATTATTGTTTCCAAAGCACTAAAAAATGCTCTCAGAAATCAACCATCGTGGCTGAAAATACACGGAAAAAAAAACCCAGAAGAAAAAAATCCACTCTGAGTGGAAAATATATACGGTGCTTATCTATGAAGCAACGTCACCCTCAGGTCCACTGGAATTGCAGAAATGGCTTCTTGTTTCAAAGAGGAAGAAAATATGTGCATGGCATCATCTCCAGTAATAATTCTAGATGGTGATAACGATCATATCGATTAAGCGATTCTAGCCTGCAGATGCCCCCATCCAGCACTCATCCTTTGGGTGAGTTTAATGCGAACAACCCACCTGTCGGTATAACGACCCTTACAAAAATGACATGCAAGTTAATTTGAGCAACCGTTCGTTCAGATGGATGGAAATAGCGAGTAGCGAGTTAACTACACAAGCTGGCCCGTCAGTCATATAAAATCAATCCCCAAGATGATCCTCTAATCAAAACGACCATGCAATCCGGTTAAAACCAACAAGATATAGAAAATAAGTCGTAAACGAGCGGAGAAGACGATATCCTTAGGGTGTTAAAATAAGCAAGCCAGCTCGCTGCAAAAACACAATAAGGAATGAAAATGGACGCCAATATTTCCCTGTTTGATCACATTTACCAGCTGACAGCAAACAAACGGACCGCATATAATAAGGGTAATATGTATCCTTTTCTTAAAAGGCGTAAAGATGGTGGAAATCTGAAGCCCAATGGTTGGAGAAACATAAATAATGGCTATCTGTGCGACACGGGCTGGATTGTTTCCTGAATATCCACAAATGCGAGGCTAAACGCATTCAAGATCTAAAGAGAATATGCATACATGTAAATATCCTGGTAATATCACATACAAATCCGCATTTTTGTAGCACGATGGTTGAGATCTGCCTGTCACTCCTCTGGCTGATCCAAACTGGTTGTCTTGATCTCGCAAGCCAATTAAAGAGACACAATTAAACTAGTTGTGTTTTGATGTGGCAAGTCCATTGCCTTGTGCGGTTTAATGCAGACAGTTGTTCCTCCTTAACTGGTTTTGTTGCTCGTCAGTGTATTTATATAATGAGAGCAAGAACGGCTGAGATGTTGCTCTACTGTAACCTACAGATGAGAGGGGGGCGCTAGAAAAGGAAATAAGCGAATGTGAACGAAAGCAATCCGAGTTTCCTTTTTCAAAAAAAAAAAAAAAAAAAAAAGTCGCGATGGTGTCACAAAACGTGGTCCGATGAACAGCAAGGCAGGGATATATATATAGAAAACACAGCTACTGTGTTTTTTTTTAATATCTTGTAAATAAAAACACAAAAATAAAGAGCTCACACTGAAATCTCTGCGCGAGATCTTGTGCGTCTCAAACTCAAGCTTATATGGACGAAACTACGAGTTTCGCGAAAAACAACAACAACAACACGACGTGACTTTTAACCCCAATACGCTTCGTTCTAGGGTTTTAAATGTACTTTCCTCCAAACGAGATCTGATTTTGAATTTTCGATGTTACTGCCGAAAGAAACCACTCTTTTCTTTTCCATCCGTGTTTGGGTCGCAGATCCAAGTCTTCATCTCTTCCGACATCGCTCAACAAAACCACAATATTCGTCCACATAAACCCCTCCAGTCCGATTCCACTCAGACCCTCCGGGATAGAGTTCTTCTTGAGGTTAATCCAGATGGGAATATACGACTATTTTCTAGTTTTAGTGCTTGTGTGTGAGCTGAGCCCCACGGCGCGTCGTGAAGTGAAATTCAGGCTCTTCTGAGAGCTGCACTTCCTCCCAGCGGCCGGTTCGACGCAAGACCCGGCGCTGGTGTTGCAAAACAAGGAACTGGAACTGGAACGAGGCGGAGCTGCTGAATACCAGTGAAGAAGGACACGAAATTGCCCAACTGACCCTTTTCACAGACTGTG
Organism: Phoxinus phoxinus; assembly: GCF_949152265.1. Lineage (NCBI taxonomy): Eukaryota > Metazoa > Chordata > Actinopteri > Cypriniformes > Leuciscidae > Phoxinus > Phoxinus phoxinus. The sequence continues at coordinate 5,068,490 of NC_136898.1, forward strand.
GTGACGCGTTTTAAAGGTCATCAGCACCGTAAATCCAGCAAGTTTTTATTTATTAATATTTTTATTTTAAAAAAAACATTTATAACACTATAGGCCTACTTTGAATCAAATTACAAAAAAAAAAAACTAAAGCTGCTATGAGGGTGTTGCTAATACAGGGAGTGACAGTAAAGTTGACATATTTCCCTCTTCTGACTGCTGTTATCAGTCTCTCTCTTTATTTTTTTGCTCTTTTGTAAGTTTTGAAAATACTATTGTGTAGTTTTTCGTTTGGTATTTAAGCAAATGCCAAAAGGAACACAAAAAATATATATTTTTAATGTACTCTCTCATTCACCGCTATGGAAGTTTACCCAACTATGATGACTTCCGCTTCTAAGAAACCCGGAAATGTGAAAAGGTTTGATAGCTAGTTTCTTGTAATTAGATGCAAATTTAATATAATACCTAAAATCTAGTGTTATAAACACATTAAACTTTTATTATTATTTTTTTTCTACTTAAAATTAAAATATTTTTTTTTGTTGTTGTTGCAGGATTTATGATGTTGATGACCGTTAAAATGCGTCATCATAGTCTGTGAAAAGGGTCAATAGTAGACTGTGGGCTGTATAGATAGTCTTGAATCTCTATTCAGTTTGATTTTATTTGCATTTTAATGCGTTTCAATACATTTGGTTTTATTTATCTTTTTTCACATTCCTCTCGACTCTTAATTTACGGAATGTATACTCTCTCTTTAAATGAAAGCAAAAGCACACAAAAAAATTTAAATAAAAAACGAAGCACGCAAAACTTCAAAGCCTACTACGGCGAAGGCTTGAGTTATGCATATTAAATAGATTCCGCTGACGTTGCTTAGTAACCTTCCTGAAACGCCCATTCACTGAACTTCATTAATATTCATAAGTCAAACCTTCTCCATAAAAGGACTTTTTAATTCGCCGTCTGAATAGCGCCCACGCAACTTTCAGCAAATCAGATGGCCCTACTGACGCACGTCACATTACGTAATTAATATTCATAACCCATGGCTACATCATAGTAGGAAAGTCTAGTGTCTTCGCCATGTTATCGGAATAAAATCGTTGTGTAAGCGCATCCCACTTCTTTTATCAACACTGCATCAAGAAAACAATCTTATTCCCTTATCTTAAAACCTTATTTCTGCATCTTATTTCAATTCCTGCTCATATGATTTAATCTGGCAAACAATGGTATTTAATTTTAAGGTACAAGTTAAGCCATGTTTTGGACTGTTTTCTTGCTAAATATTTTGTTTCTCGTTAAACCTGATTCTTTTTTTAGTGCATGCCTCTCTTATTTGTAATCATTTGGCTTGTATGTCGCTCCCTCTGGCGGAAAAAGGGTGAAAGTGCATTTTATTTCCCTCCATGATTAAAGGCACAGAGACTATGCATTCTCTTCAAACAATTTGTAATAAAAGGCACACCATTTATTATTATTTTTAAGTGTCCAAAAAGCCTCACTGCTGCTTTGAGGTTTCAGTAAAAGCACTCTACTGTTTTATTTATTTATTTTGGACACAGATCTATAACAGGAGGTCAGTGAGGTTTAAGAAAGACAGTTTATTTAGCATCGGGCAGAAAGGGGCATGAGAGTTTTTGCAAGGAGAAGGGCAAGGAGAAATCCGTTACTGCTGGATACGGCGGATGGACTGGATCTGAGGGGTCTGGGTATGGGAGCCAAACTCCTTGAAGTGTTTGTACTCCCCACAGTGGCGGTCACACTCCATGATATACTGGTATCCACGATAACCAGGGAACTGGTAGCACACAAACCTGTCGCATGCAGAGCGAAGAATAGATAGCGGTGAACAAACAAAGCATGAAATAGAAGCATTGAGAGGGGGGGGATTGAAGATGCCATGCAGATACTCACGCTCCGGACTGAACACGCAGAGAACCCACTTCGTTGTTGCACCATCCCATAGCCTGAAGAGAAGGGTAGTCGTCACTGAGCTCTCCCTTGCGGCCCAGGAAGTTCTCCATCTCATAGATAGTCATTCTGCACTCCCTGTGGTTCTGGGTACAATCATATCAAACATAATGACATGGAGCTTTTTTTTTTTTTTTTTTCTTCAATGCAATACTCAAAACGATGGTTGCAATATGAATGAATTGCAATCATTGTGGATATTGTTATAGGAAACCAATGCAAAATGGGTAATTTATGCATGATATGGCTAGTTAAGTGAACTTACAGCGCAAGAAATGGGTCTAAAGGAGGTCATTCTCTCGATGTGGTAAGCATTGCTTCCCCCGAAGGCATCGCACTGAGGGTACTCTCCACGCTCCAGCACAAACTGCTGACCCTGGTAAGAGCCGTGCTCGTAGCCCACCCACCTGAAGAGAAACGCAGGGTGAAAACAGGAGCTTTGGACGAACTTCTGGACCACAGTGTTGTTATGGTTACACTTTATTAAAGGTGTCTAATAATTATACATTTAAGTGCTGAGTAATATTAAGTAATTACTCAGATTACTATACTATAGGGTTATGGTTTGGTTTAGGGTTAGTTGCATGTAATTATGCATAATGTATAGTTATTACTATAGTAACTACATGTAACATATGAAACAGTGACACTGTAAAATAAAGTGTTTCCATTAACTCAAATTAAAACTATTGAAAATACTGTTCGTTAACTGAAATAAAGCTAAAATGTAAATACATATAGGCATATTAGATGAAAAACTAGAAATGCTGCCTTGGTTTAGGTTGAAGTACTAAAATAACTAAATCTGGACGAATTTAAAGCTTAATAGAAATATTAAAAGACTACGAAAAATGATGAAAGCACATAACACACTAAAACTAAAACTGAATGAAAATTGTAAATATAAAAATAAAAGCGAATGCAAATTAAATATGATATTTTGAAATAGAAGACTGTCATGGCACTTTCTTGTAAAGCATTCTCCAATTATATTTGAGAAATCGTTTTTTACTGTGCGCTAAAATTCAACAAGGAGAAAAGCTTGCACACATAATAGTAGATTTCTTACTTTTTTTTTTCAGAGGCCAAACAAGTGCAAAGTGTTCAGTGCAAAGACAAAATGTTTGCATCGGTACATGGATGGGCCCATGCACATTTCATTTCAGACTGTCCTTAAAACTTCTTAAGTGACCTCTCTGCTAAAAAAAATGCCACATGAAACAAGGACACGGTTGTGAAACAAACCCCTGCTGACCAAGAATCACTATTACTATTACTCATAGCGATTTTAACAAACCATTAACCTTAGATATTAAACTTCTGGCACTTCACTAGCACTGCTTGTTATACAACATGAATGATAAGCAGACTTACTTTAAGGGTGAGTAAACCTGAGCCAAATTAATACTTTTTTTTTACTGAGAAACAACTGAGAATATGGTAGCAAAACTCCCTAGCAACCTACTAGAATACCTCAACATGAGTAGAACTATTTACAACAAATAAGAAAGTGCATAGCAACCACCTACAACTCTCCAGCATCATAACAGTGAGTTCTGCATGATACCACTCGCATTTTCTTCAGAAAACAACAACAAAGCGGGCTGATTTCCGTGTGTGTGAAAGGGTCAAATCATGGTTTGGGTGATCCTTCTCCCCAGATCCGGAGTCACAGTTAGTCTAAATAATTGGCACAAACCTCTGGAACTATGGAACAAAGACTTTGGAGAAAACACTCACGCTCCGCTCTCCACTCTCAATGAGCGCACGGACTCGAAACCGAACTCCATGACATTGCAGCACTCTGAGGTGAACTCATGGTGACGACCCTGGAAGCACTCCTCGTCGTACACGATGATCTGGAAGACAGAGGTAGAGCACCTTTAAAGATTTTAAGGGCACACTTATGACTTGCATGTTGGGGAAAACACCAAATGGGATCTGAACTACTATAAAAGTTCAACACCAGTGGTTGCATATCAAGAATTATACTAGCGAATTACAGCAAAACCTTCCAGATAACAGCATTCCTTTGCAATCATTATGCAATCTATTCGGACTTGTGTAAGATTCTTTGGAAAAGGAAATGTTGTTTTGCGGATCCTGATGGGTGACAGCACTGTGTCAAGCGTACCTTCCAATGGCCAGAGAACTTGGTGCAATGGTGAGTCATCTCGTCTGCTAGAAAACAAAGAGCAAGTTTGAACAAGCGCTTCAAATTAGCAGATTAAACATGTAATTAGTCTATTAACCTACACTAAAGACAAACAAATGCCAAAAATCATATCTCAAAACCACAAAACATGCTCAGAATGCAGATGAGCAGCTAAATGAGAAGTTGACTATGTGACTAAACTGACTGGAGTCATTCTCTAGTTATCGGAGCGAATGAGAGGAAAGCCGAGGCCGGTGGCGGTGTGAACGTATGAGGGAGTTGGGGGACAGACGACGGGCCCGTAGCGGAGAAGAACTCACCTCGCTTCGATGCCCTTGGGACGTCCTGATGTGAGAGTGAAAGCTGGGCATGTGCATCTACCCTTTTAAAGCCTCCCCTGGCAAAGGGCCCAGTAAAAGCCCCGGCTCAGCAGCGAGGGAGGGGCCTGCCATTGTCCAGCTGACAAAGGAGGGGTTAAATCTATACAGCTGGAGAAGTGCAAACGCCACACTATCCCCGCCGGGCCAATCTCTGCGCCCAGGCCTGGACACCCAGACCTGGATACTCGCGAGTCACAATGTTAAGGGCCGACGCGGATCTGAGACGTGTGAGAGATGTGGCGGTCTTGGTCCCGGTCCATTATGATGCTCTTGTTTTGGATTGGTGAATGCATTAAAAAATATGATTGGGGAAGAGGTCACTGCATGTCTACAGTTATGCTATGAAGATGGCATGCACTTACAGTAATAAAAGAAATTCAATTATTTCTAATGTTTGCAGTGTGCTGTAAGCAACGATGCCAAAATTATGTTTCAAAATGCTCTTGTTTTGTGCACTAGAATAATTTGGCAAATGTAAATAATATAAACATATAGATATCCTATTCAGGTCCCTGTCATTTTTAATAGTTTCACATAGTTGAAAAAGTGTGTGTGTGGGGGGGGGGGGGAGCTATTTACACACTTTAATTGAAAAATGAAACATGCTGAAGATGATTATGTGTTAATCCTCTTACATATTCTATATTGAAAAATAGAAATCTAATGTGTTTTACAAAAGCTTTGCATGTTTACTTGCAAATTACCCTAAAAAAATTGTCAGTAATATTTTTAATGGCTTTTTTTAAATGTTATTATTCTCTTATGCTCACCAAGCCTGCATTTATTTGATCAAAAATACTGAATATCGTGAAATACCATTACAATTTATAATAACTATTTAAATCTATTTTAAAATGTAATTTATTCCTGTGATTAAAGCTGAATTTACTCCAGTCTTCAGTGTCACACGATCCTTCAGAAATCATTCTGATATGGTGATTTGCGGCTCAAGAAACATTTCTTATTCTGATGTTAAAAACAGCTGTGCAGCTTAATACAGCATTCATTTGAAAGAGAAATCTTTTGTAACATTATAAATGTCTTTCCTGCACTATTGATCAATTGAATGCATCCTTGCTGAATAAAAAAACCCCAAGCTTTTGAACGATAGTGTATGGTATTGCAATATTATTTGTCACATTTATCTATTTATTGTCATCATATATGTTATTATTTATATAATTCAGAACTGCCATTTCCATATAGTCTCAAAAACAAAGGGAAAACCTGACAGAAATAATTTAACCATGATTCGTTGTTTTTATCAGTAAAACACAAATTCTGGCATTTAATCATTGCAAATAAATAACATATAATGTCAAATTAAACAAACAAAAAATGTGACTGTGACAAAACAACTGTAATAAAAAACTTTTTATTTGTATATATCACATTTCATAAAAATGCAGCTCAAGTTCATTGTCAGAAAACAACAACATTTACTACCGGTATATAAATGAAGATAGATAAAAGCAGTAAAAGCCTTCTGTAAAGCTAAATCATGTTAAGGTTCGTAGGCTGCTCCTATTTCTCCAAGGTTATTTCTAATCATTCAGTGAGTCAGTAAGGAGAGATACATTGCAGTTGTTACAGGGCTATTGCAGCATTCATCTCAGAAGATTGTAGCCGTAAATCTCACAGCGCAGGTTCAAAGAGTGCCAGTGAGATTCTGTGGAAGTCCGTGTGGAATCCTTCAGTTGCGTAACAAGCTCATTCTGCATCTGCTATCACATACACTACATTTAAAGACACAGGCATGTTTTAAAAATGCCATTTAACATGGAATATTAATCCTAAGAAATCATGAGAAACACAATGAATCCCAATCCCAATCATTCAGTTTCTCAATATTTCTTTTAGGCTTAATATTAAATTTTCAAACTGGTATATAGATTTTGTATTGATCGATATGGTATATAGGCGTTTATTTTCTAATGGCCAATAGTATGCCACAATAGTAATAATAATATTAAGTGTATTGAATACAGTACATTGTGTTAGATATAATATTTAATATGTAGAAGCTACATCCATACTACAATAGATTTTTTAAATAAATATGATTTTTAATCCTACAATTATTATTTTCATATTTTTCATTGATTTTGTTTTATATATATATATATATATATATATATATATATATATATATATATATATATATATATATATAACAAATTCAATGAAAAATATAATTGTACTTACAATTTAAATAATTATTATATTATATGTAAAATGTGTTGTTCTCCAACAATTTTAGAAAACATCAAGAATGCATTGGAAACAAGAGTGTAACTCTGATGCAAACATCCCAGCAGATATACTCAAGAGAGTCAGAGTGCAACGGATTAGCATCACGTGACCTCTGACCTGTGTGTATACGTTTCTTCCATATGTAGCCTATAGCATAGGGTGCAGGCTAAAGGGGAAAGTGCTATTGTCAGGGCTTTCCATTGACAGTAAAATGCTTACAGGCGCTGCGGGGAGAGCCTTCTGGGCTATGCGATGACCCTGCGGCTTTGGCACGGGCAAACTCTGATGACGACGTGTTTCTATTGTACGCCGAGCGCCTCTGTGCTCCGCTTGCCAGGGTATAAAAGTTAGAGCACTGGTCAGAGGGGGTCAGCACGAGCCAGCCATCCCAGCACAGCTGTACTCAAGCAGGTAAGAGCCCAGGTCATGTGGATACAGCCACAGCTGGGAGTCCCTTCACTGTTCTCTCATGGATGTAGTATAGGGAATTGCCCTGGACTCACTTATTTTTCTATTTTGGTTTTTGTTTGATTGAAAGCAGCCATTTTAAATGCAAAGCCCAAACCCTACCATCCCTAACATTCAACCCCCGTCCCACAACACCAGCCCTGATGGATATTTTGGAGTATGTGCACCAATTTCAAGCCTCATGACCTTTCCCACCCTTTGCTCTTTCTCCCACAGACGCTCTTGAACCCCTTCACCATGTCTCAGACCACCAAGTCCGCCTCCAACCAGGGCACTGATGCCAAGGACAAGGGAGCTCCCGCCCCTGCCGCCACCAGCAAGGCCCCCAAGACCGGAGACCCCGGATTCATGGGGAACTACAAAGTAAGTATCTGCGTTCAGCTGGTTTGAAGGACTGGATTCGGGCAGACAAACCACCTACTGACATTTAAGTAAAGGTGGGATTAGCATGAAACCTACACTCTTAAAAAAATATATGGTTCCATGAAGACCCTTTAATATCCATTCCAAAAAATGAAGAACTGTTCTTTGCGGAATCAAGGATTCTTCAGCAGTCTTAAAAACAAAAGTTATTTATTTGCATATACAGTTCCATTTAGAACCTTTAGCCTCCATGGAAACTTAAGGGTTCTTAAGATTATTTAAATGTTCTTCACACTAAGATAGTTCCCAAAAAGGTTCACTGCAACCAGATGATTAGAGACTATCCATGAAGTCATTGGTGAAATGAAAAAGTAAGTGGGATACCTGCTCATGGTCTACATCTTCTTCTCTTGCAGATCTTCCTGTTCGACCAGGAGAACTTCCAGGGCAGGATGATGGAGGTCCAGAATGAGTGCATGAACGTCTGTGAACGCGGAATGGACAGAGTCCGCAGTATCATTGTTGAGTGCGGCCCGTAAGTCACTGACCAATGGATTGTGTCTAATGTGGATGAGAAAAGCATAAATCAGTGTTATTTTAGGATCATTGAGATACTATTATTTAGTTGGTACCATCCTTTCCCCTCCAAACTCATGCTGTCATCCCTTCCCCCCCCCCCCCCCCCCCCCTCATCCACTGTCTGGTACACATCTCTCCATGATGTGCATGTCTTCAGCTTTGTTGCCTTCGAGCAGACTAACTTCCGTGGCGAGATGTTCATCCTGGAGAAGGGCGAGTATCCTCGCTGGGACACCTGGTCAAACAGCTACCGCAGTGATTGTCTCATGTCCCTCAGACCCATCCGCATGGTAGGACACTTTGCAACTTCTCCTTTACACAAACTGAAATCAAATGCATGCTTCTAATGGGTCATAACGCCCACAGGACCCCATGGAGCACAAGATCTGCCTGTTTGAGCTGTCCGACTTCAAGGGGAACAAGATGGAGATCCAGGAGGATGATGTGCCAACCCTGTGGGCGCACGGCTTCTGCGACAGAGTGGGCAGCGTGAGGGTCCCCGGTGGAGCGTGAGTAACACATCAAACCTAACCAAACTGCAATAATACCCCATCTTTCACACATTCTGAATGACTCTCTTTCTCTTTTTGAAGTTGGGTGGGATACCAGTACCCCGGCTACAGAGGATACCAGTATCTGTTTGAGTGCGGAGACTACAGACACTACAACGAGTTTTGCGCCTTCCAGCCTCAGATTCAGTCCATGCGCCGTGTGAGGGACATGCAGTTCCACCAGCGCGGCTGCTTCAATCTGACCGCCGCTAAACAGTGAACTCACCTCGCTGCGCGCTTGCAGCATAGCATCGAGCCTTCTCACGGCACTTTTTATCCCCTTTCCTCCCCCTTTTCTCTGACTTCTCCCACCCCAGAATAGATTAATTTAAATGGTCCAGGACATCTAACTGACTTTTTATCATGCCAATAATAAACATGTTTTGGAAAAATAAGAAAAGCTGACTTGTCTTGTTACTCTTTCCTTATTTGTCATTAGCATCAATCAATAACATTAAAGAACGCAATACAAATACACAATTCATTAGGCTAAAAAACGATTTCTTAGGGGAAATGTTAATATTCAAAATCTCTTTTATTTTTGGTATTAGAGCTATTTTGTGTGAAAGCAAACAAGAAACAAAGGAAATATCAAGGAAAAAATATTCCATTATTTAAATATAATATAATATATAGGGTTAATAATATGTTTTAAATGTATATATAAATAATTAATCAAATACACATTTATTTAAAACATTGTAATATAAACTAAAAACAATATAATATAAACTAATATAATACTTTTATCTAGACATTTCAAATAAAATAAATTAACATTATTATGTACATTTAAATATTATAAATTAATGTAAACTCAAATCATGATAAGTGCCATGCAAATACTGTAATATGCACAAATTTAGTCTTTTAGTATTGCAATATATGCAGTTTTTTCATTGAAATGTATCTTGCTCTAAGATTTACCTGCTTTATCATAAGAAAGAGTGAAACTTGTTTTACTTAGTTCAAATAAATATAAATGAATAAAATGATCGTGAAATTTTTTTATTTAAGTTAAACTCAAATAAATAATTTGGTCAAATGTATGATTATTATGCAATAGTGTTGCAATATTTTACTAGGATTTAACCTCTTTGAAAACTTAATTTACTTACACATTTTGAATGTATATACATTAATAAAATAAACAATTATTTTAAAACTTAAAATAATAACATCGGCGTGACGTCATGATCACATGACACGACCGCTCGCAAACAGCTTCCTGTTTGCTGTTACGAAAGCAGACTTATTAGAGCCAAGATGGCGGCGCTTTTCAAAGCACGGAGAGGTCAGTAGAGTTACTGATTATTACTGCATGTTTACACCAGTGTCATCTCAGCTCATGAGCGACTTTGTCCGCATGTAATATACCGCTGGATGCATTTGCAGCTGCTCATTAAAGGGACCAGTGCAGAATGATTCTAAGCACATCAAAGTGCACAAACATCTGACTGTCTGAATCTCTTTTGGAAACTGAATTAATATTAACATTAGAATGATTCCCTTTATATGACGCTGTTTCGGCTAGGACTTCATTTAAGACAACAAACTAGTCATTGAATAGAATAAGAAAATCGTGTGCTTACCTTATTAAAATTCACTTGAAATGACTTCTCCATGATAAGGCATGAACACGGTTATATTACGAAATGTTAGTTTACTGTGTTCGTGTTATTTTGGATGGTTATTGTCATTTAACGTTATGGGTTTAATCTTTACCCTGGCAGCTGACTGTGTCATTTCAATTTCATAACAAATGTCACTCAGGGTCCAGGTTTTAAAAAATCACACATTGTGACCTTCGATTTGTTATATGAAATGATTTAACCATGTACACAAACACTAAACACTACACTTTAATGCTCTTTTTAACACTATAGCTGTTATGGACCGTGATCTTTCACCTACTTTTATTCTACAGGTTCTGCGCATGCGCGTAAACTTTTATTCCATTCGCAGGTGTTCTGAAATGAGGCGGCAAAGTCCTCAGGTTTTATTTTTATTTTTATAAATTTTATGTAAATACATGTCACAGTTACACGTAATGTTGTTGCATTTTGCTAAGTCCTCACAGTTTTTTTTTCTTCCATAAATTTAATATAAATACATGTCCCAGTTAACACTTAAGTTGTTTCATTTTCCTGGTTAAATATCACCTTACATTACATAAAAAATACAATTCTATTTTGGAGGTTTACATAACATTTTTTATTAATGTTCTATTTAAGTATAATTCCAATCAAGTTAGTGTTTTAAGCAGTTTTACACTTATTCCAAAATAATAACTAAAGGCAGTAACAATTTAAACAAAATATTTTACTTGTGAACTGATGTTCAGCTGTTCATTTAATAATAATTACTTTAATAGTAATTATTTTCGGATCATAAGTCATCAAGCTCGGTAAACACTGCTCACAGACACATTTCATTTCACCAAGCTAATGTCACATTTTGTCATATTTGCCTTGTTTTGTTTGTGAAAATATGGATAATTTTCCCATCTATTTTTTTTTCAGGCACTGCCTCCCTTGCCTCACACACACACATATATGTATATATATATATATATTGGCTAACGAAGCAGAAGTCCACACAACTTTACAGAAAATAGCTTATTTCTGCAATGCAAAATAAGGGGGATGGGTGTCATTTATGCAAGTTAATCCATGTAGCATTAATTGCTCTCTTAAGATGTTTTATCATTGTTCATCTAAAAATTCATACAGTATACATGCTGATATCATCCCTGTTTCTTTATCCATCAGCTCTAGGCTTGGCGGTAGGCCATGGCGTCCGCTGTTTGGCTCAGTTGGCGGAGCTGCCAGAGCTGCACCAGATGATGAGGCAGACGTGTAGAGATTACGCACAAAAGGAACTTGCGCCCATCGCCGCCCAGCTGGACAAAGATCACATGTTCCCAGCCAAGCAGGTAAAAGAAACCTGTGGAGCTCCACAGTCTACAATAGTCATTGCCTCTTGATTTGAGCATACGAGGATGATTGTGGTTGATTTTGGCCGCTGTAGGTTCAAGAACTCGGAGCGATGGGTGTCATGGCTGTAGAGGTGCCGGAGAGTCTGGGTGGAGCTGGGATGGATTATCTTGCGTACTGTCTCGCTGTGGAGGAGCTCAGCAGAGGATGTGCCTCGACCGGAGTAATCGTCAGTGTGAATAATGTGAGTCGCCTTTTACTCGCGCCACGGTCAAAACCAGACTCATTCTTCCCTACTATATATCTGAGAAACAGTACGTCAACAGAGTATTTTGTCCGAATGCATAGCTAAAAGTACCCGGATGACCTACTACTTCTGCCGAGATTCTGAGGTGCGCGTTCGATGGACACTTTATTATCCCATGAGGCCACGGGAGAGGATTTATGAATGGCAGTGAAGTGATGCAACTGATGCCGTAGGTCACATGATAATGACAAATGGTGGATGTAGTACTTCCGAATCTCACTCATACTAGATACTACACACTCGTACTACATAGAACATACTTTTTTAATGCTCAAAACGTAAGTTACGTACCAAATGGAGTATCTTCTATACTTATAATTCTGCTGAAACATCTACTTTTACTTAAAGGGGTCCTATGGACTCTTTTCACTGACTGACACGTTTCCACAGTTATCAACATCACAAATCTAGTAAAGTTTTTAATATTGCCATTTAAAAAAAAAAACATTTATAATGCTTTACTTTTGACCTTGGCAGTGAAAGACAAAAAAACGAATTAACGCTGCTGTGAGGGTGTTTCTAATACAACAGCTGAGGGAGTGGCGTAGGGCTGTAAACGATTAATCGCGATTAATCGAATCCAAAATAAAAGTTTGTGTTTACATAATATATGTGTGTGAATTGTTTATAATTATTTTGTATATATAAATACACACACATGCATGTATATATTTGAGAAAGGTTTGCATTTATATACTGCATATATATTTTTATATAATTTATATTATATATAAATAGAACTATTATATATATATATATATATATATAAAAACTTAAATAAATACATGCATGTGTGTGTATTTATATATACAAAATAGTTATACATAATAGACACACACATATATTATATAAACACAAACTTTTATTTTGGATTCGATTAATCGCGATTAATCTTGACATCTCTCTTCCGACTGGATTTTTTCCCTTTTTTGGAAAGTCGTTGAAACGCTATCGTGGATTTCTTTTAGAGCAAATACAAAAATTATATTTGCTGTCGCCTCCCATTCACCGCTATAGAAGTTTACCCAACTATGACGACTTATGCCTCTGAAAGGCTTTTTACGTTTTCATCTTTCTTTAGTGTGTAATGTTGCTGTTTCAGCATGAAAAAGCTCTGCAAAGCACAAAGTCCCTCCAGCGGGAGTTATTCTCTATATCAGCGTCACTGTTTCTGAGCTCCCTGAAACGCCTCCATTGTAGTCTTGAGTTTTCTTCCGGGTACAAACACGTATAATCACAATATTCCTCATTTAAATGTTTTTTTTTGTTGAAAAAATGAGTTTTTTGAGACATTAAAGGTCCCCTTTAAGATTATGGTTAAACAACAAACACATGCAATGCCTATATGGCAAAAATATATATTTTCATATATATGTTTTAAATCTATTTCAAAATATACTGAAATTAGCCAAAAAACAATTAGCCTAAAAATACAATTCCAATCTTTAAATTCATTTTGGGTAATTGCAAAACATATATTATATTATATTATATTATACAAATTGTAATATATTTTGTCATTTGAAACCGAGTTCAAACTAAATATATTTTCAGTTTGTAAAATGTCCTTAAGCTGCACTGTTAACAACATACATTTAGCAAATATTTGTTTTTAGTCACTGTACCTGGGTCCAATCCTGAAATTTGGCACAGAAGAGCAGAAAAAGCAGTGGATTCCACCCTTCACCACCGGGGAGAAAGTGGGCTGTTTCGCTCTGAGTGAACCAGGTAAACATCTCCGTGAGCTCTGGAAAACACAGGTGCAATGTCACACACTATCTATAGATCCATAGAGTTGACGTGTTTACGGTAACATCAGTGATTTCAGCTCTGTGTGGTATGAAGTGTTGTGCTAAAGACGTGTTTTTGTTTCGCTGTAAAGGAAACGGCAGCGATGCAGGTGCAGCATCGACACTGGCCCGGCAGGAGGGGGACGAGTGGATTCTGAACGGAACCAAAGCCTGGATAACCAACTGCTGGGACGCCTCCGCCACCGTCGTTTTTGCCACAACAGACAAGAGCCTAAAACACAAGGTGCTAGATGAAATGATGAATGAACCGATTTGAAAAAGATTGATTATACGGTATAATTATAATTCATGTTTTTTAAAATTTCAGAAGAATATGAATAGCGATTTGATTTGGTATTCAAGGGGTGAAAAGGGGGAAATTGTCAAATAAGAAATATATTTATAATTATTTCAGTATGGTAATGTTTTTTTTTTATCCTACAGGGAATTAGTGCCTTCCTAGTGCCGATGCCTCATCCGGGGTTGTCTTTAGGGAAGAAAGAAGACAAACTGGGAATTCGAGCTTCATCCACAGCCAATATCATTCTGGAAGACTGCCGCGTCCCACTCGGCAACATGCTGGGAGAGCGAGGGATGGGCTTTAAAATTGCAATGGTATGATTTTAGCATGCTGTTGTCATGCCAGTGTTTTTCTCCTATATGTAAAAATGATTCAAGCCAATTTAAAATGCTTCTATAAGTTACTGTAAATAAAACCATTGCATTTTAGGCAAGTTATAAAACTAAAGCACTAGAGCTGCATGATTAATCGTTAAAAGATCTGCGATTTCATTCCTAAATGACAACAATTCGCCTGTGTCTATTAAACCTTTGATAAAATCACACCGGAGTATTCAGATCTGTGTTGGCGCTGCCGCTGATACAGAGAGAGCTGTAGGTATGAAACAACTTCACAAACAGGCTTTTCAACCGTACAGTTATTTCTGTGTAACAAATATTCATATTATCACAGAAGAACAGAGATTAAAGTTTATAGTTCGGATATAAACACTGATGCCTTAAAGCTGCTGTGTGACAAGGTGTACAGCAAACAAGCTAAAAAACCCAGAAATAAGTTTTTATCAGCTGTCGACCCCAAAAAACGAGCGTTTACGGACTTAAAAGTGGATACAGGCTGGAACGAATGGGTAAATTGTGGGATCCTGATACTCAGTATGCACTAAAAATACAGTTACGTGTGTAGTAAGTTAAACATTTGGTCACTGGTGAGTCAAATATCCAAATGTCAGTTTTTATATATTATATTTCTGTAAGATAAGCGATCCTGTGTTGCCGATTACGTTCTCCTCCCGCGGGCGTACGTTAGTTCTCAGAGTAATGAGACACGTTACGCTCTGTCTCAACTGCCTGATCCACTTTTATGTCCTTAAACACTCGTTTTTTGGGGTCGACAGCTTATAAAAACTTATTTCTGGGTTATTTGCTTGTTTGCTGTACATCTTGTCACACAGCAGCTTTTAGGCATTTTTCTGTCTTTAATTAGAAGCAAGAAATGACAAGGAGGAGCTTCTCGCAATGCAAAGTCAATGGAGACGGTTGGATTGTTCCGGTGTGGGCGTGGCCTAAATACGCTCTGTCTCTATAGAATCAGTCATTCAAACTTTAATATATATTTTTTTAATTCAGATTAATTATACATTTTAAAGAAACTGCTGCAATTACCATTTCGTCAGAACCTCTAGTAAATTACAGATTATTTTGTTAAGTTATCTGTTCAGAATTGCGGGAGAATCGTGATCTCTGTTTTAAACAACAACAAAAAAACGTGATTCTCAATTTATCCAGAATCGTGCAGCTCTATAAAGCACTTTCACATTTGCATTCTATTTGCTTTGTTTACTTGTGATCTAATGCAGATCTAATGGCTTCTCTAACAGCAAACTCTGGACAGCGGGCGGCTTGGTATCGCAGCACAGGCTCTTGGGATCGCGCAGGCAGCGCTGGACTGCGCGGCTGATTACGCTCATAAAAGAACGGCTTTCGGCGCTCCGATTGGAAAACTGCAGGCAATACAGGTAAGGAAGGAAGTGGAAAAGTTGAGTGTTTTCATCCTTCACCTGGGATGATCTATAAACGTCTCTTTCAGTTTAAACTGGCAGACATGGCCTTGGCCACAGAAAGCGCTCGTCTTCTCACCTGGAAAGCTGCAATGCTGCGGGATGCAAAGAAACCTTTTACTAAGGTTAGCGAGTCTTCTCATAAACAAAGCTATTGTAAAATTCATGGTAGCTGTGTTTATCCTTGATACATGTTAAATACCCTTGAGACTGCATAAGAAACTCCCTAGTAGACACTGTTAAAAATCTAGCTTATAAATATGTACCATATATACGTGTGTTTCTTTGTTCTCCAGGAAGCTGCCATGGCTAAACTGGCTGCATCTGAAGCTGCTACCTTTGTCTCCCATCAGGTAATCATACAGAAATGCTGTATATTGTATTATATATTTGAGGAGCTCTTTTCCAAAACGCTATAAATCCATTTCAATAGGTTTCAGGAAAATATTTTTTTTTACCTAGACCCACACATTTTGTGAATATTCAATTAATCCTGTTAAAATGGTTTTGTGGCTCATGTTGAACAATGATTATTAAATCAAACAACAATATTGTTGATGATAAATTCAAAGTTATTTTTTTTTTCCAAAACGCTATTAATCCATTTTTTTTTTTCAAAACGCTATAAATCCATCAATTGTTTCCCAAAAAAATGATGGTTTGTCTTATATACTTTAAATTAATATAAATTAAATAAGTGCAAATGCATGAAATAAATAAAAGTATAATAAATAGTTTCTAATAAATAAATAGTTAACTAAATGACACATTTTAATATTGTCCACCACTTATAAATAACACTCATACAAATACCAGTCCTTAAATACAACAATGTTAAAAATACATTTAAATCATTTAGTAATTTAGGCTAATTGTAATTTGGTGCTGAACCTGAAAAAAGTAATGATAACAATATTCAATAAGTTATTTAGTAATACATTCAGAGTCATTTTTAGTAAAGTGTCAAACCTGTAACAAAATAGGACTAATTTGTCCACTACATATGCCCATAGGTGTAGGTCTCACTGCCTCATCAAGGCCACCAAAAGAGTTTGTAAACTTTAAAGCACTCATTTTGAGGAATTATTGAAATAAACAAACCTCTGTTCAGATCGCTGCCTATTTTGATTGCTTAGAACGCGCCCGAATTCTGATTGGTCGAGAGGATGTATCGCGTTTAGGCTAAAAATAGGTTCGGCGCTTATCGCGTTTTGGAAAGAAACTGCATCTTGCAGTACATTTTAAACCAGGAAAATAGCGATTTTGGCATGACACGTTGATGGAGCAGTGAATAGGTTCAGTACAAAGCAAAATTTTACATGATAAACTCTTTTTTTTTTTTTTATGGCGTTTATCGCGTTTTGGAAAAGAGCTCTTCATTTGTATTTTTAAAGCAAGAAACATTCACACATCATAGATCCAGTAACATCAGTATTTTGTTTAAATGCGAAGGCCATCCAGGTTCTGGGCGGAATGGGTTACGTCACAGACATGCCTGCTGAGAGACACTACCGAGACGCCCGCATCACAGAAATCTATGAAGGCACCAGTGAGATCCAGAGATTAGTCATTGCAAACAGCATTCTCAAAGAATATCAACAGTAGGAGAGCTGATGTCCACGCCGACTCGCTCTTCAAAACACTGCTGTTACGTTACAGTGCCTGGATTGGTTGATTGGTCGCTCACAGATCTCAGAACTGTGTTACTGTGATTGGCCAGTGCTGGATGAAGGAACGCCTGTATTGATGTTGCTCTGTTTAAAGACTGTTTAAAGTGCATTTTCATATTTGTGCCACAAGTGTGCAGTAGAGTGTCTGGATCTTTTGCATTGAATCATTAGAGCACCAGACATGAGGACTAACTTGAGTTTGACCTAAAGAACTTTGCTGATTTCACTGGGAATTGAAATGCATATCTGATTGTACATAATGAATTGGATGTATTTGTTATGCATTTTAAAATAAATAATAATATACAATTTTATTACTACAAATTATCTGAAGTTTTTATTGTAACAGCAAATATTCCTCTGCAGCAAATTCCCTACTTATAGTTTTTACTCTTGGTTCTAGGTAAATTATTCATGACATGGGACACAGTTTAAGGATTTTGAAACTGCTTTCATGCACTGGCACATGTTCCAGATGTTTCTTTGGACAGAATATGTGGTCAATTTAATTACAATGGCAAAATTATCAACAAATTTCAGTGGGCTCTAAAAGTCTTGAGATCATTAGCGAAAATGCTTCTATTTTGCATTTTTTTGTTTGAAAACTGAAATGTAAGTCCTAGCGTTTGATCACATGATTAGTTATCAAGAAAAAGAGTGGACTATGAAATATTTTTTATTCATTTTACGTAATTACTTTCCTGTTTTATGTTTTTAGTATCGTAAAACAATCTATTTCCAGGTTTATGTGATTTTTTTATTTATTTTTTTGCACATGGTTCTAAATTAAACAATTTATATTTTTAACCCCTTCAGACCTGTTTTTCTTTCCGCTGAGTTTTTATTAGCTAGGCTACTTGATAATAATATTTGTTCTTCTCCAGTGTAGAAATGACTCGAAAAAGAACTAGATTTGTGCCAGTTATTTTTCTATTCGATTTTTTCATGTCCACTACCATAGATGCCATGACTGAAGCAACGCAAAAAAATCTTTATTTTAACCGTAGTTATGAACATGTGTATGTGAACTTGTTTTGAAGATTTAAAAAAGAACACAAACTGTATAGTATTCAGCAATGCAATAAGAATGTCTCAAAAATATTGTTTGAGATCCATTTAAAAAAAAAACCTGTTTAAATAATCAACACTCATTGCATCTGCTGTGCGCTCTTCTTCCTGAGCTCATGGGGAAATGAGCGCTTGACCAGATTTGGCTTCAGTCCCTCCTGCTGCTGGTCTCTAATCTACCGGCACATCAGGGAAGAAGAGGCGCCATCATTTCTTGTGTGCGGTTTCTGTCAGTTAAGAGCACGTGAGCTTTTCTCACAGGACTCGGAACTGGGTCAAAGTTCCACAATTCCTGAGACCAGAAACGATGCTGATGATTTTAATGAGAAGAAAGGTTATGGCTCTTGGCTCTGGCTGTCATCGCTATAACAATGCGTGAGATGATACTTAACCTGGACTGGTTACAGTGGCCAACCAAAAAAGTATATATTAGACACTTAAGATAAACACATTAAAAATGTAGCCTATTAAAAAATAGATTTAAAAAAAAAAAGATAGCAAAAGCACATTATTCAAAGCAAAACATTCACAAAAGGAATAAATGTTATGATATTTTTACGTAGTACGGAGCCCCTAAGGGACATGGTGAATTCAATGCTTTTGCATTAATTTGTAAATGTTTTGTGTTCATTTACATTTTTTAGGGAGTGAATGCAAAGTTTCTCAGAGGAACGCAAACAGGGCGCTAACGCAAAGTTTCTCGGAGGAATGCATAGATTTAGGGAGCGAACTGTTGTGGAAATTATCAATATTCAAAAACCTGGATGAAGGAGACAAAGTCGTTTCTCAAAAGATTAAACAAAGTAGGGTGAATTGCCCTAATGTGGGACATTTTCTGCACTTCAGACTTCTGTGACATATTGCGATGTGTAACCAAAACATTAAATCCACACCCAATACTTTTTTTAAAACCCCAGTATGTTTCCTAATCAAATCAAAAGAGAAAATTCAGATAACCCATTCATAAGAGAAATTATAGACATATTAGTGCTCTTATTGCAAGTCGTCTGAGACAATCTGCAGCTTTAATGTGGGACAGTTGTGTCCCCAATATGGGACACTTAAAAATCTATGATAAAAGACCAAAAATCACATTGATATATGTAGAATAGTAAAATCTTATTTTATTTTAGATTCTCTCTTAAATCTTAGTTAATAATTTTCTTGGTTATGGATGGATGAAACATGGATAACTGAACATCATCAGATCGATAATACATCTTATTATCTAGTTCGGTTTACTTAACAACTTATCCTTTCCCTGCTTCTGCCTTTCTTTCTGCATCTGACAATCTGTCCCTGTCTTTCTCACCTTTGCCATTGTGATCTGAAATACATTTCATTGAATTAATCAGATGCATAAAATAAAGTGGAATGGCTTTATTGGTTTTCTACTGCGTTTTTAAATTAAATTCAGCGCTATTTTTCCTTTTAAGTCAACTATCTACCTTTTACACACACACACACACACACACACACACACACACACACACACACACACACACACACACACACACACACACACACACACACACACACACACACACACACACACACACACACACACACACACACACACACACACACACACACACACACACACACACACACACACACACACACACACACACACACACACACACACACACACACACACACACACACACACACACACACACACACACACACACACACACACACACACACACACACACACACACACACACACACACACACACACACACACACACACACACACACACACACACACACACACACACACACACACACACACACACACACACACACACACACACACACACACACACACACACACACACACACACACACACACACACACACACACACACACACACACACACACACACACACACACACACACACACACACACACACACACACACACACACACACACACACACACACACACACACACACACACACACACACACACACACACACACACACACACACACACACACACACACACACACACACACACACACACACACACACACACACACACACACACACACACACACACACACACACACACACACACACACACACACACAGAGAGAGAGAGATAGAGTGAGAGACACACACACAAAAAAAGGAAAAAATAATTAAAAAATAAACATGACTGTACAAATCTGCATTAACAGTATTCAAATATTGCATTACAAGACTAAAACCATGTAAATAACCATGTTTGTCCCAAAAATCATGCCCCACCACACATTTTTGACTCATTGAAGTACTGTCCCACATTAGGCTGATCATGCTGTCCCGGATTTGGAAGCCACATTTCCTAATGTGGGACACTAGGAAATTTTATAAAAATTTTAAATATATAGATTATGCACACAAAGTTCCACTATTTTTTGATGGACAAACATTTCATAAGCATATTAGGCTAAAAAGTAGCAGGATTGCTTTGTTTAAAATGTATTTAACTTCTTAATATCAAATTTGTTAAAACTCTATGTCATTAACCTTCGGATGGTCTTCACACAAGGTGTCTCCTGTTTGATGATTGCTCCACCTTCAAATATGATTGGACATTTGATAGGTCATGTGATTTTGATAACATGACACCACAGCTTTTTCTAACCCATAGTTTCACTGTCATTCATGTATTTGTGTGGGACCTACAAACACTAGAGCTTAGGTGTCCCACATTAGGCAGTGTCCCACATTAGGGCAATTCACCCTATTTTATTTCATGCATGAAATAAGACGTTCCCACACAGACAGCGTCTGATATGAGAAGGCCCATGGCATTCTCACGCAGAGAGCATCTGACATGAGAAGGCCAAGGCCTAGTCCCTTTCGCCAATGTTATATACCCTAACACATCCTGTGTAAAAAAAACCTTTTGTTACCTTAAACCCAGACATCTTAGCTCATGGTCTCATGTGCTCATGGTCTCATGTCCAACATCATTTCTATCAGACAGAACACTTGTCATGTCAGCAAAAGTTTCCTGTTTTTAGCTACAGATCTCGTGTGCTGATCGAAACTGCGCACACACATATTGTCATACCTTCACATGACTCAGAGAACATTTCGTTCCTGAAAGTTTGTCCTAACTTTTAACATTTCTAAAAGCTTGGTTTTATATCTTTAATAATGTGCTTTTTGCTTATATGATTATATTCCTTTAAATTCTCATGAGTAAACAATACATCTTCAATGCTAATAAAAGTTGTACCCATACAAAAGTAAAAGAAACACATCTAAATGTAAAATTTCCATAACAGAACGCAAACATTTAGGGAGCAAACGCAAAGTTTCTCAGAGGACCGCAAACATTTAGGGAGCGAACGCAAAGTTTCTCGGAGCGAACGCAAAGTTTATCGGAGCTAACGCGAACATTTAAGGAGTGAATGCAAAGTTTATCGGAGCAAATGCAAACATTTAGGGAGCGAACGCAAAGATTTTTATAGGAACGCAAACATTTAGGGAGCGAACACAAAGTTTCTCAGAGCGAACGCAAAGATTTTTTAGAAGGAACGCAAACATTTAGGGAGCGAACGCAAAGTTTCTCGGAGCGAACGCAAAGTTTCTCGGGGCGAACGCAAAGTTTCTCGGGGCGAACGCAAAGATTTTTGGAGGAACGCAAACATTTAGGGAGCGAACGCAAAGTTTCTCGGAGCGAACGCAAAGTTTCTCGGAGCGAACGCAAAGTTTCTCGGGGCGAACGCAAAGATTTTTGGAGGAACGCAAACATTTAGGGAGCGAACGCAAAGTTTCTCGGAGCGAACGCAAAGTTTTTCGGAGTGAAAGCAAACATTTAAGGAGCGAACGCAAAGTTTCTCAGAGAAATGCAAACATTTTGGGAGTGAATGCAAAGTTTCTCAGGGGAACACAAAGATTTTGGCAAAGGCATTGAAATCAATCACCATGTCCCTTTAGGGCCCCTGTACCTTATACTTATTAAATGTAACTGTATTTAAAAATCAGAAACAAAAAATCCTTAATCAAAATGACATTTCTATTTCGACAGTTATTTTATTAAAGTGTACACTTCAGACACTTCAAAGATATGAAGCATGCATCATTTATGTACCAGCAAAATTATGCAACATGGCACATTATTAACACATTTTATTTATTTATTACTTTGTACATAATTGTATGAAACCTTTTTTCAGTGAATCAGAGCATATTCACTCAGGAGGTTTAGATGATCAAAACAGTCTTGTGTAGCAGAACAATAGGCATTATTCAGTGTCTTATTGAAGCACAGGCCGTGTCTAATTAGTGCAGTATCGTAAAGTAGAACAAAAACAAGAAATATAGACCCCCCCTTCAACACTACCCCCCCCCCCCCCCCCAACCACATTGATGGCCGTTGACCCCAATATCATTAACAAACACAAAAATACCCGTGTATATCTAATTCATTATTACCATGACATACTGTTAACAGCAAATGACAGAAAAACATACTCAAATATGTCTACATTCTGTTAGTCCATTATCTGAATGTTTGCATGGTTTGTTACAAGACCTGTTGCATGTAAATGGTTGTTGACAGTGTCCTGCAGCTATTTTAATCAACATTTCTTTGTATCATGACATGCAGCTTTAATATGGAATATTTGTACTTAAAAAAAATATTTCTCACTCTGCACGTTCATTTAAAAGAATGGTTATTTTTAGTGAACAAACCAAATACTAAACAGATTTACAGCCTTGAAAGTCTATATGCACAGAGCCACTAGTCCATGGCTAATGGTTGAGGTGATCACACGTAGTTTCGTTTATCATAGTCCCCGTTGATAGATGTGCTTTTTGTGGGTGGAGGTACATATTTGGGGGGATACAAGTTTTTTTCTTCTTGTGGACGGGAGAAACACAGAATTGCTCCTCCGAACAGAAGCATGGCAGATGCTGCCCATCCGATGTAAAGCGCAGCTCCAATTTCTCTCTTCTGTGAATAAGGGACATGAGGGTCGTAGAATTCTGAGATGATGTTATTGGCCATCCAGCACAGAGGCACCAACACAAACAAGCCCGCGATGATGTATGTCACCCCTCCGACGTGGACTACTTTGGCTTTGATGGACACTTTACTGATGCAGTTGGTGCACTGAGCGCCGGCGATGGTTATCATCAGAGCCAGGACGCCCAAGACAGCGGAGATGATCGTCAGAGCCCGAGCAGTCTGGAGGTCAGTGGTCAGCGCCAGGACAGAGTCGTGCATTTTACACTGCATCTGACCTGTGCTTTGAACCACACAGGACATCCACAGCCCGTCCCAGATGGTTTGCGCCACCAAAATGTTGCCCTCGATGAAGGCGGACACTTTCCACATGGGCAACCCGCAAGCCACCATCACCAAAAGAGTCCCGACGACACTCAAGCAAAGTCCAATCATCTCCAGACATGCAGAAATCATCTTTGCAAAGTTGTTTTTGATGCTCCTTCTCTTAGTTTAGAAAGTCTGGTGAAGTCTAGATTCCCCCTTGAATCCAAAGCAGGTGTGTTGAGCAGAAGTATCTCTACATCGCTTGGCAGAGTCGCAGGATGAGATGCACAGGGAGTTTTTCTGCTCTGGTATTCAGGGAGGATGCTGTTATAGTGCACTCACAACAAAGAGGAGCAGCTCCAGCCAATCAGAGCGCAGCGCGTCTCTCAACAACAGCCAATCAGAAGTGACTGTGAGAGGAGCTGGACAAAACTGGATAACGCTCAACTTCATTACAATTCTGGGGTGCGTTTCCCGAGTTCCCGTACAATTACGTAACCTGTTTTTATACAGGACGTAACTCGCTGCTTCACTACCATAGTACGATGCATATTGTTGAAGAAATCAACTAGCTAGACACGGCTGTTTCCCGAAACCATATGGTCGCACAGTGGTTGTTTAACCACGCTGGTTAATAATGTCACACACGTGGTGGAGTAGCCTAATAACTTTTTTTAATGAATCTGTTTGAGATCGAAATAATGATGTTATGGTATAAATCACGGTCGTGGCACCTGAGTACTATTTCTCATTTATTAATAGAGCACGCGTTCGCACATGCGCAATCGCTTGACAAACTTGTAAATGACATTTGTATTCTAAATAAAAGATATATTGTAGCCTACTGAATGTCAGCTTGCTTATTTTGCTCAAGATACGGATTTTTTGAGCCCACATGTCATGGAAACAAGATAGGCTACTGCTTTCTATCCACAGCTCGAGAGCTGTCGTGCCTCCCAACCAGAGCACCAGACATGAGGACTAACTTGAGTTTGACCTAAAGAACTTTGCTGATTTAACTGGGAATTGAAATGCATATCTGATTGTACATAATGAATTGGATGTATTTGTTATGCATTTTAAAATAAATAATAATATACGTACTCGGTTACTAACGTAACCTCGGTTCTCTCTAGGAGAGGGAACGAGTACTGCGTCGAAAGAACGCTACGGGAAAGATATTTCTTTGTCGAGATTGAAGCCTAAAATTAATCCTTAATTTTGTAATATTGTAAAACGCTTTTCTGAAGCATACAACCTAGGCGGAGCAATACAGCTCACCCATTGGTTGCTCTGCCAGAAAAGCACAGCCTATGCGAGGCCAGAGACGCTGACCAATGAGGACGCTTCGCGCCCTTCTGCGTCACCTCCCGCCCAAACAGGCGTGGCCTAGGCCTATAAATACGAGCATAGCTGTCTAACACGCCGATTTTCGTCAATGAAGCGACGCAGCGTGGACACGCACGGCCATGAGACGCAGTACTCGTTCCCTCTCCTAGAGAGAACCGAGGTTACGTTAGTAACCGAGTACGTTCTCTTACGTAGAGTTCTCTCGTACTGCGTCGAAAGAACGCTACGGGAACCCTATGCAAACCGCCGTGCGTGTTCTTGGATCGACACAGACACCTAAGGGCGCGCGCGCCCTGGTATACAAGCGCCTACCCCAAGAAGTATAGGGAGAGCGGCTAAAATAGCATCATCCCTTATAGTAGTGCCTCTTAAGGCATAATAGCATATATATGTAATATAGATATATATGAGGGGTAATAGCATGCTCATGGGACACATTGTCAGTGAGTGATGCTTAAACATTGAAGTGACCTGGGCCGCAGCGCGGGGCAGGAACACTTATACATATTAACATTGAAGTGACCTGGGCCGCAGCGCGGGGCAGGAACACTTATACATTTTAAACATTGAAGTGACCTGGGCCGCAGCGCGGGGCAGGAACACTTACACATAGTCTTCTAGACCGAGAGCAGTTTAGCCTGCAACGCAGGAACCTCTAGGTTATAGAACCTAATAAATGTAGACGGGGAGGCCCAGCCTGCCGCCATACAGATATCTTGTAACGAGATTCCGCTATACCAAGCCCATGAAGAGGCCATGCCTCTCGTGGAATGTGCTCTGATGCCCAAAGGGCATTCCAAGCCTCTAGATGCGTAGGCTAGCGCAATGGCGTCCACTACCCATCGAGACAGACTCTGTTTCGTTGCGGCTCGTCCCTTGGAGCGCCCGCTGAACGAAACAAAGAGCTGCTCCGTCTGTCGAAAAACAGCGGAGCGGGACACGTAAGCTCTTAATGCCCTGACCGGGCAAAGGGAGCTATTTCCGTCCTCTGAGGCCGGCAGGGCCGACAGGGAGATGACCTGAGCCCTGAACGGTGTGTTGAGGGACTTAGGCACGTACCCATGCTTCGGTTTCAATACGACTATAGAGTCGTTTGGCCCGAACTCCATACAAGAAGCTCTCACTGAGAGCGCTTGCAAGTCTCCCACACGCTTCACTGAAGCGAGAGCCAAAAGAAACACGGTCTTGAGAGACAGGTGTTTCATGTCAACTGAGTGAATAGGCTCGAAAGGGGCCCCTTTCATAGCGTTCAACACTGTAGAAAGGTCCCAAACGGGGACTGAAGGAGGCCTTGGAGGGTTTAACCTCCTGGCGCCTCTCAGGAAGCGGACCACCAGGTCGTTCCTGCCTAGTGAACGGCCAAGCGTTGGATTAACGAACGCTGATATGGCAGCCACATAGACTTTGAGCGTGGATGGGGTTCTTCCCTTATCCAATAGCTCTTGCAAGAAGGAGAGAATCTCCGGTTCTCCACACTGAAGTGGTGACAGACCTTGATCTGAACACCATCCAGAGAACACCGACCATTTGGAAGCGTAGAGCCGTCTAGTAGACGGAGCCCTAGCTTGTTCGATCGTGTCTAACACTCCTCTTGGGAGGTTAGCGGGTACCCGTTTATGGCCCATACGTGTAGGGACCAAAGCTCGGGGTGAGGATGCAGAATCGAGCCCTTGGCCTGTGAGAGGAGGTCTCTCCTCACTGGAATCGGCCACGGGGCAGTACTTTTCAGTCGCATCAAAGCTGGGAACCAGGTCTGATTCGTCCAGAATGGAGCAACTAGCAGTACTGAGCATCCGCTCTCCTTGATACGCTCCAGCACTTGAGGCAGGAGTGAGACAGGAGGAAAAGCATAGAGCGGGCGGCGGGGCCAGACTCTGGCCAGCGCGTTCGCGCTCTTCGAAAAGAATTCTGGGCAGTGAGCGTTTTCCTGGTTTGCAAACAGGTCTATTTCCGCTCTGCCGAACCTTTTCCACAGCAGACGCACTGTCTGTGTGTGTAGGGACCACTCTCCCGTAGGAACGTTGTCCCGTGAGAGTCTGTCCGGGCCTACGTTCAAGTGGCCTGGCACGTGCATTGCTCTTAACGAGCGCAGGTTGTGCTGGGCCCACACCAGTATGCGTTCCGCTAACCTGAATAGGTTCCGGGATCTCACGCCACCCTGGCGGTTTATGTAGGCTACTACCGACATGTTGTCCGAGCGGACCAGGACGTGGTGTCCTTTTATCCGGGGACAGAAGCGCCTCAGCGCAAAGTCCACTGCCATCATTTCCAGGCAGTTTATGTGCGGTAGTTTGGCTCGCTCTGCCCACTGGCCAAAGAGCGGTCTGCCGTCGAGCAGTGCTCCCCAGCCTGAGGTGGACGCGTCCGTGGACACCACCTTCAGGCTCGAGGAAGTCCCCAGGCTTACACCTGACCGGTACCAGTCTGACGCTCTCCATGGTGTCAGGGCTGAAATGCATTCCTGAGTGACCTTGAGGCGATAACGACCGTGTAACCATGCTCGGCGCGGTACGCGCGCTCTCAACCAGAACTGTAGTGGGCGCATGCGCAGCAGGCCCAACTGCAGCACTGTTGAGGCTGAGGCCATGAGGCCCAGCATTTTCTGAAATCTCCTGAGTGGCACTATGTGGCCGCTGAGGAAGGATTTCGCCATTTGCAGGGTATTTCGCCTGCGCTGTGATGACAGCTGTGCTGTCATAGACAGTGAGTTCAGATCCAGTCCTAAAAAGGAGATCCTTTGACTGGGAAACAGTGAACTTTTCTCCCAATTGACTCTCAGACCTAAGCACTCGAGGTGATCGAGTATTAGTGTCTTGTGGTGAGCGAGTTCTGACGGCGATTGAGCCAGAATTAGCCAATCGTCCAAATAGTTCAGAATTCGAACGCCCCGGAGTCTCAGGGGTGCCAGCGCCGCGTCCATGCACACTGTAAATGTACGAGGTGCTAGAGACAGGCCGAATGGCAGGACTGTGTACTGATATGCCCGGCCCTCGAAGGCGAATCTCAAAAATCGCCTGTGACGTGACGCAATTTGTATGTGAAAATACGCGTCTTTCAGATCTATTGCCATAAACCAGTCTCCTCGGCGAATTTGCGCGAGGATACTTCTGGTCGTGAGCATTCTGAACTTCCGCT
Source organism: Phoxinus phoxinus (assembly GCF_949152265.1). Taxonomy (NCBI): domain Eukaryota; kingdom Metazoa; phylum Chordata; class Actinopteri; order Cypriniformes; family Leuciscidae; genus Phoxinus; species Phoxinus phoxinus. The sequence goes on from NC_136898.1 coordinate 5,096,810, forward strand.
TTGTTAGCGTTTTGTTCAGACGCCTTAGATCTAAAATGGGTCTGAGACCCCCGTCTTTCTTCGGTACCAGGAAATATCTGCTGTACAGGCCCCCTTCGCTCTGAGCTTGAGATAAAGGCTCTATGGCCCCTTTGCTCAATAGCTTCGCTATTTCGGCTCGAAGTAGATGTGCTACTTCTGTTTTTACCGTGGTTTCGACTTTTCCCGTGAAACGGGGAGGGCGTCGATAAAACTGTAGCGAATAGCCTCTTTTTATAGTCTCTAGCACCCATTCTGAGACCCCGGGTAGTCCTTCCCATGCATCTGCACGTGTGACTAGGGGTTGAATGTAATCTGGGCTCTGGTCACGAAATGGCGGCGACACGAGAGCAACCGTGTGCTGTAACATGGACGCCGTGGCGTCTGAGGCGGGGGACATGTTTAACACAGTATGCGTCCCGCGCGCGCTCGACTCTCTGAGTTGAGAGAGAGCACGCGGGGCGAGCCCTACGGGGCTCGTTATGTTTGTGAATAAACGTGGGCGCTTGGTAGCGGGCACATTTATAACACCGGGGACACTGTGTTTGTGTACTGACTGACCGTTCGTTAGTTTCGTTTTTACAGAAACCGCGGAACGTGCAGTGTGTAGTGGTTGTGGGCACTGGACAGTGGGCACGCTCACTACACGTAAAGCACAATCGGTGTGAGCCGATTTTATGTGTGCAAACCCTGTGTTGAACGGGGCTGTGCTTGTGTGAATGAATGGGCACTGGGTGGGCATTGCAGTTACACACATTACACCATCGGCCTTGGCCGGAACACCAGAAATTAAACTCTTTTTTAGATTTATCTGGGTCGCCGTGAAAACGGCGTTTGTGTGCAGGCAAACGGGCTTTACGGCCGGTTTGTTGGCTGCTGAGTACACTGGTACAAACGCGGAACTTAGGGCTGTACAAGCGGGAATCTTTGGTGGAAGTCCGGCCGCAGCGGGACCCGAACACCGTCTTTTTCCTAGCAGGGCTAGGATGGCGCCGAGGCCTCGGGCTTGATTGAAATCTTGGGCCGAGGACCACGCGGTGGTGGGCGGCGTCCGGCGGAGCGAGACCGTGGTCTCTCTCGGGCCTGTTGCTGCTGGGCCGGTGCGGCGGGCGCGGGGCGCTGCTGAGTTCGGGCAGGCGGCTGTTTAGGGCGGCCTGTTGCGGAACTGGAGCGCTTTGGCAGGAAATGTCTCATGGCCTGCGAAGTTTTCTGTACCTCGGCGAATCGGTCCGCGAAGTCCTTCACGGAGGATCCGAAGAGGCCAGCCGGTGAAATGGGGGCGTCGAGGAACGCAGAGCGCTCGGACTCCGCCATTTCAGAGAGAGTCAGCCATAAATGTCTCTCGGAAACAGTAGCTGTGGCCATAATCCTGCCGATGGCGTGTGCGGCGGACTTTGTAGCGCGAAGAGCTAGGTCTGTGGCGCTACGTAAGTCCGGAACACTGATCGCGCCCGGGCCTTCCTCGTCTAGCTTGCAGAGGAGGTTGGCCTGGTGGATTTGAAGCACCGCCATGGTGTGCAGCGCCGATGCAGCTTGTCCGGCGGCGGAATACACGCGACCGTTCAGAGCTGACGACGTGCGGCAAGCTTTGGATGGTAGGACTCCCTTAGCCCGCCGTCCAGCAGAGGGTGGGCAAAGGTGAGTCGCTACAGCCTCCTCGACCGGAGGGAGAGCGTGGTAGCCTCTGTCTCGAGCACCGTCCACTACGGAGAATGCTGGCGAGGCAGAAGTACGTACTCTGGCTGAAAATGGCGCCTTCCACGATTTCGCTACCTCTTCATGAAGCTCAGGAAGAAACGGTGCGTGTCTGGAGGGGGGCGCAGCGCGGTCTCCAGAGAGGAAGCGGCCATCCAGCCGGTTGAGTGCAGGTTGCTCGGGCGTCGACCAATCGAGGCCGAGGCTCGACACGGCCTGTGTGAGCAGACGCATCAGTTCTGCCTCGATGCTGATCTTCCCTCCTCTGCGCTCCCGAACAGCGGGGGAGGGGAGGTCCACGGAGCTCGCCCAACCCTCGCTCTCCGAAGCGAGAAGCGAACAGCAATCATCATCTCCCTCTGATACAGCTTGCTGGTCGTCTTCCATAACGGACAAAGCGGCGTGCTGCGGCTGTTGTCCGTCGGTGAGCGACTCAAGCGAAACGTTGAGAGGAGCTAGCGGCGGCGGCGGCGAGCTCCTCGTGGAGGGAGGTTCCGGGACCCGCTGAGCACGGCGCTTTTTACGGCGCGGCGCTACAGGGGGCGGTTGAGCAGCTTCGGCGAAAGATGCAAGGCGAGTCCGCAGAGTCGCGATTGGCATCATGTCGCAGTGATGGCAGCCGCCATCACCGAGAGCGATAGCTGCATGTTCCTCGCCCAAGCAGGAAACACATAATTCGTGGTGGTCCCCGTCGATGAGCGCGGCTCGGCAGGAGCCGCAGGAAAAGCGAGACATCTTTAAAAAGACACTCGTTGCTCTTTTGTGAGGAAAAAGTGTGTGACGCGGTAGGCGAACACACACACAAAACACACACAAAACTGAAAGGATATATCCACGCCGGAGAAGCGCAGCAGGGAACGGCGGCTGAAGGCGGCGATGACCAGCGGCTTCAGGTAAGGGCTCGTCCTGCTGAGGTGCTTGTATCCAAACGGCTGTGGCGGCTCGAATCAATCCAGCGATGCGTGCAGCTTCGTTGAATTTAAGAAAATCGGCGTGTTAGACAGCTATGCTCGTATTTATAGGCCTAGGCCACGCCTGTTTGGGCGGGAGGTGACGCAGAAGGGCGCGAAGCGTCCTCATTGGTCAGCGTCTCTGGCCTCGCATAGGCTGTGCTTTTCTGGCAGAGCAGCCAATGGGTGAGCTGTATTGCTCCGCCTAGGTTGTATGCTTCAGAAAAGCGTTTTACAATATTACAAAATTAAGGATTAATTTTAGGCTTCAATCTCGACAAAGAAATATCTTTCCCGTAGCGTTCTTTCGACGCAGTACGAGAGAACTCTACGTAAGAGAACAATTTTATTACTACAAATTATCTGAAGTTTTTATTGTAACAGCAAATATTTCTCTGCAGCAAATTCCCTACTTATAGTTTTTACTCTTGGTTCTAGGTAAATTATTCATGACATGGGACACAGTTTAAGGATTTTGAAACTGCTTTCATGCACTGGCACATGTTCCAGATGTTTCTTTGGACAGAATATGTGGTCAAAAGCACATTATTCAAAGCAAAACATTCACAAAAGGAATAAATGTTATGATATTTTTACGTAGTACGGAGCCCCTAAGGGACATGGTGAATTCAATGCTTTTGCATTAACTTGTAAATGTTTTGTGTTCGTTTACATTTAGGGCACTGGTCTTCAATCCTGCTCCTGAGGGCCACTGTCCTGCAGAGTTTAGTTCCAACCCTAATCAAACACACCTGATCTCTTCAGGATCGCTTGAAAATACAAAGGCAGGTGTGCTGAAGGTCGGAACTAAACTCTGCAGGACAGTGGCCCTCCAGGAGCTGGTTTGAAGACCAGTGATTTAGGGAGTGAATGCAAAGTTTCTCAGAGGAACGCAAACATGTAGGGAGCGAACGGAAAAATTAAGTGAGCAAACGCAAACATTTAGAAAGCGAACGCAAAGTTTTTTCGGAGCGAACGCAAACATTTATGGAGCGAATGCAAAGTTTCTCAGAGGAACGCAAACATTTAGGGCGCTAACGCAAACATTTAGGGAGCAAACGCAAAATTTCTCAGAGGACCGCAAACATTTAGGGAGCGTATGCAAAGTATCTCGGAGCGAACGCAAACATTTAGGGAGGGAACGCAAAGTTTCTCGTAGGAACGCAAACATTTAGGGAGCGAACGCAAAGTTTATCGGAGCGAACGCAAACATTTAGGGAGCGAACGCAAAGTTTCTCGGAGCGAACGCAAAGTTTCTCGGAGCGAACGCAAAGTTTCTCGGAGCGAACGCAAAGTTTTTTGGAGCGAACGTGAACATTTAAGGAGTGAACGCAAAGTTTATCGGAGCAAATGCAAACATTTAGGGAGCGAACGCAAAGATTTTTATAGGAACGCAAACATTTAGGGAGCGAACACAAAGTTTCTCAGAGCGAACGCAAAGATTTTTTAGAAGGAACGCAAACATTTAGGGAGCGAACGCAAAGTTTCTCAGAGCGAACGCAAAGTTTCTCGGGGCGAACGCAAAGATTTTTGGAGGAACGCAAACATTTAGGGAGCGAACGCAAAGTTTCTCGGAGCGAACGCAAAGTTTCTCGGAGCGAACGCAAAGTTTTTTGGAGCGAACGTGAACATTTAAGGAGTGAACGCAAAGTTTATCGGAGCAAATGCAAACATTTAGGGAGCGAACGCAAAGATTTTTATAGGAACGCAAACATTTAGGGAGCGAACACAAAGTTTCTCAGAGCGAACGCAAAGATTTTTTAGAAGGAACGCAAACATTTAGGGAGCGAACGCAAAGTTTCTCAGAGCGAACGCAAAGTTTCTCGGGGCGAACGCAAAGATTTTTGGAGGAACGCAAACATTTAGGGAGCGAACGCAAAGTTTCTCGGAGCGAACGCAATGTTTTTCGGAGTGAAAGCAAACATTTAAGGAGCGAACGCAAAGTTTCTCAGAGAAATGCAAACATTTTGGGAGTGAATGCAAAGTTTCTCAGGGGAACACAAAGATTTTGGCAAAGGCATTGAAATCAATCACCATGTCCCTTTAGGGCCCCTGTACCTTATACTTATTAAATGTAACTGTATTTAAAAATCAGAAACAAAAAATCCCTAAACAAAATGACATTGCTATTTCGACAGTTATTTTATTAAAGTGTACACTTCAGACACTTCAAAGATATGAAGCATGCATCATTTATGTACCAGCAAAATTATGCAACATGGCACATTATTAACACATTTTATTTATTTATTACTTTGTACATAATTGTATGAAACCTTTTTTCAGTGAATCAGAGCATATTCACTCAGGAGGTTTAGATGATCAAAACAGTCTTGTGTAGCAGAACAATAGGCATTATTCAGTGTCTTATTGAAGCACAGGCCGTGTCTAATTAGTGCAGTATCGTAAAGTAGAACAAAAACAAGAAATATAGACCCCCCCTTCAACACGACCCCCCCCCCAACCACATTGATGGCCGTTGACCCCAATATCATTAACAAACACAAAAATACCTGTGTATATCTAATTCATTATTACCATGACATACTGTTAACAGAGCAAATGACAGAAAAACATACTCAAATATGTCTACATTCTGTTAGTCCATTATCTGAATGTTTGCATCTGGTTTGTTACAAGACCTGTTGCATGTAAATGGTTGTTGACAGTGTCCTGCAGCTATTTTAATCAACATTTCTTTGTATCATGACATGCAGCTTTAATATGGAATATTTGTACTTAAAAAAATTATTTCTCACTCTGCACGTTCATTTAAAAGAATGGTTATTTTTAGTGAACAAACCAAATACTAAACAGATTTACAGCCTTGAAAGTCTATATGCACAGAGCCACTAGTCCATGGCTAATGGTTGAGGTGATCACACGTAGTTTCGTTTATCATAGTCCCCGTTGATAGATGTGCTTTTTGTGGGTGGAGGTACATATTTAGGGGGATACGAGGATTTTTCTTCTTGTGGACGGGAGAAACACAGAATTGCTCCTCCGAACAGAAGCATGGCAGATGCTGCCCATCCGATGTAAAGCGCAGCTCCAATTTCTCTCTTCTGTGAATAAGGGACATGAGGGTCGTAGAATTCTGAGATGATGTTATTGGCCATCCAGCACAGAGGCACCAACACAAACAAGCCCGCGATGATGTATGTCACCCCTCCGACGTGGACTACTTTGGCTCTGATGGACACTTTACTGATGCAGTTGGTGCACTGAGCGCCGGCGATGGTTATCATCAGAGCCAGGACGCCCAAGACAGCGGAGATGATCGTCAGAGCCCGAGCAGTCTGGAGGTCAGTGGTCAGCGCCAGGACAGAGTCGTGCATTTTACACTGCATCTGACCTGTGCTTTGAACCACACAGGACATCCACAGCCCGTCCCAGATGGTTTGCGCCACCAAAATGTTGCCCTCGATGAAGGCGGACACTTTCCACATGGGCAACCCGCAAGCCACCATCACCAAAAGAGTCCCGACGACACTCAAGCAAAGTCCAATCATCTTCAGACATGCAGAAATCATCTTTGCAAAGTTGTTTTTGACGCTCCTTCTCTTAGTTTAGAAAGTCTGGTGAAGTCTAGATTCCCCCTTGAATCCAAAGCAGGTGTTTTGAGCAGAAGTATCTCTACATCGCTTGGCAGAGTTGCAGGATGAGATGCACAGGGAGTTTTTCTGCTCTGGTATTCAGGGAGGATGCTGTTATAGTGCACTCACAACAAAGAGGAGCAGCTCCAGCCAATCAGAGCGCAGCGCGTCTCTCAACAACAGCCAATCAGAAGTGACTGTGAGAGGAGCTGGACAAAACTGGATAACGCTCAACTTCATTACAATTCTGGGGTGCGTTTCCCGAGTTCCCGTACAATTACGTAACCTGTTTTTATACAGGACGTAACTCGCTGCTTCACTACCATAGTACGATGCATATTGTTGAAGAAATCAACTAGCTAGACACGGCTGTTTCCCGAAACCATATGGTCGCACAGTGGTTGTTTAACCACGCTGGTTAATAATGTCACACACGTGGTGGAGTAGCCTAATAACTTTTTTTAATGAATCTGTTTGAGATCGAAATAATGATGTTATGGTATAAATTACGGTCGTGGCACCTGAGTACTATTTCTCATTTATTAATAGAGCACGCGTTCGCACATGCGCAATCGCTTGACAAACTTGTAAATGACATTTGTATTCTAAATAAAAGATATATTGTAGCCTACTGAATGTCAGCTTGCTTATTTTGCTCAAGATACGGATTTTTTGAGCCCACATGTCATGGAAACAAGATAGGCTACTGCTTTCTATCCACAGCTCGAGAGCTGTCGTGCCTCCCAACCAGAGCACCAGACATGAGGACTAACTTGAGTTTGACCTAAAGAACTTTGCTGATTTAACTGGGAATTGAAATGCATATCTGATTGTACATAATGAATTGGATGTATTTGTTATGCATTTTAAAATAAATAATAATATACAATTTTATTACTACAAATTATCTGAAGTTTTTATTGTAACAGCAAATATTCCTCTGCAGCAAATTCCCTACTTATAGTTTTTACTCTTGGTTCTAGGTAAATTATTCATGACATGGGACACAGTTTAAGGATTTTGAAACTGCTTTCATGCACTGGCACATGTTCCAGATGTTTCTTTGGACAGAATATGTGGTCAAAAGCACATTATTCAAAGCAAAACATTCACAAAAGGAATAAATGTTATGATATTTTTACGTAGTACGGAGCCCCTAAGGGACATGGTGAATTCAATGCTTTTGCATTAACTTGTAAATGTTTTGTGTTCGTTTACATTTAGGGCACTGGTCTTCAATCCTGCTCCTGAGGGCCACTGTCCTGCAGAGTTTAGTTCCAACCCTAATCAAACACACCTGATCTCTTCAGGATCGCTTGAAAATACAAAGGCAGGTGTGCTGAAGGTCGGAACTAAACTCTGCAGGACAGTGGCCCTCCAGGAGCTGGATTGAAGACCAGTGATTTAGGGAGTGAATGCAAAGTTTCTCAGAGGAACGCAAACATGTAGGGAGCTAACGGAAAAATGAAGTGAGCAAACGCAAACATTTAGAAAGCGAACGCAAAGTTTTTTCGGAGCGAACGCAAACATTTATGGAGCGAATGCAAAGTTTCTCAGAGGAACGCAAACATTTAGGGCGCTAACGCAAACATTTAGGGAGCAAACGCAAAATTTCTCAGAGGACCGCAAACATTTAGGGAGCGTATGCAAAGTATCTCGGAGCGAACGCAAACATTTAGGGAGGGAACGCAAAGTTTCTCGTAGGAACGCAAACATTTAGGGAGCGAACGCAAAGTTTATCGGAGCGAACGCAAACATTTAGGGAGCGAACGCAAAGTTTCTCGGAGCGAACGCAAAGTTTCTCGGAGCGAACGCAAAGTTTTTTGGAGCGAACGTGAACATTTAAGGAGTGAAAGCAAAGTTTATCGGAGCAAATGCAAACATTTAGGGAGCGAACGCAAAGATTTTTATAGGAACGCAAACATTTAGGGAGCGAACACAAAGTTTCTCAGAGCGAACGCAAAGATTTTTTAGAAGGAACGCAAACATTTAGGGAGCGAACGCAAAGTTTCTCAGAGCGAACGCAAAGTTTCTCGGGGCGAACGCAAAGATTTTTGGAGGAACGCAAACATTTAGGGAGCGAACGCAAAGTTTCTCGGAGCGAACGCAAAGTTTCTCGGAGCGAACGCAAAGTTTTTTGGAGCGAACGTGAACATTTAAGGAGTGAACGCAAAGTTTATCGGAGCAAATGCAAACATTTAGGGAGCGAACGCAAAGATTTTTATAGGAACGCAAACATTTAGGGAGCGAACACAAAGTTTCTCAGAGCGAACGCAAAGATTTTTTAGAAGGAACGCAAACATTTAGGGAGCGAACGCAAAGTTTCTCAGAGCGAACGCAAAGTTTCTCGGGGCGAACGCAAAGATTTTTGGAGGAACGCAAACATTTAGGGAGCGAACGCAAAGTTTCTCGGAGCGAACGCAAAGTTTTTCGGAGTGAAAGCAAACATTTAAGGAGCGAACGCAAAGTTTCTCAGAGAAATGCAAACATTTTGGGAGTGAATGCAAAGTTTCTCAGGGGAACACAAAGATTTTGGCAAAGGCATTGAAATCAATCACCATGTCCCTTTAGGGCCCCTGTACCTTATACTTATTAAATGTAACTGTATTTAAAAATCAGAAACAAAAAATCCCTAAACAAAATGACATTGCTATTTCCACAGTTATTTTATTAAAGTGTACACTCCAGACACTTCAAAGATATGAAGCATGCATCATTTATGTACCAGCAAAATTATGCAACATGGCACATTATTAACACATTTTATTTATTTATTACTTTGTACATAATTGTATGAAACCTTTTTTCAGTGAATCAGAGCATATTCACTCAGGAGGTTTAGATGATCAAAACAGTCTTGTGTAGCAGAACAATAGGCATTATTCAGTGTCTTATTGAAGCACAGGCCGTGTCTAATTAGTGCAGTATCGTAAAGTAGAACAAAAACAAGAAATATAGACCCCCCCTTCAACACTACCCCCCCCCCCCCCCAACCACATTGATGGCCGTTGACCCCAATATCATTAACAAACACAAAAATACCCGTGTATATCTAATTCATTATTACCATGACATACTGTTAACAGCAAATGACAGAAAAACATACTCAAATATGTCTACATTCTGTTAGTCCATTATCTGAATGTTTGCATCTGGTTTGTTACAAGACCTGTTGCATGTAAATGGTTGTTGACAGTGTCCTGCAGCTATTTTAATCAACATTTATTTGTATCATGACATGCAGCTTTAATATGGAATATTTGTACTTAAAAAAATAATTTCTCACTCTACACGTTCATTTAAAATAATGGTTATTTTTTAGTGAACAAACCAAATTTTTAAACAGATTTAGCCTTGAAAGTCCATATGCACAGAGCCACTAGTCCATGGCTAATGGTTGAGGTGATCACACGTAGTTTCGTTTATCATAGTCCCCGTTGATAGATGTGCTTTTTGTGGGTGGAGGTACATATTTGGGGGGATACAAGTTTTTTTCTTCTTGTGGACGGGAGAAACACAGAATTGCTCCTCCGAACAGAAGCATGGCAGATGCTGCCCATCCGATGTAAAGCGCAGCTCCAATTTCTCTCTTCTTTGAATAAGGGACATGAGGGTCGTAGAATTCTGAGATGATGTTATTGGCCATCCAGCACAGAGGCACCAACACAAACAAGCCCGCGATGATGTATGTCACCCCTCCGACGTGGACTACTTTGGCTTTGATGGACACTTTACTGATGCAGTTGGTGCACTGAGCGCCGGCGATGGTTATCATCAGAGCCAGGACGCCCAAGACAGCGGAGATGATCGTCAGAGCCCGAGCAGTCTGGAGGTCAGTGGTCAGCGCCAGGACAGAGTCGTGCATTTTACACTGCATCTGACCTGTGCTTTGAACCACACAGGACATCCACAGCCCGTCCCAGATGGTTTGCGCCACCAAAATGTTGCCCTCGATGAAGGCGGACACTTTCCACATGGGCAACCCGCAAGCCACCATCACCAAAAGAGTCCCGACGACACTCAAGCAAAGTCCAATCATCTCCAGACATGCAGAAATCATCTTTGCAAAGTTGTTTTTGACGCTCCTTCTCTTAGTTTAGAAAGTCTGGTGAAGTCTAGATTCCCCCTTGAATCCAAAGCAGGTGTTTTGAGCAGAAGTATCTCTACATCGCTTGGCAGTGTTGCAGGATGAGATGCACAGGGAGTTTTTCTGCTCTGGTATTCAGGGAGGATGCTGTTATAGTGCACTCACAACAAAGAGGAGCAGCTCCAGCCAATCAGAGCGCAGCGCGTCTCTCAACAGCCAATCAGAAGTGACTGTGAGAGGAGCTGGACAAAACTGGATAACGCTCGCTCAACTTCATTACAATTCTGGGGTGCGTTTCCCGAATTCCCGTAAAAAGACTTAACCTGTTTTTATACAGGACGTAACTCGCTGCTTCACTACCATAGTACGATGCATATTGTTGAAGAAATCAACTTGCTAGACACGGCTGTTTCCCGAAACCATATGGTCGCACAGTGGTTGTTTAACCACGCTGGTTAATGTCACACACGTGGTGGAGTAGCCTAATAACTTTTTTTAATGAATCTGTTTGAGATCGAAATAATGATGTTATGGTATAAATTACGGTCGTGGCACCTGAGTACTATTTCTCATTTATTAATAGAGCACGCGTTCGCACATGCGCAATCGCTTGACAAACTTGTAAATGACATTTGTATTCTAAATAAAAGATATATTGTAGCCTACTGAATGTCACCTTGCTTATTTTGCTCAAGATACGGATTTTTTGAGCCCACATGTCATGGAAACAAGATAGGCTACTGCTTTCTATCCACAGCTCGAGAGCTGTCGTGCCTCCCAACAACACAACTTTGCGATTCTGCTTGCGAATCCTTGGAACTGTGTGGTTTCGGGAAACACCGACTCGTTGAACAATGCTGGTTATCAGGAACTTGAGAGTGAGACCATATTTGGCATGCTTTCGGGGAACGCACCACCCTATATCATTTTTAAAAAGTGACAGAAGCAGAGATAAACTGGAAGTGTGATTTCCTTGTCTTCCTGGTATTCTTTAGGAAGAAATATTTAAGGGGGCACGTGTGCCTGGTACTACCGTGTGTGTGTGTGTGTGTGCTTGCTTAAATGCACCAAATCTCGGTCGCTTCAGCACATAGCCTACTAGCTAAATACAATAATTTGTGCGAAACTTTTCTCATTTTATCCGGGGTGTTCTGACGTTGTTCACTGAAGTTCTTTTAATTTGATAACTCAATGATCGTTTGGCGAAGTAACAACTGCGGTCAACAAGTCTTAATCAACTTTTTCGTCCGCTTAGAAAAGACATAAAAACGCAGCACAACCAGCCAAAATAGCATAAACAGAGTCACGAATCAGAACACATTAGAAAGCAGCTAGAACTCCCTAACAACCAATTGGACCATCTTTGCATCCATTTGCCAGCCTTATCTAGCCGCCTTTCTCATTCACTTCAAATGCACACTCTTAAAATGATTTAAAACATGCACACAAGACTATTTTAAGGTTAAAGCTGTAGTCTGTAGTTTTTCCTCTTTGTCGCTATCTCTGTTCGAAAGCTGGAATTGCAGTTATTCGCGGAATTATCAACTTTAAGTGGGTTAATTGTGCCTCTGCGAATCCAATGTTTTGAGGAGAATGTGCGGCTGTCAGTCACCGCGCCGGTGTGGAGACTGGCATTTAGAATCACAGATTCTTCTTTTTTGGAAGTATATGACCAGCATGAGCATAAGAATTTTCACTGAAAAATGTCATCTGAACAAGTAACATCCACTTTTGTTCTGACCAATAAGGGGGGAAAAGCATTGCAGTTATCGCGCTGATTAAATCTATCACGTCAAACCATGCACATTATACTTTGTTCTCAAATTACTAATGTTAACAACATCAACATTGCATGACTACATTTAATGCCCTTCCAATATTTATCCTTGTTTTCACATGGGCCTGGTTGCAGTGTCTTTTTTTCTGTAGCCAGTCCAAAGTCCGAAGTCTTTTGCAACGGGTGAATCTCCAGTTGTCACTGGTGATTGGCGTTTGAACCTTTCTGGATCCGCCATCAAATTGATGAGTTTAATTTAATCAAGTGCTGTGAGAAAAGGCTATAAATCTCCACCTCCAACATCCTCGCAGGCAACATAGCCTACTAGCCGAGACACCTTCTTGTGTGCAGATGTGACGCAAAGACATGCTTGAATTTCCCGCGGAAATCCACCAGTTCCACTTCAGAATCCCACCGGAAATAGTAACCCGGGTACTTTTTGCCTACTCTTTTATGAGTACTAGCCTACTATCAATTTGAAGATACTTCTTTTGTCACATAATGTTTTTCGCCTACTATATAGTAGCCTAGAGAATTATGCAATTTTGGATTAAAACCAAAATTTTGACAAATGTTTACACAGTTTAAACAAAAATCTGATTGTTTGAAATTTATACGACATGACAAAAACATGCCATTTTTACAACTTTTTTTATAGCAATCTGAAAAACATGGGAAAAAAAAACTATACGTCAATCTAAAATTTGCTGGGTTGTTTCAATGTTTGGGTCAAATATGGATAAACTCAACCGTTGGGTTTAAAAATTTGACCGTTGAAAAACCCAGCATTTTTTAGAGTGATGGAAATCCTTTTAATGTCTTTCACCTTGCGTGATACGGGTTCATCTACGTGCAGCCCAGTGTGTCATGTGTACAGTCATAATGTATGCTTAGATTTGTTACTTCCTCTCCTAAAACATGCTGAGGAGTGGCGCTGGAAAAACAGGAAGAGGGGTGAACTGTCTCATATTTGTGATTGTGAACATGCAGCTGCAGAGAAAATGACGGAAGACGCCTACCGTACCAGCTTAGATACCAAAAGACCCAAGAGCCAAACAGTGATCTTCTGAATCATCAGAACCAATGATTTCAGAATGAAGAAAGGAAAGTGTAAAGACAATTTATAATTTTTATTTTTGCATGTATACAAATGTATTATTATTATTATTTATTCTTTTTCAAATGAAGATTTTTTTCATTTAATATAACTTGCTATTAGATTTCAGTTTCTGCTTTCTCACACACAGCTGCTTTCCCAGAAGTGATAATTTCCTATGTCCAGATGTTTTACTGGAGTGAACGCCTGTCAAAGAGGCGTAAAGCTCGTGACATTTACTGTAATCAGGTTGCTGGATCCAAAACGAAAAGAAAAGTGTAGCCTACTACCGGTAAGGCAGCTGCTTTTCCAAAGTGCAGTACATTTTTGAGCAACACATTCAGTGCCACTTCTGACTGAGTGAGTGAGACTGAAGCAGGAAAAACTCATTCAGACAGTTGTTCTTCAGGAGGGTCTGTGTAAAAACAGCCTGTACATCATCATCTGTTATGTTGGTTTTTTAAATAAAAATTATATTTAAAACAAATGGAGTATTTATTCTGTTTTGGCAGCTTTTGTCTAAAACCTCCTTGCTGTTTTAGTGTTTCTGTTGCCAACACTGTCCTGTGAACTGCATTTTGCATTGTTTGAAAAAACACAAAAAAAAAAACATGTTAACAGGATGCCAGTAATTGCTTGATGACAGCGACAGATGATCATTGAGTGATTCAAGTTTTTTACTTAATGGGTTTACTTTAAAGTAAATGTAGCCTGATGATCACAAGATAGACCACACCAAAACGCTAACGTTGACTAAATATACCCCACAGGAACTCAGATTGCAACCACCGAAGTCTCCTTGCTTAGTGTGGCATCTGTGCAAAGCGTAAGAACAGCCATTCCTCGTGAGTCGTGACCTACTTTGATAGGGAGGAATCTGATAAGAAAATTACCATTCGGAAGGAAAAGTGGGGGTTAACAGAGCAATGGAAATGTACAATCAGACCAGAATGCATACATTACTGTTCATCCTGGGTTTAAAAAAAAAACTTTTAAAACGTTTGTTCTACGGAAAAACATAGATAGATATAAAGACAGACAGACAGAGGGATAGATTAGAATTATAGAACAAGATAGATAGATAGATAGATAGATAGATAGATAGATAGATAGATAGATAGATAGATAGATAGATAGATAGATAGATAGATCAATAGAGATAGATAGATAGGCCTAGATAGAACAACAGAGATAGATCGATAGATAGATAGATAGAACAACAGAGATATATAGAACAACAACAGATATATATATATATATATATATATATATATATAGATAGATAGATAAATAGATAGATAGAACAACAGAGATAAATAGATATATAGATAGAACAACAGAGATAGATAGATATATAGAACAACAGAGATAGATAGATAGATAGATAGATAGATAGATAGATAGATAGATAGATAGAACAACAGAGATAGATCGATAGATAGATATATAGAACAACAGAGATAGATAGATAGAACAACAAAGATATATAGAACAACAACAGATATATATATATAGCTATATATATATATATATATATATAGATAAATAGATAGATAGAACAACAGAGATAAATAGATATATAGATAGAACAACAGAGATAGATAGATATATAGAACAACAGAGATGGATAGATAGATAGATAGATAGATAGATAGATAGATAGATAGATAGATAGATAGATAGATAGATAGATAGATAGATCCTGTCATTCCAAATCAACTTCCTGTTGATGTTTTTATTCTCTTAAAAATGCAACATGTACACGTTTAATCAGAACACACATTAAAACAGGGTCAGCTAATAACTGGCGTAATTTCCGGAGAACAATCAGCCCCGGGCTCATCCACAATGGAAGTATAATGAAAAAGAACACAAACAACGCTGCGTTAATCACGCAGATCTCAGCTCGTGCACTAGCCACGGATAGCCACGGATGTCCCAGCATTCCAAGGAGGCGATGTGTTTTATCACTTTTAGCAAGAATCGTGAGTACTGTCCAGACAGACACCTAGCACCAGAAGTGCACAAGAAACGCTGATGTGCATGTTTTCTCCAGATGTTTCCTCTCGTCTGAGCTCAGGCCAGGTGTTCGGGTTTAAACACGTATCTAATGGGCCTCATCAGTAACATCAGTCAGGACGTGAGCACAGAAACAAAGCATCAAGACCTTGTCCTCTGGCAGCGGCCACAGCTGAGTGGGCCCGTGGATGACGAACGGTGGCTGAGGTGAGCATGCTGTCCCGAGGGCTGGGGAAGGATGGAGTTGTATAGTGCGGAAATCCTGTCCTGTCTTATTATTTCCCTCAAGACTATTGTTCTAGTGTGATACTGCATCCAACTATACAACCAACCATTCGTTTTCATATTATTCATTTCTCACAAGCTTTCTAAACTGTTGTCAGGGTTTAGTCATCGCTTGAACGGAATATTTGACTTTATTAAAAAATTATCATTATTGGTTGTGATGGCGCTATTGCTTATTCTTAATTACTTTTAATTTAATTTATTATAATTTTATATAATACCTTAAACAGGTGGAAATAAAAACACATATTTACATAGTTATCAAGCCATCAAAATATCATGGGCTACATAAAAATTGTAAGTGTTTGAAGATCAACCTGTGATTTTCAACCTGTTCTATTCATTGATAATGTTGACAAAGTAAAGGTAATTTCGGACAGGCTAGCAATAGCAAGCACACACATGCTCGGACGTAACACACAATTGTATGAGAAAACACGTATTAAGCAGTGTGAAAGTAAACTGAGTGAACGTAGACTATTTAATTTTTGTAGCCTAAAGTATTGTTAATGGAGAATGTAACGAGTAAACGGTTAAACAATGAGCTTGTGAAATGTGCAAGCTTCAAGGTGATTTATGCCAATGGGAGTTTTGTTTATATTCAAAATTGCACATTGGAATAATCAAATGCCAAACTTTAAGAGTCATAAAGTACTTAAAATACCCCACCCATCTTTCATGATTTGCTAGTTTATAAACCTGCTATTTTAATGAATTATACAATGTGTTCCTCAAGTCCAGTAATGAAGTTTATATCCAGGTCCATTATCACCAGGAAGTCTGATTCTATCTTGTACATTAATCATTTATCATGGTAATTTCTGAAGGAATTGTGACTCAAGTACTTCCTATAAAGCAGTGTTTGCAGTCAGTGCACAAGTATGACCATCGCTTTACTCATTTGTGCCCCCTGAGCAAACTGGTTCTGTCTGGTCCCTCACAGTGGGGAACATTCAACTCATCTGACTCACTGTTTCCTTCAAATTTCCTGAGCCATTTTCCCTATCAATTTTGAGATCAATCGACATTTTTTAAGACCGAGGTTTCTGTAGGGAGAAACCTCGTCATTTTTGATTTCCTGGAAATGGGATGCTGCCTATTACATTTCTTTAGTTTTCTTACAAATTTGAAAATTAAATAAAATGCTAAAAGCATGTCTTGATTATATAGACCTACTTTTGATGTTTGTACTTACATTAAATGTATAAACACAATTGTATAAATTTTTTCTATCAAATTAAACTTAAAATTGATCAAACATATATTTTTCTGGCAGGGTTTAACTATCCAAAAGCCATATTGCACTTGAAAAAAATATTTTTTATAATATTTGTTATTATTATTTAAATATTTATATTACTTTCCACTTTCCTGCGCTTACATTTCTGAACTAGTGTTTCTAGAAATATTCATTGCCAGCTTTCAGTTTGAATTGGGTTTTACGTGAACAGAAAGAAACCTTTGCCTTAACCCCCACCCATCTTGCTTCAATTGTTCGTCGTGAGAAGAGAAACAAAGAAACAGCTTGTACTGAACAATCAACGTTTCCTGCAATGTACCGGGCATCTTTACCGAGGTGGTGCAAGCCGCTCGAGCACCTTTAATGAGCTATTGTATGGACGCTTAACACAAACGTTCCTGAGATGCCAGTTTCCCAAGCAAAGTTATTGTGAGCCTCAGTTGTTGCTGTCCATTGGAGGAAGCGTTCAGAAAGCTTCCATGCCCATCCTGTGGTGCGTTGTGTTTCTTGGAGCACTTCAAATCAGGTGCTTCAGCGTCACTGCAACTGGCACAAATCCATATGTTTTGTGTGGTGCTTATGTAATCTTCACTGCTACCAGGTTACATAATGTCCTATACAAGATGCTGGATTTTATTCTGTAAAGTGTTTACACAAATATTATTTTATCAGAGTTATCAGACAAAAGTCTGAAAAGTTATCAGACTTTTCACTTGTAGGTGCAACATTAAAGAATAATTCCGGTATTTAACACCGTGAGTCTATATTGTAGTTTGTTTTGGATGAACAAGAGTGGTGGACAACATTTTTTTGACAATGGTTCCTCTCTCGAGTTTTTGACTATAAAAGAATTGGCCATGGACCCATTTAACATTGGAGTCAATGGGCATGTCCGAAAATGTCATTAAAACAACCCTTAACATTAGTTTTCAAAACGGTGCAACTCAGCGAGTGATTAGTGATGTTAGTTGATGTTCCAGAAACAAAAAGTGTTGCGAAATACAGTTTCTGTCGTGTTTTATTCGTCATTTTGTAAAATCCCATTGAATTCTGTTGAAGGACTGAGTGCTCGTTAATATAAATGCGCTAACGGAAACGGAAAGGGGGCTGTTTACATTTGGTCGATGTAGTCTTTTTGCTCGGTTCCGTTTCTCATAAGGCTAGCGAGCAGAGCTCTTTACCGCAGTTTTTGACCGCACAAATTCTAACCATATTGAAAGAAGTGACCACTGACCAGTGCAATATGAAGTTGAACTCGACTGTGACCGTGAGTGTCCCGCGAGACATAAACATCGGTTATCGCCATCAAGTGGTCGGGAGTGTGCTAACCATAGACATCATATATAATATCTATGGTGCTAACGCTTCAGATTCAAATATTGAGCGGAAGTTACACGGTTGTGAAGTGTCTGAAAAAATAGTTCCACTATAGCAAAATAAACGGATTGGAATCATATATTGCGACGATATATTGTTTATAATCATCAACGAACACCACTAACCACTCGGTGAGTTTAACAATTTTGTAAACGAACATTATTGGCTGTTTTAATGACATTTTCGGACATGCCCATTGACTCCAATGTTAAATGGGTCCATGGCCAATTCTATTATAGTCAAAAACTCGAGAGAGGAACCATTGTCAAAAAAATGTTGTCCACCACTCTTGTTCATCCAAAACAAACTACAATATAGACTCACGGTGTTAAATACCGGAATTATCCTTTAACGATATTTTTAAAAAAAGGTAAATTTGTCTCACAAAGTTATTTAAATAACAATAAATTTGTCTCACATTTAAACATTAAAATAAAATGAGCGACAAAATAAACGATAATTTCACACCAAGAATGAGCTCGAGCTCTTTAAAGCAGGATGGATTCTGATTGGCTGTCAATTATTTTATCGTTCATCAGCTGAAAAAAAAATCGTTCTGAAAGTGATTCCAATGATATTGTTTCTCTGTGCCATAAAGGCCTAATCACACCATGGACAATAACTATAACGATGAAGATATCTAAAAATCGTTCTAAACATAAAATAATAGCAGAGTCCACACCACAACTATAACGATAACAGGAACAATAGTTGGAATCACTTTCAGAACGATTTTTTCCCAGCTGACTAACGATTAAAAACATTGACAGCCAATCAGAATAATTCATGCTTTAAGCTCGAGCATTTAAAGCAGCAGACAAAGCTTGTAATAAACATAACAATATTGTGTGTTAGAATGGACGCTAATAGTTATTTTTATAGATCTTGGTGTGAACGGGCCATTATAGTTGTGGTGTGGACTCTGCTATTCTTTTATATTTAGAATTATTTTTAGAACTAGCCTATATGGTTATAGTTATCGTCCTTGTTGTGAACGATAACTATGAGAACGATGCCTGCGTAATAAATACAACATTATCTGTGTTGGTGCAGCCGCTAATAAAGTTATTGTTATAGCCTAGTTATTTTTATAGTTAAGGTTCTTGGTGTGAACGGTCCTTTACACTGACTGAAGGAGAGACTCGAGCCATATCTAAAGATGTGTATATGTAAAGGTATATGTAGATATAGGTCTATATAAAAAAATAATAATAATAATGGATGCAACAAAGCTTGGCTACACTGGCCTTAGTTCCAGGGAAAGAGAAACTGTTTGTAAATACTCGGATGCAATAGCGGGAAAGCATGATGACATTTCAATTAAGAAAACGAATTGTTAATTAGCGAGGCTATTGAAGAATGAAAATGCAACAACAATGCTTGTGTGATTGCCAAATAGCTGTGCTGGGATTGTTCAGATGTGGAACTGAGGCCTTAATGGCAGCATTAATTGTTTGTCTGCTGTGTAACCCGCATTGAAGAACAGGAAGGTGACCGTGGTGAGCAGCTGGGTTATTTCTACTGGATTTTCCCATCATTGTTTTCCTCCGGTTTGCCCCAGCGCTAGTGTGGCCGCATGAGTGACCGTGAGCAGCGCTGCCTCTCTGTGTTTATGATGTTTTTGTTTTGTTGCCCCATTGTTTACGACTATGAGCTTTCGTCAGACCAATAACACAAAAGAAACTGAGGCTGAAGAGCTGATTACAAACCACAGATTGTTTAGATGCCTCTCATTTTTCAGTATGCTTTATGGGCTAACTCTGGTGCCATTGAAAGTTATATAAACATGTTTGACTCTTAACTTTAGGTCAAATAAAGCTATATGAAAATGTCTGGTCTGATAAGACTTTTTCATTGCAACAACAGATGAAATCCACAATGCTTATTTGTATTATAACAAATTCATTCAGTATATTAATTTATTCAGCAAGGATGCATAAAGTTGATCAAAAGGGACAGTAAAGATTTTTATTATTATTATGACAACTCTGAAGATTTTTAGCATGGCAACGGATATGACAATGTTAATGTATAATGTATAGATCTGTTACTCTACTGCTGCTGCTACTGCCAATACATACGCCGATACGCTGCTGTGAGTCTGTAAAACACACTGGTGCTGCACAAATTTATCAATTCCCCATAGTAGATCTATGCAGGTGGAGCTGGGGAAGGTGGAGGGTTTAGACAAACTCTAGTCTCAGCCTCAGACGTCACGCCCACGGAACGTTGGCTAAACGTCTGATGCATATGGTACACTTAAC
Organism: Phoxinus phoxinus; assembly: GCF_949152265.1. Classification (NCBI taxonomy): domain Eukaryota; kingdom Metazoa; phylum Chordata; class Actinopteri; order Cypriniformes; family Leuciscidae; genus Phoxinus; species Phoxinus phoxinus. Next base: position 5,117,214 of record NC_136898.1, read on the forward strand.
TGGAAACACTTCAGGAATGTCGAAGTCGTCATCTGATTGGTTGAATTTTATCGGATTTCCGGGGGGCGCGAGTGTCGCGTTTATTTTCGGTCCGCCGGGAAACAAAGCGCAGACGTGTGATTGCGGAAGAAAAACTGTTGTGTTTACATGAGTGACAATGAGCATTTATCAAGATCAGCTAAACGTAGAAAGTATGCGAGGTTCACGGCATAGACTCTTTAAGAGATGTCCAGGAGTTTTGTTTGAGGCACTTAGTGGAGACTTGTTGCACGCCGGTCTGTTGTTGTTGGGACATTTCCACGCCCCGAAACGTGACGCTGAACAAAACAAACTGTAATTGGTTGTTTGACATGTCGGTCAAACGGCCTTATGGGTGGGCCTTGGCCAAAAAAAGCTGCTATGAATTCCAGACCTTCAGCCGTCAGTCTGAAGGTTTGGCTACGCGAGACTAGACAAACTCTGAAAGCGCGCTGCACTGCTATAGTGAATGGTAACCAGCCATTTAAATGCTGAGCAGGAAGCTCATTGGCTGCAGATGCGACATGAACCAATCAGCTTGTGCTAAGTTAACGCAGTAAATATCATCAGCTTGCATTAAGGACAATGACAGAAGTTTCATGACAGAACTTGCCATTTACACAAAAAAAGATGGGTGAACTATTCCTTTAAGTCTCTCTGCTGAGCAATATGAGGCTGCAACTTTCAGTGAATAATACAATGTAGTGCTGACCCTCATTCCTGATCCCATCAAATTATCCAGAGAGATTTACATGTAAGAAAAGTCACCTCTGGATCAGATTTTATGAATCTAGCAGAAAATTTGGGCTGAAACAACAGGTCTGCTGACCTCATAATGGATCAAATGAGGGTCTATTGTTTGAGGACTACACAGATGTCTTCAAGTGTCCATTGAAATGTTCTGACATGTTTCTAACGTTGACCAAATCCTCACTAAACTATGCAATGTAAAATGGTGTACAGGTCTGGGCCGGGACGGGGTGAGGTGAAAGCATTAATAATTATAACATGTTATTTTCCCATAATTAATCGCACCAAATTCACACAATCAATCGACAGTCCTAATTGTAACAGTAACAGATGCTATCAAATATAGGTTGATTCAAATATCAGCATATGTTTTCAATTCAGTGGCCGGCAGTTTCTGAAGATATATACAATATTATTTCCTCAACAAACTTAAAACGTTCAGAGGAAATTTCTCTCTCAATACAGGCCACATTAATTCACTGGCATACTTCGTTCCCCCCCAACAAGGTTACAATGTCAGCATGTTCCTAATTTAAGCGGCCTTTGCTGTGTTTTTAGAATAAACAACCCGCTCCGTTTCTGACACAGAGAGGAACAATTCCCTATAGCCGGGCTGGTAACCTGTCACAATGTTTCCTGGGCAGTATTTACAGAGCAGGGTCTCACTATTGTGTTTCCTACCAGACATCTTCCTTTCCACAATATCACAATGCATGAGAATACATACATGACCCGGATCATTTGAGCACTCAAAGGCTGTCTCACATACACCCATTCATTCAAACCATTATGGAGAACTACCTACGAGTCTGGATATCACGTTATACTGCCACCATGCGCCTCTGTGTTGAAACAACATCAGAACTGTATTATTTTAATTAACCAATTATTATTATTATTTTATATTTAACTAAATAATTAAACACAGCAACACTTTAGGTATGTCGAATGATTGGTCATTTTGAAAGTGTCCGTTTATTTATTAATAAATCCTAACAGTATTTGTAAATCATATGGTCTTTATTTTATGTAAATATCGATTTATTATCAGTTTTATGAGATCAATGAAATTAATTCGCAAATGGTTGGCCCTATATGATCAGATGTAGCTACTGTTAGATCGTTCTTCTCCGCATTAGGCAGCATCATAATTATTCCAGCTGTTCTGAACGCCAAAATATGAAACCTACTATGGCTAAACCTCTTCTAATGAATATTAATTACGTAATAATGCAGTCGCGCGGTTGCCACCCAATAGCAGTAGTCTTTAAATAGAGCGTCCAATGAGAAGGCTGGGTAAATGAATATTAATGAGCAAGCCTTCTCCATACTACGGTTTGGGATTTCGCGTTCCGAAAGCGGTCGGGATGACGAGCAGCGCCAGGTACAAGAGCCGAACGGTGAAATCAGGTAAGATGTGTGAAGTATTAACGGCATGTGACTGAAATAGCTGCGGGACTTAATAAAGGAAATGTAATGTCTGTTTGCATCAATCGTTGTGGATTTCTCAACGCTTGAATGGGCGTCTGCATCCTTCACCTGATGCGGGCATCTCACACCACACAGCAGAGGATGGAGAGGTAAGCATGCTTTATTGTCTGTAATCATCAATATAAACAGTGAGCTGCATTTCTATGAGTTTAGCATAGGTTAATCCACATCTGTGAGCATGCATAGGCTATTTCTGGGACGCTGCTATGAATAGCGGTCCTGCACCATCACTCACAGCTTCCGTCTACAGCTGTTTGTTCAGGAGAGTAACAATGAACACCAAAATATCATATGCTGTATATTTGATCAGGCATTTAAGGATTGCAAATATCTCTTCCATCAAATTCATGGATGCTGTCCATTTTCAGAGATGCATGAAACTAATCCTCACCGCCTGCTTTCAGTGTCCCACATTTCACATGTCTCTGTTTAACCTCACTGTAAAGCAGCAGGAGAATTGCATCCATTGCATCATTTGAGAACAATGAGAACGATGCTGATACCATCATCATTAGCCACCGTCTTAAAGTTTTCATTAAATGTCACTGAATCTAATTACATAACTATTTTAAATTATATGCGTCATGTGTGGATCTCAAAGAAAGGCCATATTCCACCTCCAACACCATATAGAAAAGTAATTTTGCTGAAAAGAAAATGAACCATGCTTCATTGTGACACTAATACACATTACTATAATGTGAATTAGGGGAGAAATGTGTTTTTAATATTAGAGAAATAAAGTCACACTGCAAAACAATGCATAATAAAATAATAGTCTTTTCTTTTAAATTACTGGGGGGAAATTGACCCATGTAGTGCTTTTAATTATTATAAACATGCTTGTTAATTAATTCTAAGATTTTTTTCTTTTTTGCAATGTTTTGTGGTATTTTTCTGATTTCACATTCTCTTAAGAAAGCATGATACGTGTGAGTTAAGCTGATGTTCATGTGGTCTGCTGTGCACTGGCTTAGAAAATGTTGAAATGTGCACTTGGCTTTCCGTATGTCCACCCGAGGGCGAACTGTCAGTCATTCTGGACGACTGATGAAAGTAACGCCAATGCCTCTTTCTGCTAGGAAACCTCCAATTCATTTCCTGCTTTATTTCTCTGTGAACGCCCACGAATGCACGCACACGCTTTCCAATGACTGAGACTGTTGCCAAGTGTGCTTGAAAGCCAAATCCAATATCCATGGCCCTAGGTGAGGATAAACCTCTCTCCAGACAGACCAAACAATCCTGGAGATGAAGCCAAGCGGGAGAGTCTATTGAACAAAGATAGATCTTAAGTAGTTGACCTCCACTTTCTGATCCAAAATTGCTATTGAATGCTTTCTCAAAAGCAAACTCTACTAATTATTCTTATTGTGTTTTTAATACAAACACAGATTCAGACTTGGCCATTCAGTCATGCACAGCCATTCCTTTCCTATAGATTTGCATATACTCTGCTGTAAGGTGAATTGGACCAATAAACAGGGCCATTTTTGCATATTCGTGATGCAAACCAAGCATAATGATTATATATGACAGCAGAGAGGTTTTATATAATAGAATAAATGATGTAATATTTGAAATATGGACCGTGAGGCCTTCAGGCATGACCGCTCCCGCACAGACTCACTAAGCACAATGAAACATGGCAGGAATTGTGGGATTGCCCTAGTAATGTAGCACGTGTGGCATACATCAGGCTGGCTGTGAATGTTGGGGGTTGGGCGCTTGGATTCATTTTTATCCCTTCAGCTACCACATGATTTGGCTTGCCTATGTCCGCTTTTTGCATAGTGTACAGTTGTTTTGATGTGGAAATTAATGTGGTAGTATTAGCATTGTATTATTAAAGGGATAGTTCACACAAAAATGAAACTTGTCATTAATTACTCACCCTCATGTCAATCCAAACCTGTAAGACTTTCGTTCATCTTTGGAACACAAACTAAGATATTTTTGATGAAATCTGAGAGGTTTCTGAACCAGCCAACGTCATTTCAACTTTCAAGGCCAAGAAAGGTAGTAAAAACATCGCTAAAATAGTCCATGTGACTACAGTGGTTTAACCTTAATGTTATGAAGCGACGAGAATACTTTTTTGTGCGCAAACCCCCGCCCCATAACGACATTGTTCAACAATCTCTTCTGTTGACGTTGTGTAAAGAGTGCAGCGCTTCCTGGTTCTACGTCAGAACGTAGGCTCGCTATTGGCCGACGCTGGTCATGTGAGCACCACGACACATGCGTGTGAAGCTGACGCAGGGGCTAGCCAATAGAGAGCCTAAGTCCCTCCCCTTCCGGTGGACCACCATGGGACCTTATTTCGGAAAAATATTGTATGGTAGTCAATGGCGAGAGACAACAAATATTTTGATCTCGTTTGAATTGTGCCCTGAATTACACATATGATGTTTTCTTATTTCAACAAAAATATCTTAACTTGTGTTCCAAAGAAGAACGAAGGTCTTACAAGTTTGGTACGAAATGAGGGCGAGAAATTAATTATAGAATTTTCCGTTTTGGGGGAACTAACCCCTTATATTATGCCATTATAATCCAATTTTTCAGGAAAAAGAGTATGTCGGCTTCGCCACCCTCCCAAACCAGGTTCACAGGAAGTCGGTCAAAAAAGGCTTTGATTTTACACTCATGGTGGCAGGTGAGTTTCCTCATCACCAGTGTTGTTATTGTTAACTAAAGCTATAATTAGAACTATTAAATATTGTTTTCCTTCATTGAAATAAAGCTGAAATAAAACATAAATATTGGATGAAAAACTTAAAGGGGACCTATTATACAAAATTCACTTTTATAAGGTGTTAGAGCACAGATGTGTGTCCACAGTGTGTATAAACAACCAGCTTATAATAGTACAAATCCACCCACTCCTTTTTAATAATCCCCATGAATCATAAACAGTCTCTCCAAACGAGTGCTTCCAGAAGCCCCGTCCACGACTGGTGACGATCTGCCCTATTGGCATAGATCCCGCCCTGAGTGAGCCGCAGTGGTCCGCCATTCCTGTTTCCTTGCTGGAGATATACAATGTCTGCTCTGCACCAAAAAAACATTACAAATGTTCTGTAATTGGATGTACCAATGAACATAAGAGTCTCCAAAGACTCTCGGCATTTGAGCCACTGAGGACACCGTAGTTGAATTTAATTTGAAGGAAACATGCCAAAGAAAGTCGTTAAAGTGTTATAAATTTGCGCAAATCATTTTACGCCGGACTGCTTCACAAACGAGGGTCTGTGAAAAAGGGATTGTTTATGAAAATTTTTAGATTAACATGACCGTACATCGATGAGTTGACACTTAACTCCACAACAGCTACATAAATGTATTCACTAACCATTCAGAATCGTCCAGTTACAGCTGAACACCTCTACTGAAAATTTCTGACATTTTGACTGTGACATTCTTCATTTTTGTTGTTGTCAGAGTATCCGAAGCATGAGCTGTAAAGGCTCCGCCCTCTTCTGGAAAGCTCATTTGCATTTAAAGATATATGTAGAAAACAGCATGTTTTCCCTTCCACTCCTAAAATGGGCATTAACAAACAAGGTATAATAAATGACTGAGACTTATATTACGTGCTTCTTGCAGCGACTGGCGTGAGGGCGGGCAAACTGTCACTCACATGAGATCGTCCAATATCAAACCACAACAATCCAATCAATTCCTGATAGACATTCAAGTCCCGCCCTACATTTTTTCCTCATTCCAGAAGCTGTTTCATTCAGTTATACACCACAATGGAGAAGAAGAAAAGATTATTGCAACTTCTGTTTCATGCCCTTGAAATAAAATAAGTTTAAGTTCAATTACTAAAATGACTAAAACTGAAATAAATAGAAAATAAAGCTAAATAGAAATAAAAAGTCACAAAATAACTTAAATGAAAGCTGAAAATATAAAAATAATACTCAAAATATTACTGAATACTATGATTATATATAAATAATACTTAAACCACACTGCTTATCATCAAAACAGGAAGTAAAAATTATTTTTGCCACTTTTAATGATTCAGCCCTAGTGAAAAATAAATATACCAAAATGTATACTAGACATACATTTACATATTTATGTAGTTAATATAAATACCCTGCAATTGTACTGTTGGTATAGGCTACTAAATTGATATACTTAAAGTCTGCTAAATTGGAATAACTAATTTTGTACTTAATGCACTTTAGTTATCCAGAATAGGTCCTTACAATATCTAAAATACTTTAAATATCTTACATTTAACGGCAGGTATTATACAGTGATCATAGTATCCTTACTAAAAGTGATATTAAAACACATTTTAGGCTTAATATTAAGAAATGTGCATTGTGCAATAAAGTTTCATTATAATGTTTATATCAGTAAGTCTTAAGTGATATGTCAATAAATATGTTAATAGATTTGTACTATACTTAGTATGAAATAAATATATTTTAAATACATTTTAGTCTAGTTTTTTCCCACTATATGGAGATTAAGGAGAGACGACAAAATTCAATCGTGCCTCGACCACATGAGTGTGACATCTCAATGTATCTGGGCCATAAGTGCATTTCTGACTGTTTAAACTGCATGTTTCCCAGGGGAGTCTGGTCTTGGAAAGTCCACCCTCATCAACAGCTTGTTCCTCACAGATCTGTACAAGGACAGGAAACTCCTGAATGCTGAAGGTATATTTCTACTCCCATGCTCGCAGATTTGACTGCAATTTAAATAAAGTCATCAAATAGGTTTTCTGTTGATTAGAGCGTATTAATCAGACTGTGGAGATCATCAAACACACCGTTGACATCGAGGAGAAGGGCGTTAAGCTGAAACTGACCATTGTAGACACACCAGGTTTTGGAGACGCTGTCAATAATACGGAGAGGTACGTACGTACATAGAGTCTGCAGATTTGTTTATTCAATTATAGTTTTTTCTGCTAATCTGACACTTTTCTCTCAATCCTGCAGCTGGAAGGCCAATACTGACTATATTGACCAACAGTTTGAACAGTATTTTCGGGATGAGAGTGGCTTAAACAGGAAGAACATCCAGGATAATCGTGTCCACTGCTGCTTGTACTTCATCCCTCCATTTGGCCATGGGTAATATATGCCTGACTCTATGGCGCAAGTGCACTTAGGCCGTGTCCGAATCCACTTTTGCTGGTTTAACGACAGGAAAAATGGTCGGTGCACCCGGCGCATGGTCTAAAAGGGTTGTCCCTATTCTCTTAATGAGTAATGGGTGTGTTTTGGGTGTAAATGTGCAATAAACCAATCAGAGTCTCATCTCCCATTCCCTTTAAAAGCCAGTTGCACTCGCGCCATGGCAGATTTGCTATTTACATGACGGAATTTGCAAGCGCAAAGACTGAGCGCTTCTCCAGAGCGCAAACGGATCTGCTCGTCCACGAGGTTAAAGTGCGCAAGCAGACCATCTACGGGACAAGCCGGATTCCACCATATCTTTATGTACACAATATCTTGTACATTGTTTTACATTTTCATATTTAAAAATGTTTGTGTGCTGCTGCGCGTGCATGTGTGTGTAATAAGCAATGTGTACGTGCGTTGTGCACCCACCTATAGGCTCACATCAAATAACAAAAAAACATCTCTTTAAAGGACAAGTTCGGTATTTTACACTTAAAGCCCTGTTTACAGATCGTATCTGATGAAATAGAACGGTTAAGATTAAAATTTGGACACATGCTCCTGTCCCGAGAATTTTAGTTTTATTTAGCGTTTGTAGACCTATTTTGCCAAACGCGTCACACCCAGATTCTTCCGTTGAGAGCTTGAATAATAGACACCAGTTGGTGGCGATAATGCACCTTTGCCGATTGCAAGCAAACCGCTGGCATTTCATTTAATACACAGAAGAAGCAGAAGAAGAAGCGGCGGAGGAATAACGTACCTCACACAGCACATTCAATACAATCAATGGAGTTGGACAAACACTACGATAAAACCTGTTGGAATGCATCTTTTTCAGCGTTTTTTTTTGGGCCCGTATCAGTGAACACCCGACCACTCGGTGAGTTTCGCGTCTTTGTAAACGAAAGTTTAATGTGTTTTAGGAAGGAATCTTCCAGTGGCCATAGACAACCATTGTGTGGGGGTGGGGGGGAAGCGAAATAAACCCAAAATTCTCGGGACTGGAACATGTGTCCAAATTTTAAACTTAACCGTTCTATTTCATCAGATACGATCTGTAAATAGGGCTTTAAGTGTAAAATACCGAACTTGTCCTTTAAATAACAAAAAATATATATTTTAGTTATACTTTAGACCAGGTTTTTGTTGCTCACAGGCGCAGTCTGTTTCAGTTTCCTCAAAATAGCAACACGCCAATAATGCGCCTGAACACACCACGTTTTCAGACCAGCACGCCTATGGGCGCACAAATGGGCGCAAATGTATTTGTCATTTAAAGGCACACTATGCAAGATTTGTACCTTAATATAACATCTTCGAAGTCATTTCGATGGTAAACAAACTCGTAGTAGGGCGAATCATCAGACGCCGCAGGCAAAACCAGCAATGCAGGTTTGAGAGGTGGCGCCCCACCAAATCTCGCGAGAATCACAACTTGCTTTACGGTACAACATATGCAATTATGCAGTAGCCTAATTTTTGCATGAAATCGTGAAACATTACCTGGTCAGTAGACATCTTCAGAGTGCCTGTTCGATGTCCGACGCTTCTATCCTACTGAACAGGTACCGGTATACAGGGGGAGGGGATCAGACTCTGCGTGAGTGGTATTTACGACAGTAACATTAAATACAAGTACTCTAGGGGTTGCTGTTTGACAAAAACGGAAATCTTGCATAGTGTGCCTTTAAACAACGTGGCGCAGGATGTGAAAATGATAACTATGTCAGGCTGAAACTAGCAAAAAACACTTGCGTCGCGCCATATTGCGTCAGGTGTATGATAGGGCCCTATAAGTATATGTATATTTTGACAGCAAAGTAAACATAGCATCTCAGACCGGATAAGCTCACTCACTCTCTCTGCTCTCCTCCCAGGCTGCGGCCCGTGGACGTGGAGTTTATGAAGGCTCTGCAGGACAAGGTGAACGTGGTTCCACTCATTTCCAAGGCTGACTGTCTGACGCCAGCGGAGATGAGGAAGATGAAGGACAGGGTAAAGCGGATCCACGTCCACCTCAGCCTGTTTATACATGCACACGCTCAGTTCACAATCATACGCACAGCGTGTCCTTGCTCGATAGTGTCAGGGCTTCTGACGTAACCAATGTTTTCGATCCTTCTATTCAAGGTGAGAGAGGAGATTGAGAAGTTCGGAATCAAAGTGTACCAGTTCCCAGACTGTGATTCCGATGAGGACGAGGAGCTCAAGCAACAGGACCGAGAGCTGAAGGTCCGTTTTATGACTTATAAATGGATGCTTGAGTACTTAATGACTCAAGACATGAACATTTTTATTTTCTGTTCCGTCCAAGGCTGATGTCTGGTTCATAAGGTCCATGACAGGGAAAAAAAACAGTATTAGTTTGAGTAAGAATGAAAGTATTTTACTACGAAACCAAGTGAGCTGCCTCCGTCAAGGGGTTCAAAAATGTATCACGGTTTCCACAAAAATATTAAGCAACATTGACAATAATAAGAAATGTTTCTTGAGCAGCAAATCAGCATATTAGAATGATTTCTGAAGGATCATGTGACACTGAAGACTGGAGTAATGATGCTGAAAATTCAGCTTAGTCCAAGGAATAAATTATGTTTTAAAATATATTCAAAAAGAAAACAGTTGTTTTTAAAATGTAATAATTAGTGAAACCAAGTGAACTTAAATAAAATAATAAATAAAATAAAAATAAAATACAAAATATTTCACCCGAATAAGGGACACCATCCAGAGTTATTTTAGTGTGACTTTGATACTATTATAGTTTTGATCAATATTTTGAATTATTTTTTGTTTTATTTTAATTTTAATTTTAGTAATTGTGTTTTTGCAATTTTTATTAGTTTATAAGTTAATTTTTTTTAGTTTTTCAGTTTTAGTTATGGTAGTATATCAAGTTAAACTGAAAGAACTAAACCAAATGCAACTAAATGCAACTAGCAACTAGCTTAAATAAAAAAGCGTAATTAAAAAAATTCTATATTTTATACATTTACAGTTTCATTTATTTCAAGTAACGTACATTTAAAAAAAACATTTGTTTAAAGGTGCTGTATGGAGTTTTCAGCGGCATCTAGCGGCGATGTTTCAGATTGCAACCAATACGTTTACAAGCGAGTGCTCGTGCGCGTGCTTTCTTTTGTGTTGGTATTATTATGTGGAGTTTGTGTTGGAGTCTGTGTTGTGCTAGTCGTTTCCTAGTATTAGCAGACTCCATGTCATAAAGTTGCAGTGTCGTCGCTGTTGAGTGCAAAGTCAGTAGACGAGGCGAGAGGCGAGAGGCGAGACGCTCAGGTCTCAGTCACGTCACTGGATTTCGCGGCAAATCCGACCCGGAGCATCACATAGAAATAGGAATACTTGCTTTCAGAGGTAATAGCAAAACCCGCCAAGTGGATCATTTTATTGTGAGATTACAACCCCTTCACACACAGGTAATAAAAAATGGATTCATTTTAGTAGAAAAACTCCATACAGCACCTTTAAACCCTGTCACAATCTTCAAAAAAATGTCTATAAACTCAACTCTTCCTGGAGAAACTGCTAACTAACTACCTAACTTACTAACTAATTCACAGACAAGGCTTAAGCTAGTCTGAGACTAAAATACATGTTTGAGCTGTTTTAACTGAAAGCAACTTGAAAATCTTGTTTTGTCTCAAGATTCACACCAGTAATGTTTTTTTCAAAGACACATTTATAAAAGCCATTTAAATGTCCTAATTAAACTAAGGCCTAATCCTGGCTTAATCTAAGCCCTGTCTGTGAAACCAGGCCTAAAAGCATTAAAACTTAGAAGCAATAAATATTAATCTCTATGTTTTGTGCTTTTAGGAGAGCACTCCATTTGCTGTGATTGGAAGCAACACAATAGTGGAGGTCAAAGGTCAGCGGGTGAGAGGGAGACTTTACCCATGGGGTATTGTGGAAGGTCAGTACAAATCTGTGCTTGAATATCTACATTTTGCACAAGACAAACTCTGTACATACATCGAAAGTAAGACTTCAAAATGTATATAGTTAACCAACTAGATACATTTCAACCCCCTCCAACTCTTTTTCGTCACAGTGGACAATCAGTCCCATTGCGATTTCGTCAAGCTGAGGACCATGTTGATTCGCTCACACATGCACGACCTGAAAGACATCACGTGTGACGTGCACTATGAAAACTACAGGGCGCAGTGCATTCAGCAAATGACAAGGTAAGTCACAATGGTTTTTCCAAATATCTTACTAAACATAATAGGAAAAAATACTCAGCCATTGAGTTTGCTTATGAAATGTTCTGTTTTCTCCAGCAAACTGACCCAGGATAATCGCGTGGAGAGTCCCATCCCGATACTACCACTGTCCACCCCTGACGTAGAGACAGAAAAGCTGATAAAGATGAAGGATGAAGAGGTCAGCAGTCCTGCTTAATCTAGCTATTTCATTTCTTAAAGGGATAGTTCACCCAAAAACAAAAAATTTGTCATCATTTACTCACCCTCAAGTGGTTCCAAACCTGTGTGAGACAGAATTTTCATTTTTGGGTGAACTATCCCTTTAACTTTCTAAATGTGGCCCTGAGCACAAAACTAGTCAGGAAAATAGTATGTTTTAGACATTTGCAAATGCTGAATCTGCCTAATATTGTTCACTTTGTCCCCTACAGTTGCGGAGGATGCAGGAGATGCTTCAGAAAATGCAACAGCAGATGCATGAACAGGACCTGTGAATCTATTCCTGCACAGAAACGTCTGATTTATACTTCTGCTTGTCTGCAAGCAGACACACACTTTAACATCACACTGAAGGATATGCAGTAGTGAAACAAACAAACAAACAAACAAACAAACAAACAAACAAATGTATTTGTATGTTAAAACACAATACACAGATATGAATGCATGTGTTGAGCACTGCGGTTAACAGGGTCACTTCTGAGCCTGATATTTAAAACCAGGCTCAAAGTAGAAATATTTAGTTACGCTAAATGATTTAGTGATTCGTTCGTTTTCACACTTTGTACAGTCTGTGATGCTGTATGACTGTTTCCATGGCAAAGACTGCTTTATTCACAGTAGACATGGCAAATGTTCTGTCTTGTTCTATTTTTTGTGACCTGTTAAATTTTTAAATTATTTTTAGTGTGTGCGGGTGTGTGTGCCGATTTGCTTGCGGAAAACTAAACATTTGAGTGATTTTCTACTTTTGAAGCAGCTATACCAACAAAGTCATTACATTTTGAACGAGGTTTACGCAGTTACGAAGTATCAACATTTGCTGTTAAGAGCAAACCCTTTAACAGTATTATTAAACCTTAATTATTTTTCATTGTTTATTAATTTACTTGTCTCTGAAGGCCTTATCAGAGCACCCTTCAGTTGCAAACTTTGCTGTATGTTAAAGAGAATTTTCTCAGATCAAACATTCTTTTATCAACTACACATAAAAAAAGTCATTCTTTTAGACAACTTGTATAATTCCGGTCATAATATGCCACTTAAGCCACTTAATATGCCACTAAAATACCAAATTATTTGTAATATTTAAAAAAAATAAAAGTGGAAATCAGACCATCTTTATCAGTAAAAAGGCTCTGAGATATTTTAATATCACCTGTTGTTGGTTTTTAGATGAATGCATTGAGATTTTGATCTGTATGTGTTTATTCAAGCTATTCCTATGAGCATGATAAATGCACCATCTGTCATATATTATGATTCCTTTGACAAATAAACACATCCTCTGTGGTAGAGCCTGTCTGATCTGTACATATTTTCATCATTGTTAAATGTTTTTTTTTAGATTGCTCATTTCCAAATTCATGTTTCATGGTAGCCTATGCTATTTTGGTACATCGCCATGTATTCAAATTACACTCTAAAAAAATGCTGGGTTAAAACAACCCAATTTGGGTTGTTTTGGCAACCCAACGCTGGGTCAAATATGGACTAACCCAACGGTGGGTTATTTTAACTCAGCTGGTTGGGTTAAATCTTTGACCCAACATGCTGGGTTGTTTTATTTAGCTCAACTATTGATTAAAAATTACTACATTGCTGGTTAAAAATAAACCTGGAATTGGTTTGAAAATACTGAGTGCAGAGAATTAGTACCAGAGGAAACAGTAATAATCAAAGGAGAATATTTATTAATCAAAATGTAAGAAATTCACAGAAAAATTATTTGCACTGCCCTGTCTGGTGAAATACTTGGCTCTGCAAGTAAAAATAATTTTAACAACAATGAAATTAAGGGCATTTGCCAAAATAATAAACTTGTTTTTAGTAAAAGATAACAAATTTAAACATTTACCTGGTATAACCAAGATGCTGCTCATGGCTTGAGAATCATCCTTCTCACGGCTTGCGCAGGTTTCGCGGCTTGCGCAGTTTTTACGGCTTGCACAGTTTTCACGGCGTGATCTCTTTCTGACATTTCTTAGGCGTTCCTCCAGGAATCCAGTAGCTGGACGATGGCTTCGTCCTGGGCTGAACCATGCTTCCTAAAAACACATGTAACCCTTTTCTTAACCCTAGGGGTTAATTTAAATATTTCCCAAACAAGAAAACCTGGATTTCCGGCAGTTGAATGGTGAATTTGGCCGGTATTTCTCTTTAAATGCAAATTGACGTAAATTATATATTTTTTCCTATACCAATTACACAATACTTGTACTAAAATAATAAATTAAACAATTCTTATTTATGGTTTCCCAGAAATCAGTACGTTGTTAAATGAATTAACTTGCCAAACTACAAATAAATACCAGAACACAAATGTTAAGAATTAAACAAAAAAGAATAACAAATTTATTTATTTTTTACACTACTATAATAACCCCCTTTAAAAGAAAGAAAACAAGAAATGCCTTTTCGAAGACAGATAAACACTTATACCCAATGGTATGTAAATTACTCTCTTGTAAATAAAATGTACAAATCAACTTTTCAGTCTCAGAATTGTTCTTTGTCTCTCTTATATTTTTTTTACACTTGCATTTTTACCCTTTACCTTTTCTACTTTAACACACTGTCCTCAATCAGTATATCAGTTGACAAATAAAATAAAAACTGTTAGATATAAACACTTTTTCCCTGCAACATGTTGAGCAATAAGGAAAATTGAACAATATTTCCTTCAAAAACAATTAAACACAACTCTGTGATTCACAACGAGAGGTTTTCTTTCTCTCTCTCTGTATGCAAATTAGTTGCAAGTCAGTGACGCAGTCAAATATACGCGAGTCAGTAACTCAGTCAAATATATTCGTTCGTTATCGTTGGGGCCCAGTTCGTTGGTGCACAGTTGCAGCTGATGAATTAAATGTAGATTACTCCCGCACATTCAACAGTCCCAAAATGAGTTCACTTACGTCCATCCGACGAAAGCAGCAATGATGAAGTCACTTAATACGAACGCAGTTACAAACGAGCAGTCCCGGACACGCGATGAATGCAGTTGATCCAATTCCCACGATGACGAACCACACGATCTTTTCAGTCCCGGATGAATTCCGAAGTCCACCACGAACATCCAATAAGTTCGACACACTTATTGACCATGAATTTGAGTGTCACTAGCTTTAAAGGTAGGGTAGGTCAGAATTGTCTAAAAAAAACTTTTATTCAAATTTGTTTAAACTGTCTTTATATACCAATGCATAATTAAAATGTAAGTACTCTGATAAAAAGAGTATAAAAATCGAGTGACTCTAGACCGTTTAATCTTCATTAAACACAGCTCATTAATTCCATTCACTCCCACCTAAAAACGGGTGCGCGACTGCGCGCACGTGGGCAGAGCCAGTAATAACGGCGGTAGTCATGGCGACGTCGAGTGACAGTCGCGCAAGCCAATCCTGTGATTCGTCCCGAATGGAAATAATGAGCTGTGTTTAATGAAGATTAAACGGTCTAGAGTCACTCGATTTTTATACTCTTTTTATCAGAGTACTTACATTTTAATTATACATTGATATATATAGAAAGTTTAATCAAATTTGGTAAAAAGTTTTTATATAAATCCTACCTACCCTACCTTTAAAGGCCTCGATGCACACGTCTATACTCAGCGCGTTGACTCAAAGATCACAGAAAAGATAACAGAAATAAAAAAAACACTTCAAATATCAAAAACAAAATAAACCAAGCGTCGTGTTTCTACATTTTGGGCCTTATATTACATATAATATATGAAGTCTCCAAAATGACGCACTTCTAACACCAGCAGTCAAATTGTCTACCGTCTTCTCGGTCTTCTCAAGCCATGTGCGATACTCCTCCCCCTTCACGTAACTCACGTTATGACGCAAACTAATCATGCTCAACAGTCACTGGCCAGCAATAGTACATTTACATTCAAGACTCTTTCATTGGATATGAAACAAAACATGTAGTTATATCACATTGAAATAAATAAAAAAAAATTGTAAAAGCACAAATTTCAATACTTCAAAATAAAAATAAACATTTATTTTAGGAGTCCCTACACACAAAATAAGTTTGTATCCTGTAGGAATGTGACCGAAACTAAATACTTTATTTGCAAAGGCACAGATAATGAATAACGCAATAAGATAATGAATTAACGTCCCTAAAGGGACATGGTGATGGAAAAAATATGAGATAGGAGGAGAAATTAAGTTTCAATGCTTTTGCGTTTGCTCACAAAAGTTTAACAAATAAACTAGGGTTGTCCGATGTCTATCAAATTGACATCAGACAATGTTTCCAGTGAAAGGTCTGCACGGGACTTTCCCCCCCCCGTCCCGCACCTGCAAGGTTCTATTCCGCACCCACCTGCCCCCGCTTAAAATTCACTCTGTGTTCACCCGCTATCCGCTTATAATGATTTAATTTCTGACCCGACGGGTCCCGCTAAATTTAGATCGTTTCCAGAATCTCATATTTAAACTTCCCCTAAAGAAAGAGGGTATCAGTCATTTAGTTTGTGTAAAACAATCATATAATTCTAATAATTTTTGCACAATAAAATTTTTACTGTTTAAATTAGGCCTGCTACGACAGTCGGTGTTACACGGTGTTCAGTCACAACACCGGTTTCATCACTTAACCACCGCGGCACCGCAAAAAAAAAAAAAAAAAAAGTTTAAAGCATTAAAAATATTGAACAATTGACTAGCGTTGTATGATCACGCTCTTATTAATGTGAATGCTTTTACACCGTTCAAAAGAGACTGTGCTTTAAGTCCTGCCTATTACACATACACACACACAGAAAAGACGCGCGTCGGTAGCCAATTGAGTTCTCTTTCGGATTGAACAAACCATAACACACACAAATGATGCCAAAATGTCCGTTTTGTCGAGTGTCCTCATAAGAGCAGTCTTACATGATTTAAATAAAGTCTAAAATGAACGTAGTCGTGAGAAAATGGGACACGTGTCAGATCGCGTCTGTCAGCAGCGGCTCGTGTCATTAATGTTAATCAAAGAACAAAGCAAATGACTCACTCAGACCTGGCGCCAGGAGGATTATTATACCGGTAGCCTAATAATCAGGAATACACTCCGCTATCTTTTAACACATCTCCGGCGAACGGCTTCTTCACGCAAAAGAAAAACTCTTCATGAAGCGCAGTGAAATTCAGCGACCTATGTGGCGTTTCCTGATGGATCGAGGTTGTTCGTTAACTTAATTTTATATGTGCAATTCACACGAGCTCTAAGCGCATGCGAGACGTCAAACTTTATTAATGAAACAGAAAATCAGAGGAAATCATTTCTGTAGGCTAATGTTTTTTTGTTTTGTTTTTTTACCGGCTTCACACGGCTTTCAGTTACGTGACTGGTGCGGAGACCTGGGGCCCTATTTTAACGATCTGAAACTTAAGTGTCAAAGCGCAAAGCGCAAGTAACTTTGTGGGCGGATCCCGGCGCTGTTGCTATTTTCCCGGCGGGATAAATGACTATTGCGCCTGGCGCAAATCTAAAAGGGGTTGGTCTGAAGTCGCTTCATTATTCATAGGTGTGGTTTGGGCGTAACGTGAAATAAACCAATCAGAGCGTCCTCTCACATTCCCTTTAAGAGCCGGCGCGCTTGTTCCACGGCGAATTGCTATTATAACGGCGGATTTGCCGGCGCACGCCAGGAGCAGTTCACAGCCGAGGAAGCCGACGCTCTCGTCAGGACCGTAAAACACAGAGAAGTGACATTGGGGATGATGGGAGAAACCCACCCAAATCAGCTTCGGTTAAACAGGCGTATAATTTGGGTAAATGTGTAGCCTATCTAGATTTTTTTTTTTTTAAATCTAGATAGATCTTTTTAAACATCTTCACGGACACAACAATGATTTCCCTCGTGTGTTAATATTTTTCCTTGTAATAATGTATGATTTGCAAAAATGAAAACTGCTGCTTCTGTTTATATTAGAGAATCAAAGTGGATGCACGTTAACACGCTACATTATGGCCAAGCACGCGCCCTTAAAATACCATATCACTAACGCGCAACGCGCCACTGTCTTTAGACTGTTTTTTTCCTGGTCAGTGGCGCAATTGCTTTCTAAAACTGGAAAATAGCACCAGGGGAGTTTTGCGCCGGAACACGCCTCCTCTTTGCGCTGAACCACCCCCGCGAGCGCAAGTTCATTCCCTAATTTACTGACGTGCGTCAGGGAAAAGTCCGCTGTGCGCGGGTGCAAAATAGGAATGATACATGCGTCGGTGTACAAAGTCAATTGCGCTGGGTGCAAGATAGGGCCCCTGGAGTGTTATTGACATTTTTTATTTAGTTTTATTCATATTTTGATTTTGATTAATTTTTTACATCGCTCCTCCCACGCAATGAAACCGTTATTACAGGTGTTGTCACAAGTCGATTAACCGGTGGGAGAATATTATCACCGTCACATCCTTAGTTTAAATTTTTCATCGAACTGTCTTGAAAGTAATTTGTATTGTGATTGGGGAAAAAAACTTCATTATGTTATTATTACCAAAGCAGAAAAGAAAAAGAAATATTTGAAGTAACTGCACGGAAATTGTAAAGCATGCATTGCACTGGGCGATATAGTGTGATTATATAAGGTTTTCTTGCGGAGGTGGGGGGAGGAATCACGATGCCGGCACAATATTGTGATGTCTGTCAGCCATCAGCGACGGACGATGGCATCGTCTATCGGCCCAACCCTAAAATGAACGCAAACGCATTGAAATATATTCTCCTCTTCTAATTTTTCCATCACCATGTTCCTTTAGGGGCTCCATAGAATGGGTTACTCATTTTCTCTGCCTTTCTGAATAAGGTATTCAGCTTCAAGAACATCCATAGTGTCCTGTGAATATAACAAGGCCATAGACCACTTTGTTCCATTTAAAATGAAAAGCTTTAGAAATGTGGCAACAAGAAAGTTGTACTTACATAGCCTTTACCCTGGGAGTCCTTTAGACAGGGATATTGCTCAACCAGAGAAACAGCCAAACACATCTTTTTCTTAGAGGATGGGCTAGAAATAATAATAATAAAAATAATTAAGGAGTTTACACATCATTATAATACAGACATGAAAGAATTTCCATCGTTAGACAGACATAGGCCACATACACGATGTAGCTAAATTTGGTTGTCAATTCACCTTTAAAGGGATAGTTCACCCAAAAATGAAAAATCTGGCATTAATTAATCACCTTCATGTTGTTCCAATCCCCTAAGAAGGACAGAAACTTCTCGGATTTCATTTAAAATATCTTCAATTGTGTTTTGAGGATGAACAGAAGTCTTAGGGGATTGGAACAACATGAAGGGATTAATTAATGACAGATTTAACATTTTTGGGTGAACTAGCCCACAGTGCGTAGTACTGTTATGTACAGACACAGTTCAGTAATTTACAGGAGCGACAACCGCATTCTACAACGGGACTGACTCCACAAAATTGCAGTTGGCGAAAATCGCATTTACAGAAATTCTACGTAGTGTGTACAGAACCAAACTGAACAACTAGTTGTTAATGACGTACTTAAACATGTATAGAGTTGTGTATTTTTGTATGTGCACTGCAAGAAATTACAAAGTACGTTTTGAATCAGTGTTGCAAGATCTTGCTAGAAAAACAACAAATAAGAATGAGCCCATAATAAATTCAAATCCAAACGTGTTATCTTGGGAATAAGCCAAATACCAAAATATACATGCACCTGTCTACTTTATTAACTCAATAAACTGGACCACTGGATGGCAACCCTTCAAGAGAGCCAAGATTCTCCCTCTGTGAAGTAGCCTTGCAAACATAAACATGATGGCTTTGTTGACAGTGGTTTAGTTATATAGTCTTTGGTTGCTGTATTATTACTTTGGTTAAAAATAGCCAAACGCGCGAGATGCCCGAACATTGCAATAGTTACCATGGTGTCAATCATCACAGTTTCGAGAGTTCTACTCTATAAACACAAAATTATAATTTAGGGGATTCTCTCCAGTATTTAAATGCAGTTGTCACTCCTGAAAATGTACAGTGTACTTGGCCATAATTTACAGCTCACTCATTTGGCCAAATTCACTTTTGTCAGTTGAATATACAACCCATATGCAATAAAATATACTTTTCATTACGGACAAATGCATACATACTTTTCTCCAAAGCGACTTATGAGGTGTGAAACTAGTATTCTGACCATGCATCTTCGCTGATTTAAAGATAAAGTGTTCTTCTCGACACTGGCCAAAATGTCCTTGCCTTCCACGCTGCTCATTAAGACCTCAGAAATATTCTGTTGTAAAAGACAAAGAAGCAATCTTTTCAAACCCAGCTGCAGAACTAAAAATTTGACTAAATGTGGCTAAACAAGTATATATAATTGCCAAAATTAAAGGAATAGTTCACGCAAAAATTTAAATTCTGTCATTATTTACTCACCTTCATGTTGTTCCAATCCCCTAAGACTTCTGTTCGTCTTCGGAACACAAGTGAAGATATTTTAAATTAAATCTGAGAGGTTTCTGTCCCTCCATTGACAGCTTAAGCAACTGACACTTCGAAAGGCCCAGAAAAAAACATCATGGATGTAGACCATGTTATTCCAGTGGTTCAACTGTAACTTCTTGAAGTGATGGGAATGCTTTTGTATGCCAACCCCCCCCCCCCCCCCCCCCCCCAAAAAAAATAACTACTACTTTTCTTCACTTACACTTCAATCTCTAACGTGCGTTCACGAGAGCTGCTTCTTCTTCTTCCGTCCTCGAGAGCACCACGACACATGTGTTTTGTTGATGCGAGAGCACGACTCTCACTATACAACCTGTATGCTGCAGTACTTCGTAGGCGCTGTACTGTTTTTTTGAAAGCAGAGGACGCTAACGCTGTATTACAGTATGACAATGTTATTACAGTAGTGTTCCTCTTCCTCTGCTTGCAAACAGTAACAGCGCTTCCGGTACGGGTTGTATCGTGAGAGTCGTGATCTAGCGTCAGCACAACACGCAAGTGCTCTCATGGACTGGAGAAGACGAAGCAGCTCTTGTGAACGCGCGTTGGAGATTGAAGGGGAAGTGAAGAAAAAGTTGAATATAGTTGATATTTTTGGCACACAAAAAGCATTCACGTCGCTTCAGAAAGTTACAGTTGAACCACTGGAGTAACATGGTCTACATCCATGATGTTTTTACTACCTTTCTGGGCCTTCGAAGTGTCAGTTGCTTAAGCTGTCAATAGAGGGACAGAAACCTCTCAGATTTAATTTAAAATATCTTCAATTGTGTTCAGAGGATGAACAGAAGTCTTAGGGGATTGGAACAACATGAAGGTGATTAATTAATGCCAGACGTTTTTTATTTTTGGGTGAACTATCCCTTTAACACTAGTGCAAATCCCTTTTCCAGAGTTTCACATTTGACAGTTGATTTGTTTTTAACTTGTGAACATACTACACACAAATAAAATAGGTGAATGAATTGGTAAAATCATTGTACATTTTTGTAAATGTGACAAAACTGTGTTGCACCTGATTTACCCCTTTCTTTTATGTAAATTCATTTGAAAATTAAGAAAAGGCAATAACACATACAAATGTTGGCACTTCCTCCACTGATATCTGATTTTCTGCTTCACATTGTTGGTCCACAGGAGGTCCGGAAGTTGATCCAGTTTGGGTCTGCTCTGGTGGTGGCTCCTATAAAATTGCATGGAAAAAAGGGATAAATACATGGTTTCATTTCTTGTAGCAAATATTAAGCTACAATCTGACATGCATTTTTCATATTGACATTTATTCTACAAATATTAGTGCTTGGATGCTATAGCTTAATTTGTAAATAGTGTAGTATTGTAATATATTCTACATGTACTTACGCAAAGCATGGTCAATTATAAAATTGTGAATTGAAGATGGCCTCCTTTGGGAATTTTTTTTTCCACAGGTTCAGTCCAAAAACTAACTAAATAAAAAATATTTTAAAAAAACTTGGTCTTTGGAAGTTCATGTTGAAAAAGGGGACATTTAAAACAACCGGTAGCGTATGGACACATAGTGGTTGCTGTCCCCTTCCTTGTATGACCTCACTATATGGAGAGGATGGTAATCATCAATGGAGTCAACATCAATGGAGTCAATGACAGTAGTGGGAATGACACAGCATGCAAAATAGTGTCTTTCAAATCCTACTGTGTCCCATTTCCTAACAATGAACTTGATGACAGACTCAAAAACCACAATCGCCTGAATTGTTCCAAACAGAGGTTCACCATCTGGAGAATGAGACATAAGGAGGGTCATTCCTGGACGATATTCTGTCCCTTTCCACTTCACCCAAGAGGGTATGTACACTTCAGTCAATGGAGATTGCTCAAATCTTTGGCAGACTTGATCAAATCCCTCAATGGATGCAAGTTGAGTAGTGCAACCAGGACCAAGTTCTTTGTGATGAGAAAATATGTGTTCAGACAAAAGATTGTAACACAGCAACATTTGATGCCTGAAGGCCATTGTTTTGCAAATGTTTCTGAAGTTGCATGTGACGTGGGCAAGCCTTTTAAAAAAACCATGCTTGGCCTCAAAGCGCATGGACCAGTAGTGCACCAGAGGGCCCAGTCTCCTTATGGCACCTGGATAATGCAGCATGAAATGATGTTTTGGCTTTAGGTGTCTATCAGGGAAGAGTTCTAGGAAAAGGCTGTGGTGCTCATCAATGAGATGTCTGAGAAATAATACTGCATCTTCTGTTAAGGCTGGAGAAAAAATGTATCCCATACAGGTCAACAAAAGCAGCAAGAGGTCCCAGTATTTGTTTCCCTCTGGAATGAGATCTCCTATCATCAAAGGAAGTAGCCTTAACAGGCACCACATTTGTGATGCTGTCTGCTTCATCGAACTGTCAGGTATTTTTAATTCTTGAGGTCGGATTGTGGATGGCTTGTTGGCACAGTCACAGAAGCCATAATCGTAACTTGTGATTCGGTAATTAACCTGATCTAAGGTTAATACCTTCTGTGAGATGAGAGAGCCTAATACCAATTTAATTGGCATTGGCATGACATCTGGTGCTACATTTTCTGTCACATGGAAGTATTTCAGGTTGTTCAAAATGCTCTCTCTTTTTAGGCCAGTTTCTGTTGGATTACTTTGCACCAGATCTGAAAGATGGCCATCCTTATTCCTAAGCAGTGAAGGATCTTCCATTGTTTGTGTTCGCAATAACGGTTTCTTCACATGGCACCAGCGACAAACACTGTTCCCAGAGAAGCTCTCTGTATAGCCAAGGATTGAATTTAGCCCCAAATTATCACCACAAATTTGGGCAACCCAAACCTTCAATGTGCCTTTGAAGTGAGTCGTGTCTACTTCCACACCATTTGTTTCCAAGTCATTGATATCATCAACAATTGACTTCAGGACAGCATCTATACCATACGTTTTGGCATCATCTGCCTTGTACACTGCCAAAAGAAAGTGAGAATCAAGACTTGAAAGACACTCTGGAGGAAGACATTTAAGAGTGAAATAGATGAATCCCAACTTGTGGATTGAGGTCTTGGAGCCTAGTGGATTAACCATTTCACAGTCGTCATTATACAACAGAAGAGGAACAGAGGGCTCAGTGGGGGAAACAGGACTTGTTTTCAACACAGTGGTGTCATCCAGACTGTTTGAGTCACTAAGCTTCCTTTTCCACTCCATTATCTTCTCCATCGTCCCTGGACTCTCAAGAATGATTTTCAGTAGTGGACGTAAAGGAATCCTTTGGAAAGTATCCTGCACTGCCACCTGTTTTACAGTTCCTGTCTGTGAGTCTCTTTGTTGGGTGTACGAGACACCAGGGAGAGGCTGCACCACTGGCTGAACTAGGTACCCAGTTTGAGCAAAGTATTTCATCTGCTTGTGTTCAGTATCCAAGCATTGAAAAGGTTTAGCTGCATTTGCAAATTGCTGATTTAGCTGTTCACTTTGGCCAATCCTTTGTAAGAAAGACATTGTCTGTCTTTGTAAAGCACTAACAATATCAAAGACCAGACTAGATGTTTGCTGAACTACACAGTTGACAGTAGATAGGGTCATAGATGATTTTGCCTTCAACTTCGATAGAAACAAGGCCACTCTATCTGTGATAGTGTTCTGCTCTAACTCATCCCACTCTATGTCATCAGCAGCATTATCTTCGGCAGCATTATCTTTCTCATCGAAAGGCTAACTGTGAGAAGTCAGAGGTCTGCTGTCAGACCTCAATGTCAATGTATCAGGCAAGTGTGTTGACTGACTGGATTCTTCTGTCTCAGCCTCTACATGGTGCTGGAGCAGATGTCGCTTAAAAGATCTGCTGTAATTAAATGTCCTGTGACACCCGGCTTGGCCACACTCAAAATAACTTGATGAACTATGTGCATTGTGCATTCTTCTTAGGTGAGAAAACAAAAAACGAACATGGGCCCCAACAGTTTTTTTGCACTTAAAGCAGATATATCCCATCTTAAATGTGGATTTCTTTACTCACAACAAGCAGCTCTCTCAGGTGCTTTTTAAATTTCAGACATAGGCCTATCTTTGGTATCATTGCTTCAAGTGATTTTTCATCAAGCAGCAGGAGGGTTTCTTCATCAATTTGTTCATCTGTAAAGAGAAAAAGAGACAAGAGAAGAATGTAAGAAAACTGACCTATTCAGAGCTCAATGGGTTTTAATGAACATAAAGAAGTGCATTTGAATTTTACTTAAAGTTTACCTTTAAAGATTGGTATCAAGACATCCAAGTTCCATTCTTTCAGCTTCTCCTGTACAAAATGATCCATTATTATTCTGCAACCTGTCAGTGGGAAAATTGGCAGAGGCTATGAGTTTCAAGTAGTCATCACGTTTCTTAAAACGTTTAAAATGAGACAAAATGGTCTGTATATCAAACAGATGAGAATATGAGAAATTCTAAAACACTTAGCCTAACTTTTGAGCACATACTTTTTTTTAAATCAATGACTGACAAAAAGACAACTTTGCACTTGGGATACACCAATAAGATATATATATTTTTTTTTTGGCCGATACAGATATTTTCCATTTGCTCACTTATTGTAACTTTTGTCATTAAAACATAACTGTTTTGAACATGTAAATAAAAGCTCGGCGGGTAGGAACACCGCATGCATGAGACATAACTATGAAGTATGGATAAATGCAACTTTAAAAAAAAAATACTGGGCGTGGATGAGGGCTATAGGCTGGGGGACTGCCTTGTTTTATAAAACATAAAGGTTTCCAGATGTGGTGTCGAGGAACTTGCCTCTCCAGTCCATCACTCTACTTCCGCATCACACATGTTCCGCTCAACATGTCCATGCTGAGCACAACACTGAAGTAAATGCCATTTGCATTGGTTTGCATGTTTTTAACATTAACATCTGACTGGAACACAGCAACAGACTGCAGAGAGATCATATGGAAGGGAAACTGGACATGGATGATGTTTCTCCATCCCATCTGCAACAGCAGCGGGGCTTGTGGAAATCCTTCCACGGCAAAGCCAAACTCACCGGCAGCCCCAAACTGGGCAAAAAGGACAGAAAGCAAGAAAGTGGGTTTTGGATATTTAAAAAGAAACGACCAAATGGTTTGGACCGAGCGATGTCTTCGTCACAACCCAATCTGCCCAGCGCAGCGACCGCTCTGGATGACGGTGGCGACAGCGGGAGGACGCGCTGCGGCATGCGGGAGCAGAGTGTCGGTGAGGCGGCAGCAGCAGCAGCGTCGCTCGGTGCGGAGATCCAGATGCTGAAAACAACCGTCAGCTCCAAACCGTCTCTCTCCAAATTGGTGCAGTCTCAACAAAAAACTGCTCCGCAAGGGTCCACCACATGCATTGATGATGCTGTTATGGATGGTAATGAAGAACAGGTCAAAAAAAGTGTGGTAAGATGTTTCAGTTTTTTTTTTTTTTTTTTTTTTTTTGTCATTGCACTGCAGTAATAAGTGGATGCAGTTTTTCGTTTTTTTTTCTCTCGGATCCTATACAACTTGACAGCTAGTTTGTCTACATTACATTCAGATGTTTTAGAAATCACTCCGTTTTTTTGAGTGAGTATTTAAAAGTGGAACAGATTTTTGGTAAATGTATGGATAACCGAGCCCTCCGGGATTTGTGGTGCCGCAGCCGACAGCCCTCCTAAATGTAAATGTATTCAAATCCTATTTAATGTAATTTCTATTTGACAGTGATCGACTACTTTTAAGGTCATCAGTAAAAGTGAAACAATGAATTTAGGCCTTTTGAAAATATGTTTGCTGCAATTGAAATACAATATGCATTTCCATATAGCCTACAGAAAGCGATAAATTACTGTCAGGTTTCTGTTGGAAAAACAACGTCATATTAGTTTAAGCTAGTTTTTGTAACCTGGTGGCTGATTTGTGTCAGGTTCAAGGTGATCTGCGGCTGTCACTCCTGACCAACCTGATCAAGGTGTGCAGGTTAATCTCGACCACCTCAGCTTGACCGTCACGGTTCAGCTTGACACCATGTAAAACCAGGGTAACACATAGGCTGAAATCAGTTAGATGTTGAAGCTTGATCACATCCACCAGGATGATGTCAGAGATACATTTTCAGATTGGATTTAAAGGGCAATTGACTATTAAGCTTATTTGCTTCACCTTACCCGATGTCCCACTTTTGCTGAATCCAACTACCAACTTTGAATACAATCAAGCAAAAACAGAATGATTTTGACACTAGCACTTCATTCTTTTTTACATTGCAAGTCCAAATCTGGTGTAAATTCAGAACTCCTGGAATGCTCAGTAGACAATCACTTTGTTGCATGCATGCTTGTGTGTATCCTTGCCCTTTGCACACTGTGGTAAGGATCTCTCACGGGAGCGACAGTGAGGGCCGAGAGAGGACCAGGCCTGGACATTTATGTTATGTTTTTTAGGTTAAAGGGATAGTTCACCCAAAAATGAAAATTCTGTCAGTAATTCCTCACCCTCATGTTGTTCCAACCCCGTAAGACTTTCGTTCATCTTCGGAACACAAATTAAGATATTTTTGATGAAATCTGAGAGCTGTCTCACTCCTCCATAGGCTTCTTAAGGGATTGAAACTTGCCGGCCCAGAAAGTTATTAAAGATATCGTTAAAATAGTCCAAGTGAATACAGTGGCTCAACCATATGTTTATCAAGCCATGAGAATACTTTTTGCGCGCAAAAAACAAACAAAACTAACGACTTTATTCCACTATTCATTATATGCGCAACTGGGTGAACTATCCCTCTAATGTGTGTGCGGCAGTCGTCCGTAAGGGGCTGCCAGTATACTTTCGTTTTGCGTTTATTTATTTTGGAATCGCAGTTGTTGAACTTTCACCGGTTCCGGCCTCTTTCTTCCCTTATCAACATACCTTGTTGTTACACATTTTTAACTTTTGATGTTATGCACACCTGAATCACGTGTTTCTGTGCATGTCCATTTTGACATCTGTACTATGCAAAGTGACGTGTTTTGCATAGTCAAACTCATTTCAGATTCGCATCCACACAAGAACGAACTTGTAATTCTTCAGGAGTACTAGTCTGCATTTTTCCCAAACCCCCCCCAAAAAACACGTGCTACCTGTACTGCTATACTAGCTGGGACTAGTCACAGCACTTGCATTTTGTTGCACTATTGTTGGATTGATTGCTTCTATCGTTCTCCTCATTTGTAAGTTGCTTTGGATAAAAGCGTCTGCTAAATGATTAAATGTAAATAATGATTTTCTTTAAAACATGTGAGTTTTTTTCTACAAACTCTTATTTTCAGTGGTGTTGGCTCTGACTGTATAGTTAGTTGCCTGAGGGTGTTTGCCAAGCTGGTTTGAAAGAAGAGGAACTTGCCTAAAAGTAAAGACACATTAACACAGGCTTGAAGCCAAACAGTGATGTTCAGTAGGGTTATCGACTCTCTCCATCTGCAGAAGTGAATTACATTGGTTATTTTCTTTTTATTGGTGGTCTAATGTGCATCATATTTTAGGATCAGCAAATACAGATTAAAGATCAATTGTAGTTTTGTTTCTCTCTGCTAGACATAATTGAAAACAGCGGAGAGTTTGCTTAAATGGATAGGTCACCCAAAAATGAGAATTAGCTCAAACTCAGGTCGTTCCAAACTTAGTGCTTTCTCTGTTCTGCAGGACGTGTTCTTCAGAATATATGGTTTGTGTACCTTAGAAGAAAGAAAGTCGGTTCTAGACAAAGTAAATTTGCAACTAACTATCATTAGAGTATTAGTAGATTGTTAGGGTTAGTAGAATAAGTTGTAATGTACTTACAAAGATGCTTGTTCAGTATAGAATGTCCAACGCATTCTCATCCTAGGGCGTCATATACTGACACTTGTGACAAAACGTCTACATCCAACGCACATGGCACCCTTTAGCATCAATATGACACGCACAGTTATGGTTGGGTTTAGGTCTGGGGTAGTGTTAGGGTTAGACCGCTAGGAGGTGGCCCAAATGGTGGCCCATTTTTATCTGCGTCTCATATTGACGCTAAAGGGTGCCATGTGCGTTGGATGTAGACGTTTTGTCAAAGCGTCAGTATATGACGCCTTGGGATGAGATCGGGCTGGAATGTCTGTTGGCGAATCATCCGGTAGACCAAAACGCATCTTAATACCAGGTGTAAACAGGGCCCTAGTTGACATGTAGTTGTAAAGTTACTTATACAGTAAGTAGATTGTCTGAAGTGGACTATCGCAAAAGTGTTACAAGAAAGTCATATCGGTTTGGAATGACATGAAGGTGTGTAAATGATGACAGAATTTTCATTTTTGGGAGATCTATCCCTTTAAATATTTACATGATTGAAAAATCCTGTCCTGAGCTATAAACAAGAAACCTCTGAGCTATAAAGTTTGGCTAGTATTGAAGTCTGGTATTCTTTTCTGCATGTCTGTCCCAATCCATTACATCACTGGCTTAACAGCCACCAACAGTGCAGCTGAGATCAGAGTCAAACAACTGAAAAAACTGAGTTCCTCTGGACCTTACAGGCACTCTCTTTACTCCATAACATGTCTGGACTCGACAAACAATCTTGGTATGGAGCTGCCTGAGCTTTCTTTGTGGTTAGATTTCTGAGGAAGGGTTCTAGGAGTTTTTTTTTTTTAAAGGAATCTGTTTCGTATTAGTGACTCAAAATCTGGCAACTGAGACTAGCAACTCCTTTACAATTCCCGTCACTCATAGGACTGGATTTTAGCATGTTGACACTCTAAGTTTAATTAACTGTAAATTCATGGTATGTGGGAGTTGCAGTTATGCTAAGCTGCAAGGTTTCTACAGTCATGGAAAGCATGGTTATAGGAAATTACCTTGAAAAAAACATGAAGAAAATCGGAATCTGAATTTAATTAACTGAATATATATATATATATATATATATATATATATATATATATATATATATATATATATATATATTCTTTTTATTTTTCCCTATATATTATTTTTCCTTAGTTTTTAAGATATTATTTTTATTTTTATATATATATATATTTTACAATCGTTTGTCCAAAATAATTTGAGCAATTTCTACGAATTCAAACCAATTTCGAACTATATAATATTGTCCTTACTTTTTAAGATATTAATCTGATACAGTTGTTACACCACTTTAAGGGTAGTATGAGTCAGTGGGTTGGTTGTGTTGTATCATAGCCACAACTTTTTATAAACAGTTAACGTTCACTAACATGATAGTGCTGGACTGCTCAGGGCCTAAATGCTACATATCAGACATGCATGGAAACAACAAAAAACTGATCACGTTTCTTGTCTTAAAACCCCTAATTCAAGTGCATTTTGCACACATCTTCTGAGGCCTCTATAATGGACCCAGACTTTCCATGTTTAAAGGCTGTTTTTCAAACAGGAAGTGGCTCTGTAATTTTTACCACCACATTGCCAACCGCTTCATCTTCCTGTTAAACCCATTGCCGTGCTATTCAAGTTCAATCACCATGACTACAGAGGTTTCTAGTATCCAACTGTATCCGTATCCCATTGCACTGATGCAGATTTGCATAATGGACGGACGCTATCGCTAATTTTGAACGATTTCTGGTTGCTTTGTTGCTCCAAATCGTTTGAGTACAAAAAGACAGTTTTGTTGTGTCTTGATTATCTCTAATGAAAATAACTTGGGCTGTCAGCTCACACTGTTTCTACTTTATGGAGAAAGAGGGATCTTATTATGAAACTTAGATTCATAGGCACAATCAACATGAGCTTGTACAAACCTCAAAGACGATTTTCAGTGCAGCGGTTGATGTGTTTTATTGGCTGGCACCATTTTTCATTTCAGTGTCTTTCTCCTAGGAGATCTGCTCTTGTAATTACCTCACAGCGGAGATGTGTCTTTTCTTACAGAGATACTCAGTACAAAACCGAGGAAGGTCAATTTATCTTAGACAGATCTTATTGGGGAGGGATGGAACTAGGGCTGAACGATTACTCGAAATACAACTAAAATCCTGACATGGCTTAGTGTAATTATCGAATCGTAAAGGCTGCAATTTTCTTTAAATAAATACATGCGCTGCGTTTTTCAGAGCGAAGCGTGGCACTGTGTTCTTTCACACTCAAGCAGTTCCTGACCTGGTGTATTAGTGTTCTAGAGCAGCTTTCCATCTCTACATGCGCTCTGAGTTTGGCTCACTTATAGCATGCATCTGGGAACGCAACATGCACCAACCATCTTCACAAACTTGTAATGACTGAGAAGCGCTTATTAACCAACTGTTGTCAACAAAAGAAAAGCTTTAGGGCCAGATTTACTAAACAGGGCAAATTGAAGAACACATTATTTCCATAATGACCAACAAAAACGATCAATTATTATCTGGTCTTAAACCAGAATTAGCATCTGGTTTAAGACATGCTTTTTCTGGGCGATAAATAATGGCGCAAATGGCAGTAAATTGATGTTGTGGAAAATTTATATTTTTACCTTTTGTATAGCTAACTTTCTTAGACATTGTAGTAAGCATTTGTTTCTCTTCAGGGTATGTATGTATGTTTCTGCGAAGCTCACACTCTGCAGAACAAATGGTTCAGTAGCTGCTGGGATAACAATTAACATTTCTTGAGCACGGGAAACCTTTCAGGCAGGGAAAGACAGGGGTTATTCATCTGGCCATAAGTATTTGATCTCACAGATGTAAAGACAGTAAAGCCCTAGGAGGGGGGGAAATAGAATGACAATTGTATTTCTAAAAGCCAGCTAGATCTGGTTTACTGGTGTGAGCGGAAAAATACAGGAGAAGAGACTTTGTAAGAGAGGGGGTATAAAAGACTACCTGTTTTCTGTGTGATTAGGTCTGTTCCTATCACAGCTGCTGTGGTATATGTTTTTGTGAACAAACCTCTTTCAAAAGAATAAAACATCTTTTGAAATACAATTTGAATCTTTGTCTCTTATCTGTGATGCGGTTTTGATAATTATTGTTTTACCACAACAATTGACAAGCGCAAACATTCGTAAAGAATCTTGCATGATTCATTTAAAAACTCTCCTCCCATTCATTTTGCGTCTGAAATGGAAACTCCTACAATAAGGTCAGCCGCAAAAATAATGCTAATTTTTCACTGCACGTCTTTAGTAAATCCTGACAAAATTTTTTTTACAACTGGTGCAAGTTGTTAGTAAATCTGGCCTTTAATGTCTACGTGCGGTTCAAAATATATTTTTTTTATCTGAAAAATTGCAATAAGATTATTTTTACCCAAATCATGCATCAATATAATTCGATTTTCGGGTGTGAGTTTGGCACAGGACTGTTTGACTGACCAATCAGCAGATAAGGAGACACAACCTGTCATTCATTATATTTGGAATTCTGTTTGGTGATGCCAGTAGAGCAGAAATATTATTGAGATGTCATCCCAGATATTGTTGCCTTTTGAAATGCAGGAAGATAAATATTGGATTTCTAAATGTACATTAGCCATCAGAACATCCTTAACGTCACAAACATGGTACCAGGATGTTGTTAGGGGAATTCCCATCTAATAAAAATATTCTATATCCTTATTTTTGACAATCCTGTTACTTAACAGGATGTTAAATACGCCCTAAAGGCCAGCAATGCGAATCACCTGCTTTCAGCTGACACTGCAAACACATTTAGTGTGTGACCAAAATGTGTTTTTGACCTCATCTCTTGCTCAAGGGCAAAAAGGGAAGTGGAAGTTTTCACTGTGTAGCGCTTGTCAAATAGTGCCTGTGTGTTTATGTGACATAATTAGTGGTGCTTGCCACATAACTGCACCATTTGTTTAACATACATGAATTTAGCCTCAAATTATTGAGTAAGAGGAAGAGGCTTGTTGGGAAGAGGTGTGCTAATACTTTTCTAAATAATCAGACCTGCAGTTTTTACTTGATGACTTATTGAAGGGCGATCTGACCCAATGTCTATAGATCAGAATATCACAGAGACTTGTAGGTGGACACTTTTGACCTGGGCCAGTAAACAACTACCCTAGCAACACCTTAGGAACCACAAAAAACATCAAAGTAACACCTTAGCAATCACGGTGAACGTGATTTCACCAAGTACCACATTCCTGGATCAACATATTTGTTGATCTTGGAACAACTTTCCAATCAACCAATCAGATTTGAGGGACAAGTTTACAGTTTATGTCATTAGGGTTAGAACCAGGGTGAGGTGCTTCAACATTAGTGTTATTCACCTATTATTTCCCTCTGATTTTAGGGAAAAGTTATGGGTAGGGTTAGGGATAGGGTAAGGACAAAATTTTGGGACAGGAATATTATTCCAGGATCAACAAAATATGTTGATCCAGGAACATGTCTTACTTGGCAAAATCACGGTGACTTGGCAACCACATAGAACCCATCCAGAACACTAGTTTTTTAAATTTAAATATTAAGACATTTATTTATTAAAAAAAAAAAAACACTTTTTCCACAGATCCCCTAGCATACCCAAAACCTTTGCTAAATTTTACAGTTTAATTTTTTCTACTTATAATGGTCAATGCTTACATTTAAAAAACAACACTGTTTTCCATGGCTTCTTTAAATGACTTTGGTTTTCAAGTTGGTGTCTTCAAGGACACACTGATAATAGTTTATGAATCCACAACTTTACAGACCAAATATAGGCTTATAGGCTATATATATATATATATATATATATATATATATATATATATATATATAATATCCCCAATTATAGTCTACTACACCACTGAAAACAACACATGACTTATTCTGAAGTTAACATCACACACACAGTGCTTCACTTCCTTCACAAATATTAGCCACTGACAGCAAACAGCTATAAGGGTGTGCTCACACTTGTAGGTCGTTTGCTTTGTTCGTTTGGTCCGACCATTTTACTCTAGTCCACTTAGCTTTCACATTGGCATTTTAACACCGAACCTAAAAATACCAAACCTAAAGGAATAGGGATATGTTCACAACCTGATTGGTCAGCTTTTATTACATTTTCGCGACTGAACTTACCGAACATCCAAAACAATGCTGTGTTCTGGGCTAAATGGGCTCGTTGTATGTGCGTAGCCTACATATGATGGTATTTTGACCAGCTGAGAACTCGTGAAAAGCTTATAAAATGTGAAAAGGAGTCAAAACAGCAGCAGGAATTCCTCCGTCACACACAAACCAAGATCTGCTGCAAGGAGAAGTGGTTTTGATGCCTGTACCAAACTGGGTTGGTCAACATCGCGACTATGACAAGAAAAAAACAATATGTGTCAGCATTCTGTTCTTTTTAGGGTCTCATCTTCCTGTTTTGGGTTTGTTTACATGTCTATGGACCGTGTTACATTCATATTTAATTCGAACCGCACCAGAATTCATTTGGAAGCAGATTGAGACCCATCTTTTCAGCGTCTCGGTCCGCTTGTTTGGTGGCACCAGGGTTCAGATGGCAGCGTTCACACATGTTCAAATGAACCGCACTAACTAAGCAATCGCACCAGGGTTCGTTTTAATCCAACTAAACATGCCAAGTGTGAACTCACCCTTACACCACATTGTGACTCTCACATTTTAGTTTAATAGTATTTTAATCTGTTTTAGAACTGAGACAGGATGAGCCCATCTGACTGATATAAAGTGACCAACCACAACTAATAAGATTCTACAGATAATACAGCTAAAAATGAGAGCTGACTTTCAGAAAAGTATGAAATCTGTGAAATCCCCCAATCATACTCCAAGTAACTGTATTATAACCATTGAATGTGTTCTGACTAGCTGTGATCCTGCCACATTGCACAATATTTTTTGCTTTCATTGTGGACAGGTAATTTCCCGGTTGATGCAAACATGTCATGTTGCAACATGCCTTCACATAAGACTGCTTCAATAGTTCTAAATAAGAGCCAAAAATATGATGATGTGTTGAAAAGAGTAAATTAATGCAGAGTGCCATTCTAATATAAAACCGTTAGAACAGAATATAAAGCATTTTATTTGGTCTGTATAATAAGACGAGCTCAATGTTATGTTCTCAGTGGTTTTATAGTACAAGTTTATCTGTTTTTAGCATTTTGCAACATCCGGTCAAAATTGCAAAATTAATTTAGGATTAATTTTAATCCTAAATTGCCTGCCCAGGTGTAAGTTATATTGGAGATTATGTAACATTGTGATTTAACAACAGAGTTCTCCCCTATAATCACGTTGGAGTTAGTAAAACTCTCACATGCTATAAGGTTTGGCATTAATGGTGTTGAACAGGACACACTGTGTTTGTGGATGTCATATCTGTGCACTTAAGTTTGTGGGACAATGTCTGTTTTCTTCAGGGCATTAATGCAGCTGGTAACGGTGGCATACAGACTTTACTGCCTTTTTCAGCAATGTACCAGTTGGACATTGTGCTGAAAAGAGGAAACAACCTTGCCATTCGAGACAGAGGCGGTAAGACCTGCACCTTTTATGCTTATGTTGTTATGTTACTGTAAATATGTGGAAATGTGTTTTATTTTGTATTTATATGCTATTTAAAGCTAATGTTAAAATAGCTGTATAATCAGTAGTTGCAATCAAAACTTTATATGTTTCAGGAACGAGTGACCCGTATGTGAAGTTCAAAATAGCTGGTAAAGAAGTTTTCCGCAGTAAAATCATACACAAGAACCTTAACCCGGTTTGGGACGAGCGTGTTTGCCTGATAGTGGACAATTTACAGGAGCCTCTATATATTAAGGTAAAAAAATACAGCTTTTATTGCTAAATGCTGATGGATCAGCCATTATGTTGATTTTTTTTTGGATGCTTGTTTCCAGCATAGTGTAGTTCAAAAACTGAATGAATAACTCTTATGAGCCGGTTCATTTTAATGAATTAAAAACATACTGCTTGAATAGTGTTTTCCGAAACCTGAATTAATGACTCTCATGAGGCGATTCCTTTTAATGAATCAAATAACTACTGAGTGAATGACTCTGAGATGGTTCGTTTTAGTGAATCAAAAACATACCGTGTGACTGGTGTAGTCTGATTCCCAAATCAATGACTCAAAAAAATAACTCATGAGCTGGTTCTTTTTAGCGAAACAAAAACATTACTGCATAAACAATATAGAGCACTTCCAATACAAAAGTACTTATTTTTAAAGTCCATATGTAGACAATATTTATATTCCTTAAAACTCTTTGATCACCAAAATAGCATATTTAAATGTTTTTTCCTTGAATTTTTTTTCATGCCTTAAAATAGCTTGAATGTAATTCTACACCCTTGCCTCGGCTCTATGAATATGCAAATGAGCCCCGCCTCCTCTCACCGCAGTTCAGAGCTTCACTCGTTGACGATCACACGTTGATCTGATTGGTTACAAGGTAGTTTGTGACGTCAGAAACACCAGGATTTCAAACTGCGTTTTTGAGACTGTCTTTGGTTCACTGCATTTTAAGGAGAAAATACTCAGCAATGGTGTTGACTTATGAATTTGCACATGGTTTGTCTTAAAGCATATTAAAAACACCACATAGACATATAAACAACATTAATAGATTGATTTTCACCACAAGGGGACTTTAATTGATTGAAAACCGTTATCATTCAGTCAAAGGAGTTAATCTGACTTGCTTATTGAACGACAAGTTATAAATTGGATTGCATTTATGCTGAAAACTCGGTGTTAACATATTTTGGAATAATTACATTAATGTCTGATTTTCTATGTGTTCAATTGAAATCTAGAATGATCTCTGATACTGTATTTCTTCCTTTAAGAATTTCCCCTTCTGTAATCTATTTTAGGTGTTTGACTATGATTTTGGCCTTCAAGATGATTTCATGGGCTCAGCTTACCTGTATCTTGAGTCTCTGGAGCACTTGAGGTATCATGTCTTCATTATTACTGAAATGATATAAGAATTCAAGTTTTTGTGTCAAATGAATACATTTTAAATTAGCATTAAAACAGTGTTCAAATGTATTAGTTAACCATCCAGAGGAGTTTTATGAAATTAATGGTGACAAGGTTATTTTTTGCTATTTTTGAGTTTATAATGACATCTTATTCTGTGGATGCAGCATTACACAAATGCGAAGTTACCGATGCCATTGTGACAAGCATACTTATGTTGTCACTTGTCACCCATTATTATTTTACTACATGACTGAAAGTGTCCAAAATTTTTAATAAAATTGGCTGGTCATAGCTACTACGTGATTGTAAACAGATTTATCAAAAGTTCTATGCTTTTCTTTAGGTGTTAGACTACTTATAATGGTTGTCATAACAAGCCCTGTTTTTGTCACAGACCTCTTGATGTCCGGTTGGACCTTCAAGATCCTCACTGCCCTGAACAGGACCTGGGCTCTCTGGAGCTGGCGGTCACTCTGTTCCCAAGAAGCACAGCGGACAGAGAGGTCCTCAGACAGGCGGTGAGACTCATTTGGCAGATTAATGTTGTTTTATACTTGTTAAAGTTGGGAAAGAGGAAATCTGCCAGCAAACTCTCAACATCCAAAAAGACTTCATTCTGACACATTTACAAACCTCACATTTGTTTCACACTTTTCTCTTGAGACTGTAGAAACTATTTCTAGCTGTCAGGAATTAAAAGAAAAAAAGAAAAGAGTTTTGATTTCAATTTTAGAACCTTCCAAAGATTATGAAAATATTGTGTCAAATTCCTTTCTTTTCCTTTTCTGTGTCCTTTCCTTTCGCCACTTCTTAAAGTGCCATTATTATGCTTTTTCAGATATCATCTTTCATGATGTAGGTGAATTTACATGAATACAGATATGATGAATGAAGACCCGGAGTCAGAATTATAATAAATTGAAGAAACGTTTACTGAAGAATAGTTTGCAGTTTCATCAGCAGAAGTCAGCTTCAATACTCACAAGGAGTTCGTAGAATCGATTTTCTGCACTTCCAAAGGATGAGGACTTATGCTGGAATTGATACAGTCAAACCGACGCCATCGTTACTGTTCGTATCACTGTGTATCAAGGGCTGAGGAAGATCTGGAGCTAAAATTCATTTCCAACACGTGCTGTAAGCAGTAGACCAATCACAACAGACTGGGCCATCTGACCAATCCGAGCAGAGTAGACCAATCACAAGAGACTGGGCCATCTGACCAATCAGAGCAGAGTAGACCAATCACAACAGACTGGGCCATCTGACCAATCAGAGCAGAGTAGACCAATCACAACAGACTGGGCCATCTGACCAATCAGAGCAGAGTAGACCAATCACAACAGACTGGGCCATCTGACCAATCAGGGCAGAGTAGACCAATCACAACAGACTGGGCCGTCTGACCAATCAGAGCAGAGTAAACCAATCACAACAGACTAGGCCGTCTGACCAATCAGAGCAGAGTAGACCAATCACAACAGACTGCGCCATCTGACCAATCAGAGCAGAGTAGACCAATCACAACAGACTGAGCCGACCAATCAGAGCAGAGTAGACCAATCACAACAGACTGGGCTATCTGACCAATCAGAGCAGAGTAGACCAATCACAACAGACTGGGCCGTCTGACCAATCAGAGCAGAGTAGACAAATCACAACAGACTGAGCCGACCAATCAGAGCAGAGTAGACCAATCAGAGCAGAGTAGACCAATCACAACAGACTGGGCCATCTGACCAATCAGAGCAGAGTAGACCAATCACAACAGACTGGGCCATCTGACCAATCAGAGCAGAGTAGACCAATCACAACAGACTGAGCCGACCAATCAGAGCAGAGTAGACCAATCACAACAGACTGGGCTATCTGACCAATCAGAGCAGAGTAGACCAATCACAACAGACTGGGCCGTCTGACCAATCAGAGCAGAGTAGACAAATCACAACAGACTGAGCCGACCAATCAGAGCAGAGTAGACCAATCAGAGCAGAGTAGACAAATCACAACAGACTGAGCCGACCAATCAGAGCAGAGTAGCTCTCGGAAAGAATCAAGATAGACTGAATCTTCGAACAATCTGTTTTCAGACTCATTGAGAATTGAGGTGATGTGCAATGTATATCATGAGAAAACTAAAGTGTTTTTTGAGCTTGGATGCATGTAAATCTACTGCAGGAGACTCCAAAACAAAATGAGGAACCTTTAAAATAGCATAATGGGGCACTTTAAACGCCCACACATATAACGTCCAAATCAATCAAATCATGTAACGTGTCTTGATTGGCAGTCTACTGCGGGACAAATGATATTACAAACTTAGTGCCGGTCACGTTGGGTAATATCATTGCGCTGCTGGTACGGCAGCAGTTCCTTGATTATTACGCAGGAATGAGAGTATAGTTTCTAGTCATATTGGCCAAGAAAATCGCAACTTTTCATTTTCTGTCGGTCTTAGTACACGATATAACTACAGAAGAGTCAAGTTTTAAATAGGAAAAATATCTCAACTCTTTGGTCGTTTTTTTGAGAGAGATGCTAACGGTCTAATCAGATTCAATGATCTATGCTAAGCTATGCTAAAAGTGCTACCGCCAGACGGAGATCGGCTGAATGGATTCGAAAACGGTAAAACGGTAAAACTGTTTAACTCTAGGGGAGTTGGAAAATGAGCCAATTCCCTGAAAAAGTGGAATGTTCCTTTAAAGACCAGAATGTGAAACAGTATAGATTATACATTTCAAATAATAGTGTACTACATTCTACTATGCTGCTTTTAATTCTCTGTGCATAATTCAGTTATCCAATAAAAATCCATTTTATGTAAAAAGTCACTGCAAGATCAAGACAAGCTGCTAGCATTGTAGAACACAGCACCACAAAACTGCATAATTATTCAAGTAGTATGGTGTGCTAGTCCAAAATGACTCTAATGTGCTCTTTGAGAGGTACAGTACTGGGATGAAGAGATGTTGTGCTGTCTGCATAATGCATGAAATGACTTTAAATTAGACATTAGAAACCTTCTGTACTGGGCGTGCGGGTGGAGAAC
>NC_136898.1:6359040-6689040 GCF_949152265.1 Phoxinus phoxinus
ATGTGAAGGATGATGATGCATCAGCCAATTTGTTATTATAGGAAATAAATAGAAACATTTGTTAAATTAGTTGTTATAGAACAAAATGTACAATTATTCAAAGAGGCCATTTTACCCCACTACACCCCCACCCTTACCACCTTTCCCACCCTTACCACAAGGGTCTAATTTTAGGGTATTTTTTAATCATTAAAATAAAAACTATAAATTTTACTCCACAAATCTAAAAACATTACTGTGTCCACAAATCCCTCATTAACAAGTATACACAAAAAGTTTGATATTCAACATAATACAATGTCAATGTCATAGATCACTATTTTCCAGAGACACTAATTTAGATAAATTCACCTTTCCACTGACTAAATAAAAAAAAGGTCAGTTACCAGAGGATTTTGATTTGTAACTTACCGTCACCTGTTCCATAGTAGATCTGCTCGCTTGCCTAGAAAACCACACAATGTTTTTTAATAAACTGCGTTTAATGTTTGTTCTGATTTGTACTTTAGTGTATTTTACAATATCCTCTTACCCTCTGAAAACCTTTGTGCATGAAGGTATCTCCACCTGGTAAGACATGCTGAAGTTCCTCCAGCCCCGCACGAATCAGATCCCTGAATATTAAGATTTGTAGCAGTTTGAGTTTTCATGACAATTCAAGTATTTATACATCATGCAATATTTGCTTACTGTCTTTTATTTAAATAAATACTTAAAAAGAGAGATACAATTCATGTCAATGTACTTTTTTGTTTTTTTTTTACCAGCTAGACCAGAGCCAAACCAACGGTGACCAGCATAAAGCCTGGACCAGCATGGATTTGAATGTTGCCAGCTCTTCTTGATTTGTTGGATCAACACAAATAAAGCTGACAGACTCACAGCAAGTACATAGATATCAAAGTCAAAAGCTTTTCAGCTAGAGATGTTGGCAGTATGAAATCACAGCATGATTCTTGCCTGTCTTCTGTAAGTTTCATCAGGATCCTTCCCTCCGTTGAAAAGACTATAAATGACATTCGGAGCTGGGGGCTGAAGACAGAGAAGAATTGCAAAATGTCATTTGTTTATTCACAGACCATCATGCTGTAGTGGCCGACTAGCTGACATTAATAGGGTCAACTAGGAGTTCCAGTATAGCTATTGTTATACAAGCTGTCATTATTCCTTATTATATTATATTTTTTGGACAGTGGCAACTCAAAATTGCACACCACAGTAAAGTGTGCAGGCTTTCAACAATTTAATTTGAACAGAACAACTACCTAAAACTTTAGGTTACATAACAGTTTTTTTATATAAATATATTGTGGTAATGAGATAGCAAAAATAAGAATAAAACACAGCATGCTGAGTTTCTGCTGGAGTCACCTGATGAACTTGTGTGCAAGGTGATCAACAAAGTAGTAGATCTCATTCCAGTGGTGCTGTACACTTCCAGACCTGAGAAGATGTTATGCATGAAGGGTTCAGTATTAGGATTGCACAAAATAACAATGGGATTTTTTTTTTTTTTTTTTGTCATACAAATATATGGGCACTTAAGCGACACTCAAAATTAACGAATGAATTTCATTAGATAAACTATCAAGCTAAGAGGCATCTGCAAATAAATACTGCAGGAGTTTTGTAGCTGCCAGCAGAGACAGTTGCATAATTTAAGTTCCATAAAAGAATAGTTTTAATTTAATAAGTAACCACGTTTAAATACATCATAATATATTTATATTTATCTGCATTTCTTTTACTTTGAAATATGTGTACACGCTGACTTGTTTATGTAGGCTTATATAGCGGAACTATTGTTCTGAGGTTTGGTTGGTTCAGACGTTTATTGATGTTACACCAGCATCGGAGAATGTAGCCTGCCGAGCTAACTGCGGCTCGTAAAGTTTGATATTGGTAATATCATTACATTTGTAAGTTCACTGAGAGACACACGGAAGAGAAGTTGCCTTTGTTACCTGTTTTACACTCCCTGGAGTTAACGCGGCCAATGAGGTATACATTGTTCTTTTAATGTGTAATTATCAATGTAAAGCATAACTGTGTGACAGTTAATTAACAGTCAATCTAACGTTGTGTTTATTTATTAATGTGCTATTCTCTGTGAGAATATTCTTATTTCTGTAACTTATGTGAGTTTGTTTTTATTTAGTTCTCACGGCATGTTTGATGGCATCGAGGATGTTTGACTAATAAATGCCCGTAAAGAAGAACGCCTTGTGTTCGTGTCTGTTGACTGGAGGGAGCTATAGTGAGAACTCAGCCTGCTCGACACGAGGTGGAGACGTGGGGGAGATGATGATCCGCGCCTGCCGTCCGTCGACGGAGCTGAACGCACGTTTACATTGAATGTGAGCGTCAAAAGATAAGACTGTGCATACAACGTTAACATATTAAGAGGCAATCAGAACCCGGGAGCATTGCATGGTTAAACCTACAAGAAGTCGAATATTTAAAACAAGTTAAATATTAAGAAGTGGAATAACCTTCAACTGCTAAAGGGGCTCTATAAGTGCTAAAAGTTAAATGTTAATTTGTGATGTGCATGTTTACATGTGGAAGTGATTGCTCAACTCACCAAGTTATTTACTGCTAAGCTATTTGAAGGGTAAATAATTATTTAAAGGGCCCATCATAATATTTCATTTATTTTATTTTATTATTTTGGTGTTAAGAGAAGTGTTTATTCTGTTTTAAGTGAAAATAAGTTAATTTGCATTGTGGAAAGTGTTTCTAGCACTGTAAAAACATACTTGGTTAAATCTAAAGGTAAAGTTAAGGTACATAATTACAATCTAAACAAAAGCTTACTGTAACATTAAGCTAGGTTTGTCACTTACTTTATTTAGCTACTTTATTTAGCTACTAAGTTTTAGCTACTAAACAAAAGGTGTTAAGGTGCCAATTAAAAAAAAGATAAAAATGTCTGAGCACGAGTATGAGACAAATGAAAAGGGCTTAGATGCTAACAATGAAGCCACAGGTTTACAGCAGCAGTTTAAAGACCTTGATATAGATGCAAACCTATCAAAAGAGACTGAGGTAGCTGTAGAGACCCAAGCTGCTGTAGAAGAAAGTCTAAGAAGAAGCCAAAGAACCCGAGAGCTTACTGAAAAGGGTCAAGAACTGTATGACAGCCAAACTAAAAAGCTTCAACATCGCTTTACTACCTCTTATGACAAATGGAAAGTTCTTGCTAAAGAGACTAGGAAAGCAATCGATGGAACATCCTCCACTGAAATCCTGCAAACCTACATAACCAAGATCAGTAACGCTTCAACAAGTGTAAAACAAGCTTATCAAGATTTACGCCAACACACTACTCCGGATGGCAAGACGCGCCGCCGAGTAGACACGTGTGATGCTGTCTCAGGAAAGCTATTGGAACATGCAGAGGATTCTCTTGAATTAAGAGAAAAGATACCAGACACTCACAAAGAACGAGCATACTGGACTGAGACTGGCTCAGTGCTTACACGTGCAACCTCCAAAAGGTCTAGTGTATGTGCGCGAAGTTCAAAGTTTGCAAGCACCAGTTCAAAGCGATCAAGCCAGACCTCTTCAAAGAAACTGGAAGCTGCAGCAGAGCTAGCTGCCACTCAAGCCACATTAAAGGTATTAGAGGACATGGAACTTAAGGAACAAGAGCTTGGGAACCTCGAAGTTGAGAACAGAAAGAGGCTTGCACTACAAGAAGAAGAAAATGCTGCAAGAAAAAATGTATTAGAGGAGAAGCGCAGGCAGTTAGAGCGCTTAGAGACAGTTAAAAAAATTAATGCTGCAAAAGCACGTCTACAGGTCTACGAACAGGAAGTGGGTTCGGACGAAGAGATATCAGAGTTGCTCCATAGCAGTACGCATGTGAAAACCGAAGCTAAAACTACCCAAAGAAGTCTTTCTGTGCATCATGTGACAACACCACAAAACGCCACACATGTACAACCTGCTATGGTGAGACAGACTGTGGAAAGTGTGCAACCTGCTGCCATTGCTCATCAAGAAGATAGCACCACAGCACTTGCCAAAGCAATAACAGAGTCGATCAACGCAAGCCATCTCCCAATACCAGAGCCTTCTGTTTTCAATGGAGATCCACTAAGGTACAAAGACTGGAAAACGTCCTTTGAGACATTGATCGGTAGAAAGAATATTCCAGTGAATGAGAAGGTCTACTACCTCCGCAAGTATGTTGGAGGACCTGCAAAGAAAGCTATTGAAGGTTACTTCCTGCTAGGCACAGATGCAGCCTACTATTCAGCATTGGACATCATGGAAGAAAGGTATGGAAGCCCCTTTGTGATTGCCAAGGCCTTCAGGGATAAGATAACTTCATGGCCAAAAATAGGACCCAAAGACAGCATTGAACTAAGAGAATTCTCAGATTTTCTACGAAGCTGTGAAGCAGCAATGTTGCAGATCAAGAGTCTTGCTGTCCTAAATGACTGCGGTGAAAACCAAAGAATGCTCAACAAGCTTCCTGATTGGCTAATAGCCAGATGGAACAGAAAGGTCCTGACGGTTGAAGAATCAACACATGATTTTCCAAGCTTTAGCGAATTTGTTCAGTTTGTTGCAAGAGAAGCCAAGATAGCATGCAACCCTGTGACATCTCTTCATGCTTTGAAGTCTGGTGATAGTGAAAAGGTTAAGACACCAAAGCCTCGAAATGTTGGTGCAAAGGTGCTGGCAAGCAGCTCAGAAGAAAACCCAGACCCAAAAACATGTGTCTTTTGTGAGAAGTTGTACCATGGCATTCAAACATGTCGAAAGTTCAAAGAAAAGTCAATTTCAGAAAAAGTCAAGTTTGTGCAAACTAAAGGACTGTGTTTTGGATGCTTGAAGTCAGGGCACCGTTCTAAGAACTGTGAATGGAGGAGTGTCTGCGACACATGTAAAAGGAAGCACCCAACCTGTCTGCATGAAGACCGGGTCAGGGATGACGGAAAGAAGGATCACAGAGATGACGAGAGAAAGGAGAGTTGGAACCAAGCCAAAGAGAAGGAGAGGTCAAAGGAAAGGACAGATTCTAAGCAGTCAAAGGAAGCTTATAAGGAAGCCACCTCTAACCGTGTGGTGCAAAACATGAATGGAACATACACGTCCACCGTTATTCCAGTGTGGTTGTCAACAACATGTAGCCCAGAGCATGAAGTTCTCGTATATGCTTTACTGGATAACCAAAGTGACACCACCTTTATCCTAAAAGAAAAGGCAGATGCTCTGGACACACAGAAGGAACCAGTGCAACTAAAACTTTCAACATTGTCATCGAGAAGTACAGTCATTCCAAGTCAGAAGGTAACTGGGTTGCAGATCAGAGGGTTTTATTCAGCGAAGAAAATCACTCTTCCGGTAACCTATTCAAGAGACTTCATTCCTGTCAATGTTAGTCACATTCCCACACCCAAGACAGCAAGAGCATGGCCTCATCTAGAGCATCTTGCAGAAGAGATTGCTCCTTTAATTGACTGTGACGTTGGTCTGCTCATAGGTTACAA
Organism: Phoxinus phoxinus; assembly: GCF_949152265.1. NCBI lineage: Eukaryota > Metazoa > Chordata > Actinopteri > Cypriniformes > Leuciscidae > Phoxinus > Phoxinus phoxinus. The sequence continues at coordinate 6,364,545 of NC_136898.1, forward strand.
TTGTTCTCAAGCCTTGTTACCCAGAGAAGTTGTGTCAGGCAGAGACGAGGAGCCTTTTGCTCAAAAAACAGACCTCGGCTGGAGTATTGTTGGCCCTGGTAGTTCCTGTGTCGACTACGGAGATGCAATTGGAAGCAGCCACAGGACTATTGTCAGACAAGTAATGCCATGCCTTCAGTCGTCTGCCAATTTGACAAATGAAGTCCGATACATATGTCGAACACAAGTCAAGGAGTTAGTCACTCCGCAAAATGTTATGAGGATATTGGAGTCAGACTTTAATGAAAGAAGCGTGGAGGATGCTCACTTCTCACAAGAAGATCTTCGCTTCATTTCAATAATGGAGGAAGGAATCAAGATCAAGTCTGACGGTCACTGTGAAATGCCTTTGCCATTTAAAGAAGACAGGCCGAGTCTGCCAGACAACAGGAAATGTGCTGTTCATCGCCTTACGTGTTTGAGAAAGAGATTTGAGAAAGACAAACAGTACCACAAGGACTACTTAATCTTCATGAACGAAACAATGACGCGTGGAGATGCTGAGAAAGTTCCTGAAGAAGAAATCAACAAGAGCCCTGCTTGGTACATCCCTCATCACGGGGTGTATCACCCACAAAAACCAGGCAAGATACGCGTTGTGTTTGACTGCTCAGCAAAGTTTCAAGGCGTGTCATTGAACGATCATCTGCTTACTGGGCCAGAGCTGACCAATACGTTGGTAGGTGTTCTCTGTCGTTTCCGTAAGGGTCCAGTAGCAATAATGTGCGACATAGAGCGCATGTTTCATCAATTTCACGTAAGAGCAGAAGACCAAGACTATCTAAGGTTTCTCTGGTGGGAGAATGGGGACTACCACTTCGAACCATCCGTCTTTCGGATGAAAGTGCACTTGTTTGGTGCAGCCTCGTCACCTGGCTGTGCAAACTACGGCCTCAAACACATTGCTGCACAAGGGCAAGGTCGTTTCAGTGAAGCATCCATCCGCTTCATTGAACGAAACTTTTATGTGGATGATGGACTGACCAGTGTGTCAACAGAAGAAGCAGCGAAGCAGCTAGTCAGTGAAGCAAGACAGCTTTGTAGCAATGGCAAGCTACGCATCCATAAATTTGTTTCTAACAGCCAGGAGGTGCTAGAATCAATTCCCAAAGAAGAGTGTGCTCAAACAGCCATACATCAAGACCTAGCCTTGGGAGAGTACCAAATGGAGAGAGCCCTAGGGGTTAACTGGTGCATTACCTCAGATCAGTTCAGATTCAGAATAGTGGTGAGTGAACAACCGTTCTCTAGAAGAGGAGTGTTATCGACCGTTGCCTCTGTCTATGACCCTCTTGGCTTTGTAGCACCGTTCGTTCTAGTCGGAAAGCAGATGCTTCAACAAATGTGCCGGGACAAAGTCGGATGGGATGAACCACTGTCAGATGATCTTCTACCACAATGGGAATCCTGGCTCTTGGACCTACAGAATCTAGGTGATCTCAAGATAGACAGATGTTACCTTCCAGCAAGTTTTCCAGAAGACCGGAAATATGAGCTCCATCACTTCTCTGATGCTAGCATCACAGGATATGGAGAGTGCAGCTACCTGAGAGTGATCGGGACATCAGGACAAACTCACTGTGCTTTGGTGATGGGCAAAGCCAGAGTGGCTCCTACGAAAGTCACAACTGTTCCAAGACTTGAGCTTTCAGCAGCTGTTGTTGCTGTGCGTACAAGTGATCTGCTCAGAAAGGAGTTGGATATAGCAGAGGTCCAGGAATTCTTCTGGACTGACTCCAAGGTCGTCCTTGGATACGTCAACAATGATGCAAGACGATTCCATGTTTTTGTGGCAAACCGCATTCAGCGCATCAAGGACAGTACCAAACCAAGTCAATGGAGATACGTGTCATCGGAAGAAAATCCAGCTGACCATGCGTCAAGAGGCCTTAAGGCAAAAGAGCTCATAGTTTCTAACTGGTTTAACGGTCCAGATTTTCTTTGGTGTGAAGAGCTTCCCAGTGGAGATAGTAAGGTGGGAGACATTGCAGTTGAAGACCCAGAAGTTCGTAAGGTCTTTGTGCATAAGACATCGACAACAGAAGATTCACTGCTTAAACGCTTTCTCAAGTTCTCCAGCTGGACGAGGTTGGTCAAAGCCATTGCTAGACTTAAGCGATGTGTCAAAGAGTTCAAAGGGTTGACATCAAGAACCAACGAAGCCAGCAGCCTGGAAGAGAGAGAAGATGCAGAACTTACCATCATAAGCATCGTCCAGAAGAATAACTTCTCTGTGGAGATTCAAAGTCTTCAGTGCAAGGAGGAAATAACCAAAGGCAACCTGCAAAGGCTAAATCCTTTTGTGGATGGACAAGGCATCCTCAGGGTGGGAGGACGATTAGAGCATGCTGCTCTGCACCCTCACATCAGGCACCCGGCAGTCTTACCAAAGACCAGTCACATAACAAAGTTACTGGTTGCACACTACCATGAGCGAGTGCAACACCAAGGACGTGGCATTACAATGAATGAGCTAAGGGCTAACGGGATCTGGATACTTGGATGCAGTCATGCGGTTTCGTCCTACATCTACAAGTGTGTCAAGTGTCGAAAGTTCAGAAGGTGTACAGAGGAACAAAGAATGGCAGACTTACCTCGTGAACGTATGGAGACAACGCCCCCCTTTACATATTGTGGGATGGATTGTTTCGGGCCATTCTACGTTAAAGATGGAAGGAGGGAAGTGAAGCGTTATGGCCTGCTATTCACTTGTCTGTGTTCTCGTGCTGTGCACCTAGAAGTGCTTGATGATATGACGACCGATGCTTTTATCAATGCTCTTCGTGCTCTCATTGCTCTGCGTGGTAATGTTCGACAACTTCGTTCTGACCAGGGCACCAACTTTGTTGGCGCAAGACGTGAGTTCCTGGAAGCGGTTAAAGAGATGGATCAGGAATGCCTTAAGAAATTGGGCTGTGAGTTTGTCATGAATCCTCCATCTGCGAGCCACATGGGCGGAGCCTGGGAAAGGCAGATCAGGACAATACGAAGTGTGTTGACGTCCATTCTAGATCAGGCATCCCAAAGACTTGACAGTTCATCTTTGAGAACTTACCTTTACGAAGTAATGACAATTATAAACAGCCGACCTTTAACAGCACATTTGCTGAGTGATCCAGCTGGGCCACAGCCTCTTACGCCTAATCACATTTTGACGATGAAGTCTTCCATAGTCTTGCCACCACCTGGAGACTTCGTGAAAGAAGACCTTTATCTTCGCAAAAGATGGCGTAAAGTTCAGCACTTAGCCAATGAGTTTTGGTCTAGGTGGAAAAAGGAGTACATGTTAAATCTTCAAGAGAGACAAAAATGGCACAAAACCCGCAGAAATGCACAGGTCAACGATATAGTGATTGTGCAAGATGACAATGCACCACGAAATGAGTGGAAACTCGCCAAAGTCACTGAAGTGTATCCTGGTGAAGATGGACATGTGAGAAAGCTGCGATTGCTGATCAGTGAATCAGCACTGGATGACCAAGGAAAGCGGCTCACAAAGCAGACTTACCTAGAACGGCCTATTCACAAGACGGTAACCCTGCTTGAAGCTGATTAATGCAGTCTTGGTTGTTGCTACCTCACTTAAAACAAGTCTCATAATTTTAAGTTCAAATCTTATGTTTATTAAGTTAATAAGAAATCACCAGTGATTTGGTGGGAGTGTAGCTGCCAGCAGAGACAGTTGCATAATTTAAGTTCCATAAAAGAATAGTTTTAATTTAATAAGTAACCACGTTTAAATACATCATAATATATTTATATTTATCTGCATTTCTTTTACTTTGAAATATGTGTACACGCTGACTTGTTTATGTAGGCTTATATAGCGGAACTATTGTTCTGAGGTTTGGTTGGTTCAGACGTTTATTGATGTTACACCAGCATCGGAGAATGTAGCCTGCCGAGCTAACTGCGGCTCGTAAAGTTTGATATTGGTAATATCATTACATTTGTAAGTTCACTGAGAGACACACGGAAGAGAAGTTGCCTTTGTTACCTGTTTTACACTCCCTGGAGTTAACGCGGCCAATGAGGTATACATTGTTCTTTTAATGTGTAATTATCAATGTAAAGCATAACTGTGTGACAGTTAATTAACAGTCAATCTAACGTTGTGTTTATTTATTAATGTGCTATTCTCTGTGAGAATATTCTTATTTCTGTAACTTATGTGAGTTTGTTTTTATTTAGTTCTCACGGCATGTTTGATGGCATCGAGGATGTTTGACTAATAAATGCCCGTAAAGAAGAACGCCTTGTGTTCGTGTCTGTTGACTGGAGGGAGCTATAAGTTTTGTGAACAACTAATGTCTTCACATCGTGACTCGTGTTTTAGTTTTATTGGACGTACAGTAGTATGGTGTCAGCACCTCTTTTGTAGTATTTTATATTTTCTTGAGACAAAAATCTTTTCTAAACTGTTTTGCTTAAAAAAAAAGTGTGCTTTGTCTTTTTTTCCCTGGACAAATACCACTTGCAAAGGCAAATGCAAGAGGGCATGTCGGTATTGCAGAGGCAGAGAGCATTGCAAGACCAGAGGAGATAAGTCTGCATCAATTGTCTTACAGTAGAAGGTGTGACGTGTATGACTGCTGTCTGAGACATTACATCATCTGCCAAAGTAGCATACTGAGAAACACCCAACTCTCTGGAAACCGTTTAGAAGTTCACATGATGGATTAAACCCACTATAGGATTTAGGCTGCATGGTCAGGGTGATTTCCCCCTGAAATTACACACTCCTGATATCCTATTTAAGGATTATCTCAATATTCATTACAGATTTGCATGGCAGCGTGTCCCTGTCCAACTGTCTTAAAAAGTAGTTTTTAAAAGCGTCTGACACAGAGAATGATATCCGAGCATCTAGACGCTAACTTCTTGTTAAGTGGGCTTCTTTAATGGCTCAGCTTGTGTAATAGCTCATCTGGCCGGGCAATTGTGGTGGAGACAAATCAAAAAAGAATGCTAAGCTTACGTAAGCGACGTCAAAGCCTTCCAAAGTCAGCATAAGCTTTCCTCTGTGCACATCCACCCCCACAAACACACCAGTGCTGCTAATTCAGTCTTGATCAATTCAACAGATGGTGATGCACATTTTCTTTTTTAATGTGGACAGTCTATTATTGTCTCGGATTCTTTTACAGTTTTCGATAGTTTATAATTATATATATTTCTTTTTTTGGGTGTGAAGATATGGAATTGGAGCCAATACCAGACCATTCAAGACCCAAGACTAAACTCATCAAAGCATAAATTCAGAAAAAGACAAGAACCATGCAAGGCCAAGCATTTTAGCGAACTGAAGAAAAAAAAAAAGATGAATTTATTGTAGTATTCATATGAAACACTGCTTTTTCAAATTCTCTGCAATACCGCACTGACCTGTGGTTGAGGTCACTATCACCTTTAATGCTTTGGAAATAAGTTGTGGTTTTGTCTGAAACCATAAGCCAAGACACAGATCCAGGCCAAAACTTTAAGTTTGAGACACAGAGCACATTTACTGTACATTTATGCATTTAGCAGCTGTTTTTATCCAAAATAACTTACTAAAGCAATTTGTAAAAGAGCCAACAATTTTTGTAATATACAATGGCTGTTTTTTTAGACATCTAGATTAGGAAGTGAAGATGAGATATGTAGAGAATATTTTTTTTTATTATTACTGCAAACTGTAGTTATTTGAAATTTGGAACATTTTGACACGAGGAAAGTGAGAGTGAACCTTTTGAGGCCCAGATCCTGTTAGGGTCCAAAAAGCTGGCTGTCAATTTTAATGAGTTAAAAAAGAGAAAATTCTGAATATATTTCGAACGCTTAACCACTTGCAGATCCGTGGTTGAGGTCATTATCACATTTAAGACATTGGAAATTGACTGTGGTCTTGTCTGAGACCATAAGCCGAGACCTAGACCAAGACATACATTCTTGAGACTCAAACCAAGGCCAAGACACTGAGTAATGAGAGCTAAAGAAGACTCTTTATGCTGTCTTGAAAGGTTTCGAAATTAAGACTCCCAGATCCATACTTGGGAAGATGAAGAATTTTGCAGGTTTTGAAAGAGAGAAAAATAATCACCACTTACACTGTGAAAAATTATTGTTTCGAAGGTCAAAGTTTGGAGGAAGTTTTACAAGAAAGTAGGCTACTTTTTGTCTTTCTGCTTTAAATTATTTTTAATTTAGTGCCATTAACTGAAACTTCCTAGCAGTTTCTGAGTGAAATATTTTTCAAAGTAAACCCTACCTACACCAAAAATTCACATTTTGTTTATCAAGAACTACATAAGTATGGAAGAAAAACATACTAATAATTCCGTTCTTACATTTGCTGAAATATTCAGTATACAAAAGCAGACTCAACTAGGAGACAAAAGGATGTCAACACTGTAAAAAAAGTTTCTGTCTTAAATTTTAAGTACAATCAACTTGAATGTTTAAGTCATTTCAACTTAAATTACATTAAACTGACTTAAAAAATTAGTTGAATCTTGAAAAAGGTAGAAAATTGCTTAACTTATTTTGATGAGTTAAAGCAATATAAAAACATATGTTGTCATAACTTATTGATCATATAATTTTTTACAGTGAATAATATGCATACCTAGAGAGACTTTGAGTTGGAGGTTGGGATATTATAATAAAAAAGAACAAGACAGACCTTATCAGCATTGCCATTGTGCATCTGCACTGTTCCAACAGGAAAATGAAACTCGCAGTGTACGCCAACACTTCGCTATGACCTCATCAAATAAGAACCTATAACCATCACTGAAAAGACTTTTCCCAAAATCTAGGCTGTTGTCCTGCACAATGAAGGCATTGTATTATTCTGCCTCCAAAGAGAAATCCAAATATTTTCATGCATGTTATATTTGCCTAATGCACTCTATATTCATCACAGTGTGTGTGTTTTTCACATCTTTTCTCTGAGTTTATCTTTGCTTTTTAAAGGAAGAATGTTACTGGCATGACTAAACAATGGCATACTTTCTCCGTCTCTCCCTCCCCTCGGTCTCTTTCTCATCTCCATATCATTTGTGCTCAGATGCGAACTCTGGTTCAAGACAGCTCTGAGGCTTTGGAACATCTGGCCCTGCTGGTGAAAAGGTTCAGCACATGAGGAACCCAAACAGCCCTAAACGCTCCACTCGCCCTCACCTCGCGACACCTGCATCAATCTAGGCTTTCCTATTAAATAAAGACCCTGAAAAAGTGACTTCAGACTGAAACTGAATATATTAAACATCATAAACAAACTGAGGGCAAACCGGCAGGAGAGCTAGACAAAGGAAAATAATCCTTCACAACCAAAATATCCCACAAACATCAATACATTTTGAAAATCTTTTATAGCGTCTTTTTCAATAATCAGTTCAGATCTTCTGTTGTTTTGATGTCTTTTCCAAGCTCTGTCTTCAGGGGGGTTGTTGTCCTCATAACTGTTTTTATGGTAAATGGTTATGCATCCACAAAGCTATTAAAATATAATACAACAGCCAGTTCTGCAGTGCAATTTTGTGTTTGAGGATTTTATCTGCACGTGATATGCTTTTGACCATTTGTTTTCATGCTTCCTCAAAACTTCAGAGGATATACTGGAGCTGACCATCTTAAATGTCTCCGATATGCTGCACAGAATATCAATTCCAGGTAAATTATACATTTCAAAGGCCTTCAGAACACAGGAGGTTTATGCCATAAACATAGGCACATTCAAACCTAAAATGTGAGACTGTAATGATGCTTAATGCTTCTGAAATGCTTGCTGATGAGTCTCTTTAGAGACATAATAACTATGATTGCCTGCTTGACCTTTGGTTGTCTGTATGGATGTTGAATTAACATCCATACAGCATCAGATTCTCAGGTGCCATTACAAAGACACTCTCAAAAGCGTATGGAAATGGAAACACTCACTTGTCCAGCACAAAATAGAGGTCAAACCCTCCATAGCACGAGGACCCAGCCTCCCAGCGTTCATAGCTCTGTCCAGCACAGCAGCTGAGCCTCAGGATGAGCATCACAAACAAGCCAATGAGCAGCCGGTCACCTCCACGCCAGTCCATGGACATTATTCCAGGTCGATAACAGACAAGTCAATGGCACTTCCCAGCAAACCCTCAAGGCAAGACATCCAACTTTGGTGGAGATGATTTACTCTGCAGCCTCTTTAGCCTGTGATCCATCCAGGTCGGAGCAGGTCTGGAGTCCTGGAGCTGCAGTCAGATCCCGAGGAGCCTGAAGCACTCCCTCACGCTCAAATGACTCTAATACTGCAGTGCAGATGTGTTTCAGGCTTGTTGAAGTGCTGGCCCTCAGCGTGCCCCTGAGACATATGTTGACTGTGACTTGGGTTAGTTTAAAATCTTCATGAAATCATTTGATTTGGTCTGGTGGTGTCTGGATCTCTGTGAAAATGGGGGTTTATCTTCAATACAAAGAGGGAGTGACATGGTCACTTTTGGAAAAACGTTCAAAACAGTTTTACACTGAGTCTCTCTCTCTCTTTCTTTGTTGCTCTCAACTCTCGATCTCTGAATGGGCTTTTTGTTGAGGGTATTTTTCTTCTCTGCTGCCACAGTGTGGTGACTTTTATTTTTGTTGTAGTGGGGGGACATTCAACGTGCCAGTGTAATGGATGAGTGTAAATTAAAAATGGTACCACATTTTTTCTTTATTACTTTTATTTAAAATATATTTAGAATAATTATTAAACTGCATTTATGTAGCTTTCAAAAAATAGTCAAAGGAATAGTTCACCCAAAATATTCTGTCATTTACTCACCCTCAAGTTGTTTCAAACCTGTATGGGTAACCAAACAGTTGACTTCCATTGGGGAAAATATCCATTGACTTTCATTTTATGGGAAAAACAGATTTGGTAATTCAAGTTCAAAATATCTTCTTTTGTGTTCAGCAGAAGAAAGAAACTCATACAGGGTTGGAAAATTTGAGGGGGAGTAAATTATGACAGGATTTTCATTTTTTTGGGGGGTGAACTCTTTTAAGTCAGTTCTGTACAACACACCTGTGCAAGAATTGAATCAGGCTAAATCTGAAAAGATTTGATCATATGGCAACAGACTGCTGGAGGCAGTAAATGTAGGAAGATTTCTACATATTCTCCCCCTGTATTAACTACTGTATGATGTTTAAATGACATTCTCGTATTACGTGATTAAAACTATTATGATCGATGACGTCACTCGCTTGACATCCAGCTGTCACCGCATTATAGTGGAATACTGTCGCGTCGCGCGCATGTTTCCAGTTCACTGCGCTTTACGATGAAGTGAGAGTTGCGCATTGCAGCCAGAACACAGAACACAGCAACCTGCTCATCACACGAGTGGATTTAACACAGGCACACACACACGCAACAGGTGAGCAGTCCTATTCGCTTTTCGACTGATATCATCTTTTCTATGATACGCTATGTTGCAATACTTTTTTGTTGTCATTAAAACTTTTAAAATACGAAATTGAAAATGTCATACTGTGGCTATAGATGCTGAGCTGATTAAAGTCTCGTGTTTATACTTTGAATAACACTTATGCACAACAGTAAAAAATTATTTACTATTGTTTTAAGAATTTGTTATGCAAACTAATCCTAATAACCTAAACTAATAATATATATATAATTAATAAATGAATGTAAATCTATATTTTACACTAGTTAACACCAGCAAAGACTTTTGTCGTCCTGTTAGAATTATTTGAACAATTAATAATTGATTAAAAGGAAGTTCATTTTTAAACAAGAAAGTCCTTTGTGGTGTGTTTCATACATTTTCATAATTTAGATATCTCATCATCAATAAATTGTGGAGATTTTTTTTTTTTTTTTTTTGCAGTATTTGATCAAACCAATATGAATATCTTATCAGAATGAATATTTCCCTTTTCAAGATGCAAAATAGACAAAATGAACCTCTCTGCTGACAACCTCACTTCGGACAACTTCACGCTCCTGCCGTATTACATCCACTCGGCAGGGATGGCGGTCAGCTACGTCCTCTCATACCTGCTGGTGCTGCTCCTTTGTGTCGTGGGGAACGGACTCGTCTGCCTGGTGATCATCAGGAACCGCAACATGCGCTCGGTCACTAATCTCTTCATCCTGAACTTGGCCATTAGTGATCTGCTGGTGGGCGTGTTCTGTGTGCCCACCACACTGATCGACAGCCTCATCTCAGGTCAGTGGTCATCATCTTCATCAGCATTGCCATCATTATAATATTATCATGACTTCCATAATCACAGTCGTCAGATTTCTGCTTCATGTGACAATCATGTCCTTGATTTCTTGACAGGTTGGCCTTTTAGCCAGATCACCTGCACTGTGAGCAACCTGGTCCAGGGCATGTCAGTGTCCGCTTCTGTCTTCACCCTGGTTGCCATAGCAGTTGATAGGTAATGATTTTTAATTTTACATACAGAAAAGGCATAAACCTAGTCCAAGACTAAAATGCATTATTGAGCTGTTTTAACTAAAAGTAACTGATATATCTTAAAATATGCCAGTGCCATTGTTTTGTCTCAAGATGGACACCAATGTGTTTTTCTAAGGCATGTTTATAAAAGTAACTTAAATGTCATGATTAAACTAAAGCCTAATTCTGGCTTAATCTAAGGCTTGCCTGTGAAACTGGGCCATAGTCATTTAACATTTTCATTAGAAAATGATTCTGGGTAAAGTAGTGTGTAGTGCAATAAATAAGCTTTTGTGTCAGATAGATGGGAAGGTCTGTGGTTCTTTTAGAGTATAATTGGCAACTATGCACTCAGGGACTACGAAACACTGCTGCTGGAAAATTGCCATCTCAAAAAGCATTATTTGATCTCGCTGTGTTATTATAAACTATGCAATTTACCTGCATAGGCTTGTACATCTTTCATTTTGTTACAGTGGTTGTTTGACACGTTATTTGAGCATGTCAACAAATGATGATACTTTAGTTTGAGTTTGGTCAATATTTTTTGTAATACTGTTAATAAAGGTACATAATGCAACTTTTTTGTGTGAAAAAATAACAAGGTTTAAATCATCTTCTTTCAAAGTGTTTTTTTGTCTTACCCTGATTCACTATGGTAAGCCTATTATAAGTTTGATATTTTAGACCGGACGGCATGCTTTTTACGGGAAATTGCGTACATGTGTACGTCACTCGCCCGTGTGTGTCTCGTCAAATCCGTAAATAAAGAAAAGTTGCTTCGGCTACTTGTTGTGTGTATGGCTGGGAGGAGTGACGGTAGTTGTCACAACAAGTGAGAAAGGTTGACATGGAGCAGCTAAATCTTTAAAGGAACACTCCACTTTTTTTGGAAATAGGCTCATTTTCCAACTCCCCTAGAATTAAACAGTTGAGTTTTACTGTTTTCGAATCCATTCAGCCGATCTCCGGGTCTGGCGGTAGCACTTTTAGCATAGCTTAGCATAGATCATTGAATCTGATTACACCGTTAGCATCTCTCTCAAAAAAATGACCAAAGAGTTCCGAAATTTTTCCTATTTAAAACTTGACTCCTCTGTAAATACATAGTGTAGCCTACTAAGACCGACAGAAAATGAAAAGTTGTGATTTTCTAGGACAATATGACTAGGAACTATACTCTCATTCCTGCGTAACAATCAAGGAACTGTGCTGCCGTACCAGCAGGCGCAATGATATTACAAACTTAGAGCCGGTCACGTTGGAAGTTTCCTAGCTGGGAACTATTTTCAGGCGCTGCATGCGTAATATCATTGCGCCTGCTGGTACGGCAGCACAGTTCCTTGATTATTACGCAGAAATGAGAGTATAGTTCCTAGTCATATTGGCCTAGAAAATCGCATCTTTTCATTTTCTGTCGGTCTTAGTACACTATGTATTTACAGAGGAGTCAAGTTTTAAATAGGAAAAATTTCGGAACTCTTTGGTCATTTTTTTGAGAGAGATGCTAACGGTGTAATCAGATTCAATGATCTATGCTAAGCTATGCTAAAAGTGCTACCGCCAGTCCCGGAGATCGGCTGAATGGATTCGAAAACAGCAAAACTCAACTGTTTAATTCTAGGGAAGTTGGAAAATGAGCCTATTTCCATAAAAGTGGAATGTTCCTTTAAAAAAAAGGCCAAAGAAAGGAGCTTCTGCTGGCAAAAAGAGAACATGTCAGAGCTTGTAATAAAACAAGAATCAACATTGTCTTGGCTTTTCAGAGATGGCGAGAACTGATGGATTTGAAATGTTGCAAAACATTTGTATTGAACAGATAAATTATCATATGTATCTCTCTAACAGAGTTTATTGTAAAGCATTATCTATTGTGAAGGGTAATTTCATTATGGTTGTTGTAGCGCTGTGCTATTGACATGTCTATTAACGGGTAAAACTACAGTAACAGTTTATTAATCAAGTACAAAAGCAACAGCATAAAGCATAAAATGTCTAAAATATCAGCAGAATTCCTAGTTTTTTAATAACTAGTTTCAGATAATAATATCCCTGTATTTAACTGAGTACTTAAGCATTACACGTGTCTATCGACAGGTTTACCGGGATTGTTTACCCTTTCCATCACCGCCTGAGGCCGGTCACTGCGCTCTTCGCCATCATCTTCATATGGCTGCTCGCTTTTGCCATCATCTTTCCTTCCGCTGCGACCCTGACCGTCATTCACCTGGATGACATCTACATGGTCCAGGACAACCAGATCTACCCACTGTTTGTGTGTTTCGAGGACTGGCCGAGAGCCGACATGCGACGAGTTTACACCACAGTAATCTTCATCCATGTTTATCTGGCCCCGCTGGGTCTCATAAGCATCATGTACGGCTGCATCGCTGCCAAACTCTCCAACAGCCTACGGGAGAATCGAGCTCGCTCCAGGAGGAGGATGAAAGTCATCAAGATGCTCATCATGGTTGCCGTTCTCTTCATGGTGTCCTGGCTGCCGCTTTGGACTTTGATGCTTCTTACGGACTATCAGGATCTGGACCGCCAACAGATTGACTTCTTAAGCAGCTATCTTTTTCCTGTAGCTCATTGGCTGGCGTTCTTCAACAGTGGGGTAAATCAGATCATATACGGCTTCTTCAACGAGAACTTCAGGAGGGGCTTCCAGGCCGCTATGGCCTGCGGCTCCTGCAACTCTGTTGGGTTGGAGATGTGTCACACGCACTTTGCTCTCCTGCCCCCTAACAAAGTATCCAACGGGAGCCGAGTTGTGACCAACAGACGGAAAGATTGCTGCTTCGCTGTAATGCCCCAAGGGGCGGCTAATGGTATTCAGGGAATTCTCCTTGAGGACATGAATGGAATTACAGCCTCCCACAGAGTTATAGGAGCCTGGATGGAGTGAAGGATTGAGGAGTTCTATATAAAGCTGTAGCATTGCCATTCTTCTCAATGACTCAAGTTGCTCAGTTTGCTTCATAGGCAATCAGTCCCCAAACATGTGATTCTGAACTTTTCAACCTTTTTGCATGTTGCTCGCAAAAATTATTTCCGAATAAACGGCTACTTGTGAATGGCTGTCAATGGATAAACATGCTTAATGGTCTGCTTAACAGGATGATGAAAAAAACCCAATGCCAGACACAGTACAGGATTTATCACACATATCTGGGAATAAATTAATTCAAAAGAGCAACCAAAAAAAAAACCATGCATTATGTTTCCATTCCGAAATACTATATACTTGACATCATTGGACATCAAACCACATGTGCCTTGTGAATACTGTATATTTGTAAAAAAAAAAAAGTAGGGATTTTTAAAAATCATTTATTTTTATTTTTTTAACATATATGACTCTTAATCCACTTTTATTCTCATTTAATCCTTCTGATATGTTTTGTCAGTAATGATTTACACAGATGGAAAAGTTTTACCTGCTTTAAAATGTGCAAAGTGTAAAGGCACTGATGGAAACAAAAGGGCAACGAACCTTTTTGTATATTGCATGACTATAAGTGGATATGTGGGAGGTATTTTGTGCCCATTACTCTTTATTGAAGTAACATGTAATGCTAAATACAGAAGCACAGAGAAAAAAGAAAAACAATTAAATGATGTTTTTACATACATTGTGAGGTTATTTAATGTGTGGTCACACTATGCTGTAATGAACATTAATATTTTCTGTCAGCTCAGTTCTTGCTGTCCAGATTTAGGAGTGTTATTGCCTCTGAAAGCACCATATTATTTTGCTGCTATGTTGTCATTAGTAACACATTGTTATACAAGTTCATGGAATCATAACTGAAGATAAACCACCTAACTGGAAAATAAAGCCATTAATTGTGTAAAATGTGACCGCTAAAATGTTTACCGGAGTCAATTTTTTTTATTGTAAATATGTTAATTACGTATATTCGATTAATTGCTTCTGTTTTTCACCATATTTGCAAATGTTCTGTTAATTGTAATACCTTGCTTAGTCATTTTTATACCATGTGGATTTTGTAAAACAAGCTAGCATTTCCACTCTTGGGCATGTAATTCATATTTTAATAGGTTGGTGCTGCTAAATGCCTCTGATATTGAGCTACTAACACATACGTTTTACATTCAATTGCAAGTAAGGTGACCCAGGAAAAAAAATGGTACAAAAGTTGTCACTGGTACGGTACACTTTACAATAGTTCTGACCTTTTCCATTGTCCCCAGTGACAGCTTTTGTACCTTTTTTCTAAGAGTGTGAGAGCCATTATGTAGGGTTGTTCCAAACAGAAGGGCTCAAAAATAGCCTCTACACAGGGCCAGTCATCATACATCTGCACCAGGTTTGCCAAATGTAATGTAGTTAAACCAGCTTGGTCTGCAAACATGCTCTGGTTTTGAAACTTTTTAAAATCCATATATATTCTTGTATTTGGGTGTAAACAGTCCTATTCAACCTGCTCTGAGCGGGATTCGAACCGGAGTTACTGTGGTGTGGGAGGTGCCTCTTGAGGCCAGAGGAGTGAGTTTACATGCACAGTTGTTACTGACCCGAGGCCATTACACACACACACACACACACACACACACACACACACACACACACACACACACACACACACACACACACACACACACACACACTCCTAAACCCCATCTGGGTCACGGCACCAAAACCAGTTCCACTCAACCCGTTTTGAGCGGGATTCGAACAAGAGTGACCAGTGTGGGAGGCGGGCGCGCTAACAAGATAAATGAGAACCGCAGCCGATAGTGTCAATATAAAAATAAGTCAATGGTTTTGCATTCCCTCAAGAAACTGCAAAACATTTAGCAAGCGAACAAAAAGTTTCTCAGGGAAATGCAAAACATTGGTGAGAGAACTCAAAAGCATTGCCAAATCAAGTCACATATGTCAAGATATTTAGAGAAAACTATTACAAATAGAATATGGTGCTGCTGTACAGAATGTTTAAGGTTAAAGTTAATGACTTTCCAAAAACAGTGCCTGAATCACTTTTTATATTGGCTACAAAAAAGCCCATAGGCGACTTAAAACAACTTTTTTTTGGAAACGACTATTTTTGCTTAAATCTAAATAACTATAGGCTATTAATAATAAATAACTTGCCTGTTTAAAAAAAAATCTCTTTGTATATTCTGAAATGTCAAAATTTTACCGAGAGCATTTCTGATGGGCTTCTTTTTACATTGGCTAAGATCGAAGTGCTTGGAGACATGCGCAAAACATGTAGAGAGCGTTTCTGATTGGTTAATAAAGCGTGGGTCGGCCTTTGCTGTTGAGATTTAAGCGCAAAATTAGTCACACGCAGAACGCGTTTCTCATTGGTTAAAAATAGCGCGGGCTGCTCACCTGGTTCTTCCTGTGCTATTGTATTTACACAGTCAGAGTCTGTCACAGAGACAGGTGTGATTCTTCAGGACACATTTCAGATAGCCTATAGGAATATTTTATGATGGCTATTAAAAAGAAATGGAAGACATTGCCACTAGGCTATAAGTGCAACTAACGAAATATCATTTGTTAAAATAGCGTCGGATTTGTGTTTTAAGCATTTTTGCTTCTGCTCTGCAGTAAAATGCACGAGCGAGCGCGTTCGCATTCTTCTCCCACACAGATGGACTCAGGACACTTTGAGTGCACTGACCTCCGATCTGTGATGTTTGTAAGCTTGGTGTTGGCTCTAGGCCCGGGTATTTGAGCGAATCACTGGACTAGAATAAAGGCATTGAAGAGAGCAAAGCCTCGCCTTCCCGGGAGCTCCCATTTTCCCAAGTCCTTCCAAGCTCCCACCACCGCAGCCCTCAGCTCTCAGCTCTCCGCCGGCTCCAGGTCCACATCCGCACTCATTCCCGTCATGAATTCCCTGTGGACATGTTTGCTTATGTTCAGTCTTCGGCTTTTATTAACGATCGCATTGAAAGTGGATTCAAACTATCACACAAGTCCAGGAGAAAGTGATGAAGTTGACTACATGGACCCATGCAAAGCTGGTAATTGCCTATATTACAGTCTATGTTTCTAAACTAAAAGTTTGTTTTGTTTTGTCTTGTTGCCGATGTTATTTTGTTTTCTTTAATAGCCTACTGTTTTGTTTTATTATTATTATTTGCTTTGTTTTGGTTACAGTTTGGTGATGTTTATATTATTATTTTTTGTTATGATTTAAAGTTGTTTTGTTTTATTTTGCTGTCGTGTTGCTTTGTTTTATATTTTGTTTTGGTTAACATTTTGTTTTATGTTTTGTTTAATCTTGCGTTATTTTGTGTCATTTGGTTGTGTTGTTGTTGTGCTGTGCTGTTTGTGTTGCTTTGTTTTGTTTTGTTTAGCTGTGTCCTGCAGGACAGCATGAGATCTGGGACAAGTGAATGGGATCCTGGTGATTCGGCACCTCCCCCTATCCCAACTCAGAAATCAGCATCCTCGGGCAGAGTGTGTAGAACTAAAATGTTTACAGCACGAAAAGCATTAGTTCGGAACCAAGTTTTGATGACCTGTAAAAGTTTAAACCCTAACGTGACATCTAACACAGACAAAAGCACCAATTCTTTGAGCTAAACTTTGTATTTGCAATAGACAGCAGATTAAATGTTTTTTGGACTATTAGAACTTCATTTAATACTAGTATGTTTACATGCCATTATGGTCAAACAGTGCTCTCTCTCTGTGAAACATTTTTCACAAGAAAAATAGCTACATATTCACTATTTATCATTTTCATTATTGCTGGAGTGCAAATTCATTATTATTACTATTATTAAATCAGCACGTTTTCCACTTGCTTAGAGGCAACGTTACTGAGCCAGTGGCCAAGCGTATGTGCTTCCCACCTGCTGATGAAATCATTAACCTTGTAGTATTGATTTTGACGAATTTAAAGGATAAATCATCCCATGATTTACTCACCCTTAAGCCATCAAGCCAGATATGACTCTCTTCTTTTAGACGAATACAATCAGAGTGATATTAAAAAATGTCATTGCTTTTCCAAGCTTTATAATGGTAGTGTATGGTGGTCCTGATTTTGAAGTCCAAAAAAGTGCATCTATCCATCATTAAAGTGCCCCACACGGCTCCAGGAGAGTAATAAAGGCCTTCTGAAGTGAAGCGATGCGTTTGTGTAAGAAAAATATTCATAAGTACAACTTCATAAACTAAAATAACTAGCTTCCGGCAGACGACCTACGCAAGTCGACTTGCGCCATAAGAGTAACACTTGACGCGATGCATGACGTTGGATGTCAGATGTAGGAGTATCGTAAGTTTAGACGCCTCTCGCGGTTCAAACGGGGCTTCAAACAAACTCAAGCTCCTCCGACATTTAAACGCATTCTCATCCTAGGGCGTCATATACTGACACTTTTGACAAATCGTCTACATCCAACGCACATGGCACCCTTTAGCGTCAATATGACATGCACAGTTATGGTTGGGTTTAGGTCTGGGGTAGGGTTAGGGTTAGACCGCTAGGAGGCGCCTTCTGGCCCATTTCTATCTGCGTCTCACATTGACGCTAAAGGGTGCCATGTGCGTTGGATGTAGACGATTTGTCAAAGCGTCAGTATATGACGCCTTGGGATGAGATCGGGCTGGACATTTCTCTTTAAAAATTCCCATTTTAGACTTCTAATTGGTGAGCGGTGTTTTGTTTTGCTCTATCCTCTGCGCTTCCGCGTTCGTCAATACGTCATGCGTCTGGTCGGGTTATTCTTTCGCCGTAAATCGATGTGTACAGCCGTCTGTCGGAAACTAGTTATTTATTTTCATTTAAGTTTTAAATATGCATATTTTTCTTAGACCATCGCATCGCTTCAGAAGGTCTTTATTAACCCCCTGGAGTCGTTTGGATTACTTTTATGATGGATGGATGTACTTTCTTGGACTTCAAAACCAGGACTGCCATTCACTACCATTATAAAGATTGGAATGACAGGACGTTATTTTTTTTTATATAACTCATATTGTATTTGCCTGAAAGAAGAAAGTCATATGAGAGAAGCGCTTTTAAAAAAAATAGTTGAAAGGCATTTGAATTTACATATTAATCATTTATGTTTCTGACAGGGGCTGCCTAGCATTTTGGACAACTGTTCATTACCCTCACAGCATGTAGTGGGCTTCAGGCCATTGAAACCTGTCAGGAATTTGGTTTGGCACAACCAGCATTAAATTGAGACCGTTAATTTGATGCTAACAAAGAGAAGAACTGAAATGGGAAATTGGAAGAGGAATAACTACTGCTGCCATGTAGCGGTAATGATTCGATGGACCAAAAAGAACAGATTTTAAAGGAATTGTTCACCCAAAAATGAAAATTATCCCATCATTTACTCGCCCTCAAGCCATCCTAGATGTATATGGCTTTCTTCTTTCTATAGAGTTGAGTTCCGGCGTAAGGGTGAAAACTGACGAATGTGGAAGCGCAGAGGATGAAAAAAAAAAAAAATGCCGGTCACGAATTAGAAGTGTTAAAGAAAAATGTCGGAGGATTTCAATATAAGAGAAGAGGAGCTACGTCTTGGGTCGCGTATGTGAAAATGGAGTCGTATGGATGACTTTTATGATGGATGGATGTGCTTTTTTTCAGAAACTCACAGGCACTATTCAATGCCATTACAAAGATAGGAAGAGGCAGGATATTATTTAATATAACTCCGGTTGTGTTTGGCTGAAAGAAAGACAGACATATACACCTAGGATGGCTTGGTGAGGGTGAGTAAATTATGGGATCATTTTCATTTTTGGGTGAACTATTCCTTTGAATGTGAAGGTCTGTCTTTGCATCCCTTTTGCTGAAGGGAATTGTTTTTGGAATGAGAAGAAGGGGAAGGTGAAAAGTTTGATGTCTTTAAAGGTTAACCTGAGACCTGGCAGTGTATTGACTCAATATGGGTGAAACGTTGAGAGATTTTGTGTCTGTACACTTTCAGTTTTGAGCAGAACAACAGTGAACATGGATTCTGAAAGTTACACATTTTCTCTCAAGCTGTTTAGACAGCAGATTTAAATGTAACCTTTAACTGGGAACTGCTTTACCTCAAAATTGGTGTGCTGTGACTTTCTTGTTTCTTCTTTGACACTCGGAGAACAGCGTGACAGGAAGGCGTGAGTGTATGTCTTTATATGCATGTTTATAGATTCGACAGCTTTGGGTGAAAAATTCAAGCGAGACAAAAACATACTCATATATTTTTTTGCTTTGTTTAGCAAATGTTTCAGGCTTAATAAGGTGTCCTGCCAGGCTGAAAATACCAGGGTAAAATAATAAAAGTGCTCCCTGCTGCCTCAGAGTCCTTACAACTATGAATTCTGCTGCTAGGTCACACATTCCAGACATGAATGTTCACAGCCACTCATGCAGAGTTATGATGTCTTTATACAGAATATAAAGGATGAAAACAATTAGTAGTAATAAAAGCCATGATACCAAAATAAGGTTTTATTGCATTTAGTTGACAAAATAAACTTAAATAAAAAAAAATGTCATAAAGATATTAGTTAATATATATATTTCATGGGCAAGCAGACCAACATTACAGATCATTATCTTCATATTTTGTACAATAAAATGTTCTCTAGAACGACAGGGTTCCATCTTCCTGATAACACACAAACTAGAGATATAACAGCTATTGACTATTTTAAAAGCCTTTCATTTTATTTTACGAACAAACTGTATGAAAAAGCTTTAAAGGGATAGTTTGAATATTGTCATCATTTACTTACCCTCATGTTGTTCCATACCTGTAAAGAAAGTTTCTTTCTTCTGTTGACCACAAAAGAAGATATTTGAAAGAGTGTTGGTAATGAAAGTTGATGGTAGCCATTGACTTCCTTAGTTGGAAAAATAATACTATGGAATTCAATGGCTACCATCAACTGTCTGGTTTCCATCATTCTTTAAAATATATTATTTTGTGTTCAGCAGAAGAAAGAAACTAATACAGGTTTGGAACAACATGAGGGTGAGTAAATGATGACACAATTGTTATTTTTGGGTGAACTGTCCCTTTAAGCTTTTACAGAAGGACACTTATTGATCTTTAGATGTCTGTGTTTTATGTTTTAACATTGTCGCTCTTTCATCCAACTAAATACATGTTTGCAAGAATGGTTTGTTAACCTAATCAACAGTTATGAAACTTTTCTTAGCTGCGAAAAACCTTACTTTTCCCTTCACTTATGGATTATATTTTAATATTCAGACAGATACATCCATTTAAGGATGGCGGTGATGACTTAAAGTTTAAAGCTCTAATGAATATAAAGGATTAAAAACCCAACAAACAAGAAAACTAACACCGAAATCCCAAAGCAGATTTGCGGGAGAGTTACTAGAATCACAAACTTGTTCTGTTAATACATAGGGACCATCCATGCAATTACTGTGCTGTAAGTCCCTGAAAAATGCAGAAGTGTCTGCTGAAAGGCTGCTAATAGGTTCTTAGAAAAAGTAACACAAATCCCTGTTCATTTAGATTTGTAAAGTGCCTTTTAAATCCCTCCATTTTAAAGCCACCGCACCTGCACTTTATGAAGAATGGCTTCTGCCTGCACAGGGTAGCGTTAATGATCAAAGCCCTGGAGCAAAGTCACTGGAGTCTTTTTCTGGAAGCTGGCGTTGGTGTGTGGTTGGCCTGTATGAGAGTTATCCTATTAAAATCTGAGTTGAAACTGGTATACAGGTTGCAGGTGTGACCCCAGAGCACAGATTTAGTTTTTGGGGACCTGTGAATCTAACAAGAGCCTGAAACTGGGCTGAAAGCTGCTTCTCATCATGGCGATGTTTCCCCCCCTCATCAGTCTCACAGGGTTGCATGTTACTTGACCTTGAGAAATTCAGCCGGTGATTTATTATCATCTTTTGTTTAGCTGCTTTTCTAGGGGACATAGCCTTAGATGAGGAGGACTTGCGCTTTCTTAAAGCGAACTATATGGATGCTACAGAGAATGACTCCTCTAACTTCCCTGTAACTGATTCAGGTGAGTACGGTTGCCAAGCACAGACTGCTATACCATACAATGATACTCAGTGCTGGGTAATAAGTTAACTGACTGCATGTAATCAATTGCATAATCAGATTCCAAATATTAAGTACTTGGGAAATTGGATTATATTACATTGTAAAATACTCTTAATCATGATGTATAGTTGTGAATCATCCAGTGACCTTCACTAATTATTGATTCTGGAAAACTGAAAAAACAAAAACAAAAACAAAAACCTGGAAGACATTGCCCGTTGTAATGACTGAGACAGATCAGACACACAATTAGGTTTTAGGGCACTAATCTAATTGATTACACTACAGACTACGGTTTTCCTCATGTAAATTATAATTGATCTAGCCAGCACTCATTATTAAATTAATGCGTAATACTTAAAGGGGTGGTAAAATGCCCGTTTCAAATTTCTGAGTGTGTGTGTGAAGTTTTAGCTCGAAATACCTCAGATATTTTTATATAGCAAGTTAAAGTTGTCACTTTTTGAGGGTGAGCAAAAACACAGCGTTTTGTGTCTGGCCCTTTAAATGCAAATTAGCTGCTGAGGGCGGAGCTTCAAGAGATTGTGTGTGTGTGTGTGTGTGTGTGTTAGCAGCTCCGATTACCTCACGCAGATACACACTAAAATTACAGAAACTGTTCTGCCTTTTATGTTTAAACGGAGTCAGACAATGATGGAGAGACTCAAGAAGAAGTGACAACATGTGGGATGCAACAGGACATGTTGTCGTTAGACACATTCAATAAAATTGAATCTGATGACTGGTTAATGCAAAAAGTGTGAATAGAGGTTATGAACATACCATTTTACTTTAAATCTAAATAGAAATTTAATCGCAAATGAATGGACAAATTGAGGGGCAAATCAAAGAATAACAAAATAATACCATTGCAGAGATGGCCACTCAATTTTCTGTTGCTATGTTATGATGACATTGAAAAGCAACAATGAAATGCACTAGTTGTGTGGGGAATAAGATGCATTTCTGCAGTTAGCCTTTTTTGGCTTTTGAAAAAAACTGTGTCCCTCACTGACACTGTACAAGCTGTGCCACTGACAGACTGAGCTCATTACAGCCACTGTGTAACGTTAGCACAATGCTTTTGAATGAACATAGTTAATGTAATCGGATGCCGTTAGGGACCGGATTGTAAACCTACAAGCGACAGCTTTCTGTGGTACCTGGTCAATGCAGGCACTAGGAGACTGTCTGTATACTGATAAGACATTCTGTAATAGAAGAAGATGTTTATTCATATAGCGCCTTTCACAGACATGTAGCTCACAAAGCGCTTTACATGAGTGTTTTATTATATTCACTTCTCACCACCGACATACATTCGCATACACAGATATCATTAATAGTCCGTTAGTATCCATAACTGACATAATCCACTGCAAAACTTCTGTGAATAGATACCTTTTTGATTTGCCTCGGGCTTTGCCTTCGGTTTGTTTTACCCTTCAAACGTGGCGGTGGCTTGTTGCTACGCAGGTCACATGATTTATGACGTAACGCAGACCAAGAGAATGGACTGCGTGTTTCTGGGGGCGGGGTTTATGTAAATTTTAGGGTCGGTGATGTCACTAACCCGTGAGGAATGTCGCGTAGTCCATACCAGACGTTTGTTGTAGTCCTTAAATAAAACGATTTCTTTAAAAGCTAATTTCTCCCTTTGCTTTGAACTTTGAGCGTTGTAACTTTGCAGATGTTGTCTATGCTCAAACAGCAACATTACACACTAACTAAAGTTAGAAAAGTGAAATCATACTCAACCACCCCTTTAATTTTGTGCAATCAGGCCTTTACAAACTTCATGGAATATTCTGAGTTAAGTAGACAAGTACACTTTGTCTGAAGCATTGTCTTTGCCCCAGCAAACAGATCTTCAGCTAATAGCAGTGCAAAGGACCCAGTTTTGGCCAACCGAAGCCTTCTACTACGCAGAAGGAGAGCAGCCACAGCCAGACCTGAGAGAGTTTGGCCGGATGGCATAATACCCTATATTATTAGTGGCAACTTTAGCGGTAAGGCCCCATGTTTTGTTTTTTATTTCATAATCTCATAATCATACCTGTACAGTATGTTTTTTTTTCCAATGTCCTAATGTTCCAGTGTAATGTAATTCTTCCAACTGCACTTAACATCATACAAAAGCTCTATTTCGCCGTAAGCTTAACACTAATCCTAAATTGGATTTGTAGTATTTTGTTAGTCTTATTATCCTAAATTTTCATTAGTAAGTAGGTGCTCAAAGTGTTATCTAGACGTCCTTTACTGATTTAAACCAAATGCCCTGTAGGCAGCCAGCGAGCCATTTTCAAGCAAGCCATGCGTCACTGGGAGAAACACACTTGCGTGACCTTCAAGGAAAGAAGCACAGAGGAGAGTTACATCGTCTTTACCATCCGGTCGTGTGGGTAAGTTCGTGTTCTGCGTTTCTTTGTAAAGAGACTACAGTTGCTCACCTTATTGACCATTCCAGTTTCTCCCTCAGTCCCCGATGCACAGAAACTCAGTCCCTGTCAGCAGGATATTCAACACAAAAAAAAAGACATTATTGTCTAACTAGACACTATTGCAGCTAGAACTGTGTGAATGTGTCTTTACAAAATCAATGTCTAAATAGCTTGGCTATTTGGTTAACATAATTCAGTTGTTTGTTTAATTGCCATTAAAGGATAATTCCGGTATTTAACACCTTGAGTCTATATTGTAGTTTGTTTTGGATGAACAAGAGTGGTGGACAACATTTTTTTGACAATGGTTCCTCTCTCGAGTTTTTGACTATAATAGAATTGGCCATGGACCCATTTAACATTGGAGTCAATGGCCATGTCCGAAAATGTCATTAAAACAGCCAATAATGTTCGTTTACAAAACTGTGCAACTCACCGAGTGATTAGTGATGTTAGTTGATGTTCCAGAAACAAAAAGTGTTGCGAAATACAGTTTCTGTCGTGTTTTATTCGTCATTTTGTAAAATCCCATTGAATTCTGTTGAAGGACTGAGTGCTCGTTAACATAAATGCGCTACCGGAAACGGAAAGGGGGCCGATTACATTTGGTCGATGTAGTCTTTTTGCTCGCTTCCGTTTCTCATAAGGCTAGCGAGCAGAGCAACTGTGCCCCGGGAGAGTAAGCGAATTCTAACCATATTGAAAGACGTGACCACTGACCAGTGCAATATGAAGTTGAACTCGACTGTGACCGTGAGTGTCCCGCGAGACATAAACATCGGTTATCGCCATCAAGTGGTCGGGAGTGTGCTAACGCTTCAGATTCAAATATTGAGCGGAAGTTACACGGTTGTGAAGTGTCTAAAAAAATAGTTCCACTATAGCAAAATAAACGGATTGGAATCATATATTGTGACGATATATTGTTTATAATCATCAACGAACACCACTAACCACTCGGTGAGTTTAACAGTTTTGTAAACGAACATTATTGGCTGTTTTAATGACATTTTCGGACATGCCCATTGACTCCAATGTTAAATGGGTCCATGGTCTATTATAGTCAAAAACTCGAGAGAGGAACCATTGTCAAAAAAATGTTGTCCACCACTCTTGTTCATCCAAAACAAACTACAATATAGACTCAAGGTGTTAAATACTGGAATTATCCTTTAAGAAGGTAAATGGTGTCAATTGTGATTAAAAACATGGCTCTGTTACTTTCCAGAGTGACCACACATACATACAATTGATATAATAATACAATAATTTTAATAAAGTTTTAATGTAATTATACAATCCTAAAACATTAGATTTTCGTTTTTTGCCTAGTAGATGATATAACAGGCTAAAAGGTCCCCTAAACCTGAGCCATACACTATTGTTAAAAAGTTTGGGGTCAGTAATAGTTTTGAATTTTTTTTTTAAAAAGTCTCTTGTGCTCACTAAGGATACACTTATTTGATCAACAAACAAAAAAAAACACTATGTTTTTATAGCACTGAATGAATGATTGACGTGGAGTGTAGTAAAAAGATGGACCTTGCTGAAGTTTTCATGGCGCTAACAGCCATGTCACTCCACCGCAGTTCCCAAGAGCAGGCCATGTGCCGCCTGTGACAAAAACACCCTTGCTTTGGGTTCAGTCAGCACAAAGCCCTTTTTCCTCAGATCCTGACCTCAAGGTCTGACCGACTATAGAATTTGCTGCATTCAGCTCATTGTGTCTCACAATAACTCAAAAGGCTGAAGGATGAACGTAATTGTTGTCATGCTCGATGGTTCTCAGACATCTTCTCCTCGTTTGTTCAGACAAACACCCACTGATTACATTCAACAATGCTGTATATGTTTGGTATAAAAATATAGTAAAACTGTAAATTGTATTTATTATATTATATTATATTATATTATATTGTTTACTATTTTTATATATTTTAAAATGTAATTTATTTTCAGCATCATTGCTCCAGCCTTCAGTGTCACAGAAATCATTCTAATATGCAGATTTGCTGCTCAAGAAACATTTGTTTTTATTTCATATAATATTTAACAGTTGTTGCAATTATTCCAGTGTGTAATGAATTGAGTAATAAATTGAAGTAATTTGATTACTTTTCCCTTGAAAAGGTAAAGTAAATGATTGCTCTTTTTTTTTTGGTTGTAATTTAATCGTGGTTAATTATGATGTAATAGCATTACATATTGTATAGACTATTGGACAATTCCATATAAAACAATTAAAATTGAACGTCTAATGTTAAAATGTATGTTTTTTATGTAACCTTCTCCATTTAAATGGCAAGAAGAAGATTTTTTGCAATTTTATATTTATTTGAAAGAATTAAAAGCAGTTTCATGTCTATCCTTGGATTGTTCTACTGGTTGAGGTTGATTTAAGATTTAGAAAATAATTAGCAATAAGTAATTTAATATTAACACTTACACTGTTGAAGATGTAATTAGTAGCTAGTAATTAATTCATTTTTAAAGTTACTTGCCCAACACTGGTGGAAACCATGATACATTTTTTTTTGTAGGATTATTTGATGAATAGAACACATCATTCTCTATAGGAAACAGCTGATTGGTTCCCTCTGTATCAGTAGCCAATGAGTTTGCAGTTGAACCTTCAAATACTTCCCCAGCTCCACCTGTAGATCTGCTATGGGTAATTCATGTATGCTATATTGTACAGCAACAGTATGTCTTACTTGCTCTTCAGCAGCAATAACAGCAGCAGCAGCGTAGCAGATCTATTCTGCCTTGACCAAACATATCAACACTGTCATATCCATTAAATCCATTACTAAACGCTCCAAGAGTTGTCGTGACAGAAATGACTTTTTAAACGGTAGAGTAGCTTAATCTGAGAAGAGAAGAAAGTAAATATACAAACATTAATTTGACTAATTTTACCAATGCATCTGCTAAATATGTTCAATAGTGCTTTCTAACCCCAAGTTGGCTTCTTTGCAGGTGCTGCTCATTTGTCGGGCGGAGGGGTGGAGGTGCACAGGCCATATCTATCGGGAAGAACTGCGACAAGTTTGGCATCGTGGTGCATGAACTCGGACATGTCATTGGATTCTGGCACGAGCACACACGACCCGACCGGGATGAACATGTTAATATATTTCGAGAAAACATCCAGCCAGGTACAAGAACTATCTGGAATGATGACATTTCATACTTCTGTTTGTTTATAGTTGCTACTTACTTACTAACTTTGTATGCATTATACTATATTTAAAATCCAGAATAATACGTAATTGCATGGGATTCAGTGGAAGTGTTTGTGTGATGGAGCCTGTGTTGCATTTTACAGGTCAGGAGTACAATTTCGAAAAGATGGAGCCAGAGGATGTGGACTCGCTCGGGGAGGTTTACGACTTTAACAGTATCATGCATTACGCCAGAAACACCTTTTCCAGGTTTTGACTCATAAGCATTTAATGCACTTGTACACAACTAGATATTATTATTTTAGAGATAATTGGATAATATATAACATACGAATAATTACCATTTCTGCTAAACACCACTTCAGTCTGATTATCCAGCCTCCCATTGACACTTTTATTATATTCTGTGTGCTGATTGGATACTCATTGTTATAAAGAATGATAAATATATTAAGAAATATAAATAATTATATTTTATATATTATATTATAGACATGAACTAACAATAAACAACACTTCTACAGCATACAAAATATAAATGTCTACACTAATTATAAATGACAGGGACATCATTGCATGTGTTAGTGTCTTAAAGTCTTGGCGCTCTCAGCGACTGCTGACTACGGTAACCTGTTGTTAGTGGCTTGAGGATGGAGAGGCAGACCGCTGCTCGTTGTTTAGGACAAGAGGAAGGAATCCAGACAGGGAGCCAAGGCTGAAGTGCAGTTAGGCTTTTGGTAGTGTCCTTTGGTCTGTTCTTTTGTGTTTTACAAAACTTCTCTGAATTAACCATGTTGAAAACCTGCAAACAGTTTGGAAACAGTGAGGCTAATTCTGGTGTAGTCTTAAACAGAACAAATTCATATTCAAGGTTGATGTGGTCAGCTTCTGTAAAAGTCACATTATTCTACATTACTCGGTCAGGGTTCCCACAGTAATGAAAAATTCTATTATTTTATTTGTATTGTTTATGAATTGGTACTGTTCTGTTTTCTAGTTTGCTGAAAGCAGACCTAGTTATTGCTCTTTGTGTGGAGTAAAAAAGTTTTTTAGTTTGTTCTTTTTTAATAAATCAGTTAAAACTATTTACAAACTGGTCTGAGTGATTCGCTAGAAAATCGGTCTGAATCTAGGAATCTGGCATGGTTTCTCTCTGATTGTTATTTTTTAGTGTTTTGGAAAGTGGCCCCTGTCCTATGGCCTCTCAACTAGGAATATTCACATTGTACGGTTTTACCTCCAGCATTTTGCAGTCAGGGGATCCTGGAACTAGGCCAAAATAAATAAAGCCCTTCCAGGCTTTTTGTCCTGGACAATTGCGGGGCCGGAGTGCTGTTGTGCTCTGGCATGCAGGGTGGGCTCCAGGGAGTCGGAGTCTAGGGAGGCAATGCTTTAAACTCTGCTCTGACCGCTCTGCGTCCGCATGCTGGCCATTCAGGGTGCTGTCATCATGGGAACTGGTGAGAGTGAAGACGGCACAAGCCAAAACCTGTATATATTGGGCAGATATCTATCAAATATATGCCATAGGCGGATATTTTAATTTAGGAATATTGGCATTGGACCAAGAACCAAATCCGCATATTAGAATGATTTATGAAGGATCATGTGATATTGAAGTAAGGTTATTATCGTCAAATAAACTAAAAATATTTTTGTTATTCAAAATAAACGTTAACTGAAATAAAATATAATATTTCAGCTAGTTGGCAAAGCAATGTTGTTTTTTCACATTTTACACAGTCAGGACTATGTACATACACAAATTTTTTTTTTGACACACACACACACACACACGGAACAGACATCTTGCAAATATTCACAAAATTGTTTGTTTGGGTGTTGATTTCAACTTACTTTAAAGGGATAGTTCACTTTAAAATTAAAATTCTGTCATCATTTACTCACCCTCAAGTTGTTTCAACCCTGTATTAATTTATTTCTTCTGCTGAACACAAAGAAAGATATTTTGAAGAATGTCAGTAACCGAACAGTAGTCTGTACCCATTGACTTCCATAGTATTTTTTTTTCCTACTATGGAAGTCAATGGGTACAGACTACTGTTTGGTTACTGACATTCTTCAAAATATCTTTCTTTGTGTTCAGCAGAAGAAATAAATTAATACAGGTTTGAAACAACTTGAGGGTGAGTAAATGATGACAGAATTTTAATTTTAAAGTGAACTATCCCTTTAAGATGAAACAACTTTTTTTTGTTTGCAGTACATTCTCCCTGCTGCTGTATCTTAGATCCTCTAAAAGGTTTCTGAGAATCCACTTGTGAATAATTGGGAAGTTGTTGTTTTTATGTCTGAAAAATAGAGGCACCTATCTTGACACCATGCTGCCAAGGTATGAGGTTGATGGAGTTCGACCTCCCATCGGACAGCGGACGAGACTGAGCAAAGGGGACATCGCTCAAGCAAGAAAATTATACAAGTGTCCAAGTAAGTGGGCCTTCACATCCCAGTAGGGCTGTGCAATCATTCGTAATTGATTTTCATTTTCGGTTTTTGCTTCAAACGATTACGTGAATGTAAATAGTTGAGAAAGAAAATGTGTGTTTAATAGTATATTGGATCCATGCATTCGGTCTTAAAGTGACAGTAGCCCAATACTACTGTTTTAGTCTATGTCGTTAATGTTAATCAAACAACAATTTTTTTTATATGAAATCACTCACTGCTCTTGAATAAATAACTTTTATGGTATTAATAAGGATTCATCTATGTTTAATGTATACACTGAAGACTATGCAGTGTTATTTTATTTGATTGTACCATTACTTATCTGAATACCACTGTTACATCTTTCTGAAAAACTTAACTTAAAGCACAGTTTATTTAACTTGTTTTTGTTCTGTTGTATTTATTCGTCGTTTTTTTCTTTTTTCTAACGATAATTGAGATAGAAATTGATACATTTGAATAATATCTAAAATTACTCTGATCATGAAATCGGCCATCTATAATCATGTTAAATAATTGTGATTTCAATATTGACCAATATCTTTTTGCCTACATCCCAGGGATTTTTGTACTGGTTTCAAAATAAAAGCATGATCTATAAAACTGACCTTACCATCTCCAAAACTCCTACTGTTTTCCGATCCGGTTAATCTGTGGTCAATCATCTGTGAGTTTCTCTCAATGTGGTTTTGACTCTGGTTCGTGCACAGAATGTGGAGAGAGCCTTCAGGACAGCACTGGCAACTTCTCCTCTCCTGGGTTCCCTAACGGATACGCCGCATATATTCACTGTATATGGAGGATATCGGTCACGCCTGGGGAAAAGGTAGAAGAAATTCACATAGAATAGACATTTTTCAGTCAGTAGAATAGTATTTTATTACTACTTTGCATTACACACAAAACACACACACACAAAAAAAAAATATTTGGAAAAGCATTTATATCTAAACTTATAATATACACCACCGTTCAAAAGTTTGGGGTCAATACGATTTTTTTTATTTCTGCAAGTTGATTAAGAGTGGCAATACGATTTTTTTTTATTTCTGCAAGTTGATCAAGAGTGGCAGTTAAAACATTAATACTGTTACGATTTCCATTTAAAAAATATATATATTTCAGTATAATACTTGTTGAACTTTGTATGCTTTAAAGTATCCTGAAAAAAAGTATCACGATTTCCTCAAAAATATTAAGCAGCAACACTGTTTTCAATGTTGATAACAATCAGAAATGTTTATTTAGCAGCAAATCGGCATATTCAAATGATTTCTGAAGGATCATGTGACACTGAAGATTGGAGTAATAAATTAGATTTTAAAATGTATTCAAATAGGAAACATTTCTTTTAAATTGCGAAAATATTTCACATTATGAATGTTTTTACGTAAATGCAGCCTTGGTAGAAACATTCAAAGACATTGCAAGAATCTTACAGACCTCAAACTTGTCAACGGTAGTATAAATAACCTTCTTCTGACTCCCAACTTCTCTCTTTCTTTCTCTTTGTTAGATCGTTCTTAATTTTACCTCAATGGATCTGTACAGAAGTCACTTGTGCTGGTACGACCATGTGGAGATCCGTGATGGATTCTGGAAAAAAGCACCTTTGAAAGGTTCTCATATTTATTAATATCATTTATGTGTTGTTTTTGTATTAAATGAGTTTTAATGGCTTTAGGATTATTGGAAAGAATCAATTCAAGAATCAAATAAAAACAAATGTTTTAATCAATTGGTTCTTTTGGTTCAGGCCGTTTTTGTGGAGACCAGCTGCCCGAGGCCATCGTCTCCACTGAGAGTCGACTGTGGATTGAGTTCCGCAGCAGCAGTAATTGGGTGGGGAAAGGCTTCTCTGCGGTTTATGAAGGTATAAGTCCGCTGACTATTCGTCTCAAGTCTAGTTTATTTATAGAGCCCTTTCCACAACAAAGCAGACCAAAGGGCTGTACAGTTAATAGCAGTCTACAGATAATAGCACATAATAATAAAACAGAACACAAGACAACAGTCAATAGTAACAAAGACAAACAAAAATAACCAAAAGCAGCGAGGAAAAGACATAACATACACATAAAACATAATACAACTGGCAAAATTGATATTTTTAAATCTCGATTGAAAACACATTTGTTTTCTATGGCTTTCAGTTCTTGAAATTAAGGGTGCAGATCTAATGTTAGGTGGAAGGGTATTCTACAGTCTTGGACAACAGAAAAAGCCCAAGCTTTAAAAGAGAGTTTTAGGAATTGCGAGAAGTAAACGATTAAGTGATCGTTGAGGTCTACATGAATTCATATTAATTAAATTAGTAATAAATTCTTCTTTAATATATTACCAAAACTGGGGTAATATGCTCCCTTTTTCTAGTATTCGTGAGGAGCCTTGCAGCCGCATTCTGGACTGAGCAACACGCGTGAGTTTGACAGCTGCCTGTCAGAGTGTCGTTTTTAGGATTGTATAATCTTGTAAAAGAAATGGACAAATACAAGCAGTGTGTGGACAGTGCACAGTAAAAGGGTACAGCGTGTGCGCAGCTTTCATAATACGATACATACATTTAATTAACTTTTTTTATTTTTTATTCTGCAATTTTGCACCCCGTCCAGCAGATGGCGCCCCAGGTGGCCGCCTGTGTCGCCTGTCGGCAAAGCCGGCCCTGCTAAGGGCAACAAAAATAAAGAAAACAAAATAGGCCCCAAAATGGAGCCTTGAGTAACTCCACAGTCAATATGAACTACAGAGGAAGACAAATCCCCAATCCTTACTGAAAAAGACGCTTCCTTCAAATAATGGGAAAACGATTTTAAGACCATTAACTGAGAAGCTCATCTGCCCATCTGAACAGTTAATGTGTGATGTCCTATCCATGGTTTCAGCTATTTGCGGAGGTGAAGTGAGAAGAGACAGTGGACAGATCGAGTCACCCAATTACCCTGATGACTATCGGCCTAATAAAGTTTGCACATGGAAGATCATCGTATCCCAGGGGTTTCATGTGGGCCTCATCTTCCAGTCGTTTGAGGTAGGGTACATGAATCTTGCTTTTTTTGTTTGTTATCGTCATGCAGTATTCTATAACTAGCCTCAGACAGCACTGTAACAGAGTGTCTGAAACCACACAAATATCACAAGTGCTTATTAGCAGGATGACAGTCTGAAGCATTCTTGTGTTGTTCCTCATTGACTTTTCTGACAGAGAGATGTCATGGGTAACATTTCTATTACGATGCTTTCCTCATGAGCTGCTCTTTCACACTCAGATTGAGAAACATGACAACTGTGCTTATGACTACCTGGAAGTGCGAGACGGTGATTCTGAGAGCAGTCCTCTACTGGGCCGTTTCTGCGGCTACGAAAAGCCAGATGATGTCAAAAGCACCTCCAACCAGTTGTGGATGAAGTTTGTATCTGATGGTTCTGTGAACAAAGCTGGGTTTGCAGCTAATTTTTTTAAAGGTGACACTCCTAAATTGCATATTGACCTCTTTACCTACTTTTGTGACCTTCTGACCTTGAACTTTGCTTGTAATGCAGAGATTGACGAATGCTCCAGGCCTGATAAAGGTCACTGTGAGCAGCGCTGTGTCAACACCCTGGGCAGCTACCACTGCGCCTGCGACCCTGGTTACGAGCTTGCCCCAGACCGCCGAAGCTGCGCAGGTGATCCCAATTACCTGCTCATGTAAAACGCACAGCAATGTGCTGAAAACCATGCAGAATACCCTAGTTATATCTACTCATATATATATATATTTTTGTTATTTAAAGAGCATTAGTAATATGCGCCTATAGGCTGGTGCACAACGCGCGTACACTCTGCTTATTACACACACAGGGACGAGCAGCAGCACACAAACTAGCCAAATATTACAAATAAAAGGATCATAATGTAAAAGATTAATATTGTGTACATAAAGATATGGTGGGCTTGTCCCGTAGATGGTCTGCTCGAGTGCTTTAAGCTCGTGCACGAGCAGATCCGTTTTCTCGCTAGAGATGGCGCGAACGCAACTGGTTTTTAAAGGGAATGGGAGATAAGCCTCTTTACGCCCAAAACACACCCTAAGTGCACTTGCGCCGTGCGCTTTAGGCTATGCGCTTAGATCGTTAAAATAGGGCTTAAGGTCTTTATCGCTGAAAATGATCCCACTCCGTTAACGCACAGTCATATCCCATTTAGAAAAGTTCAACTCAAACTTTAGCTTGACGCAATTAGTCACGAGTCACATGAGAGCCAATGCCATTTCAGAATCAAAGCTGACGTAATGCTTCATCTGGCAGAAATTTTAGAATATGTTCAGGACGGATCGGAGCTTTACGGCTGAAGACAGTGAACGCTTTTGGGTCTGTTCCTCACACAAATAAATCGTTTGTCTTTGGTACACTTGGAATAATTGTACTGCTTGAATAAATTGTGCTGTAGATGTATCTGCCCGTTAAATCCTGTGTTTTATATTATATAATATACACGGTTAGGGGTAGGGGGTTGGGTTACGTGCTCAAAATGTCTAAAAAGTAAGTTGAGTGAGAATGTGCTGGTTCTACCTGTTATTCTCAGGCCTTTGTAAACTAAACAGACTGAAATCAGACCTGAAGTGGTTCCCTTTTAACAAATAACTGATCAGGAAAACCAGTGTGGTAATTATATTCCAGGTAATAAGGGACCATTTCATTCACTGCTCTCCAATCAGGCTTTGAGGGTTTTCAGAGTGGAAACCTACTTTTCATTATATCAGTTTGTTAGGTTTTAACTGCAGTCAATGTATTGGAAAATTAGAACATGAACACTGAAGTGGGGTGACATGAGGCATGAATGGGAGAAATCATGGGGCTTGAGATGTGCTGTTACTTTTCCAAGTGATCAGACTTGGAGTCAGAAATTTTCGTATGCGTTTTTTCGGATTTGTCATTCAGGGGCTCTGAATTGTCAAAACCCCTCTCAAAATGTTTGCTACGAATGCGAAAAACGCGGAAAGTCAAACCCGATCCAAACATTTTTATGACGGACAAAAGTGTGTAAACGTGATTGACACAACCGTGAAGTTGTATTTATTTTTTAATGCGTGACAATTTTGGATGAGAATTTGGATTACATGGACTATTTACATTTAAAAGCCATAATATGTTTTCATACAATTGGTTTATTGATGCTTGCATTCAGGTTGCTTTATATCTTTGACCAGCTTTGATGTTTCTGGCAATGGAAAAGATAATAATTGAGTTGTTGAAAGGAGGAAAATATCTTCTGAAAGCCTTCAAAGGCATGCTTGTTTGGCTAGTCAGAATATTTGTGTACTAAAGTTTAACATTCTGGGTCATGTGTATCTCTTTGCATGTTGGCTTGCCACAGTCAATCAAGCCAATATAATAATGACTTCTCTATCTGATCCCAGCAGCAGCCTGTGGAGGATTCATCTCCAAACTCAACGGCTCCTTCACTAGTCCAGGATGGCCGCAGGAATACCCGCCCAACAAGAACTGTGTGTGGCAGCTCATTGCACCTGTGCAGTACCGCATCACGCTGCTTTTTGACACTTTTGAGACTGAGGGGAACGATGTAAGTTGACGTTTGACTTCGATGTAACTTTTCTGTATTTACGGATATGACGAGACTAGGGCTTCCCTTGACTAAATATTTTTCTAGTTAACTAGTAGTCGTTCATTTAAGCCATTAGTCAACTAATGACACTTTTATACTAATTTAAATATAAATAAATATTTACTAGGGCAATATATAGCCTATCCTGCACTCAAGCAGAGGCATAAAGCTTACTGTGAAGCACCAGCAAAAGTATTGATTATGGATGTGTCGGAAAAAATAGCAAAGAGACATTTTTATTATTTATAAATAAATAAAAGTGTGTTTATTTCTCTTTCCCTGCCAGCATTTTATTTTATTTCATTTTTTACGTTGCCAGCCACCGCCGGCGTTTTTGGTAATTACTTTGTATTACAAAATACTTTATTGTTTGAATATCTGAACATGCAGTTTATCAAAAGAAAGAACAGAGCCTCTAGCTTTTTACAACACAACCTGTTTTATCCTAGCTTCCTGCATTCTTTTTACCAACACCTGAATATGGGTAAGTTTCATAAAAAAAAGCAAAATTTTTAGCAAAAAGCTGTGAAAATCATATTGTCAAAGACTTGGTCCAGATGGGATTCAGAACGATGCTCAAAACACAGATGGAGTAGATCAAGTCCATCAACACCCTTTATGCTTGCACAGTCCTGTAGCTCGTCCTGGGTCGACACATTTCATTCCGTAACATTAGGCAGTTTTGATTTATATGCTGTTTAATGTTGGTGATCATGTTATGATTACATAATGATATCAGCTGTTTCTGCATCTTCTTTGCGTGTTTTGATCAGGAGATACAGTACTCTTTCAGAAGATGTGTAATAGCGCCCTCAACCGTATAACAGTAAAAACATAGATTGCCGGTAATTTCCGTCAATGGCAGGGAAAGAGTTAATAAACTAGTGTTTTCTGGCAGTATACTGTCTATATATATATATATATATATATATATATATATATATATATATATATATACAGTATATCAATATTATATATTGATTATGATTAACTATTTGTTTATTTAAATGTTGTTCATTTTGAGCAAAAAAAAGTTGTGAAAAGTTGAAGAAATGCGAAATCTATTCATTGGTTGTCTGTCTGTTTACAGGTTTGTAAATATGATTATGTTGAGGTACACAGTGGTTTGTCCACTGACGCCAAGCTTCATGGGAAGTTCTGTGGCACAGAGAAACCAGAGGCGATCACGTCCCAGCTCAACAGTATGCGTGTTGAATTCAAATCCGACAACACTGTGTCCAAGAGAGGCTTCAAAGCTCAGTTCTTTTCTGGTGAGCATGAGAATTGGTGATTTGCGTTTGTCTTGTCAGCTAACGAACAATATAAATGAGTTTCAGACAGTCTCGACATTCTTTTCTGACAGTTTCTGACTCTTTTAAAGAATACTTTCTAAAGGTTCTTGTACTGAACCCAGAATTTATGTCAAGCTGTCCGTCAGTTTGTAAATGCATACATTTACAGTAATGCACTTACAATGGATGTCTGTGGGGAAATATGGAACTGTCAAGTTTCCTTTAATAGCCTTCATGAATGTTGTAGACTCGTCACTGCTATTTATATAATTGGTCGTGTCAATCAACAAACTACAGAATAAACTACAGTTCCTCTTTTTCTCTGGCAGACATGGATGAGTGTTCTAGGGAGAATGGAGGTTGCCAGCATGAGTGTGCTAACACGTTTGGGAGCTACATCTGTCAGTGTCGCAGCGGCTTTGTGTTGCACACCAATAAACATGACTGCAAAGAAGGTTCGTCTTTACATCACGGCCAAGCGTTCTTGTATTAGAGGCATTCATTTGGCTGGAGGCATTTATTTGACATAAATTGGACAAAATTAAGTACTTCAAAGCTCGGTATTCTTTTTGAACTCCTACAGATGCAGAGATTAATGTTTTTTGTGAAGGGCCGTTTAGTTTTTGCTCCAAGGCTGCCCTGAGTACACAAAAAAACATTTCCATTTGCTTTTTGTAAACTCTTTAAACCTGAAGTTACGATTACCGCTTAACTACAATATGTAAAAACATTTTCTAACCTCTTACAATAACAAAGGCGTAGGTTGATGACGCAGTGATAAGCGGAATGATGGGAGTTGCTGTCATGCTGATGGATCTAATAATGTTTATGGATGAGTGAAAATATGCATATTTGTTAACATGACTGTGGTTGGTATGAAGCAGGTCGCGATTTGCTAATAAGAGACATATATCAGCGCCACACGCAAGTCCCGCGGATATAAGGAATAAGGACATTTCATTCTACCGAACTACCTGCAAGTGATCAATGTGTGTGTGTATGTATTTATATATATATACATATATTCATGCTCCCCCGTGAGAGATACGAGACCGGTGCGTCGCGCCTCACGCCATCCTTCCAAGGCCCTCGACCTCGTCCTGCTCGCCACAGTCAAATTTTCAACAATTGTTTTTCTCTTTGTATTGTATATATCACTATAGTACAATATGATCCATTTCAAATCTATCTTATAAACAAGTTATGGCAAAAAGTAAGGTCAAAAGTAATCTAAAAGTAATCAGAATAGTTTGATTATATTACCAAAAATGTGTAATGGGATGGGCAACGATTAATCACGATTAATCGCATCCAAAATAAAAGTTTGTGTTTAAATAATATATGTATGTGTACTGTGTATAATTATTTTGTATATATAAATACACACATATGCATATATATATATATATATATATATATATATATATATATATATATATATATATATATATATATATATTAAGAACTATTTGCATGTATATATTTATACGTAATTTATATTATATATAAATATAAATATTTTATATATAAATAACACATTTTTCTTAAATATATGCATGTGTGTGTATTTATATACAAAATAATTATACACAGTACAATTTTCAGTACTTACAACTATTAAAACAAGATATAATTTCATTAAGCTTTCTGAAAATATTTTCTATGCACCCTTTCCTTAGTTGAGGATTCACAACAATCATCTATGTCCTGGTTTTGTGTTTTTAGTGGGCTGTGATCAAGCCATTACCAGTGTGTCCGGTATCATCACAAGTCCAAACTGGCCTGATAAATACCCCAGCAAGAAGGCCTGCACATGGACCCTATCCACCACCCCAGGCCACCGCATTAAACTTGTACTTGCATCATTCGGCCTGACAAAATGAGTGGTTAAAGATACAGTATACACTAGTAAACCATTCCACCAGCTCTGTTTGTGTGGCGGTTAATCCGAATTGTATTCTCTCCCATAGGCTTTTGAAGAGATTG
Source organism: Phoxinus phoxinus (assembly GCF_949152265.1). Classification (NCBI taxonomy): domain Eukaryota; kingdom Metazoa; phylum Chordata; class Actinopteri; order Cypriniformes; family Leuciscidae; genus Phoxinus; species Phoxinus phoxinus. The sequence goes on from NC_136898.1 coordinate 6,403,041, forward strand.
ACATGGAGGCTCATCAGGAGTGTACATACGACCACTTGGAGATATATGACGGCCAAAATGGCAGAGCGACCACTTTTGGACGCTTTTGTGGGAGCAAAAAGCCATCGCCGGTCATTTCCAGTGGTAACACTATGTTCCTGCGGTTCTCCTCGGATAACTCGGTACAGAAAAGGGGTTTTAAGGTCTCTCATTCAGCAGGTATTTCTCTCTATGAGTGGTCCTGAGGTTCTCCGTGAATGTTTGATTTTGGCTACCGATAATCGTCCTTGTTCTCAGAGTGTGGCGGTAGTCTGAAGGCGGAGATAAAGACCAAGGATCTGTATTCCCACGCTCAGTTTGGTGACAACAACTATCCCGGAGCTTCAGACTGCCATTGGGTGATCTCAGCGGAGAAGGGCTATGGGGTGGAGCTCATCTTCCGCACCTTTGAGATTGAGGAGGAAGCCGACTGTGGCTATGATTACATGGAGCTGTTTGATGGCGCTGATGTCAAAGCGCCCAGGCTGGGACGCTATTGTGGATCTGGGGTAAGCTTGAGATTTTTGTTAAGCCAGCATAAGCACACAAATCTAAACATTTATGCGTCAATTTTATCCTTTATAGCCACCAGAGGAGATCTATTCAGCTGGTGATGCCATTGTCATCAAATTTCACTCGGACGACACCATCAACAAGAAAGGTTTCCATGTTCGGTACACAAGCACCAAGTTCCAGGACACCCTGCACTCTAGTAAGTGAGTTGTTCAAGACAGAAGAGCTCCTGTGCACCTGTATTTTTGAAGGCACTCGAGACCTCTTGCTCCCTCCCCTCCAGAATGCAAAGAGTCCTAATGGTGCCAAGCCCTTATGTAGCCTTTCAGCTATAAAAAGCAGAGATGACAATCGTGATGTAGGGATATGGCAAAACATTTTTGTCGTACTTCAAAGGATCCATTGTATACTCTCTAGGAAATGGAACATCAGACTGGCAGATATTATTAGTATGAAGAGCTTTGTTGACTGCAAGTCAAGGAGGATGGATGAATTGGTTTCAAAATGTCCCTGATGCACTTTAGCCTCCCAGAGATCTCTTCCATTCCTTGAAGGCTAGAATCTTAAAGACTTTTAGATGTTTCTTTTATTTTAAAAAATAATTGTATTTTTATTTTATTGCCACACATCTGGGTAATTGAGTTTGGAAATGTATAAAATATCGAACAATCATACTTACAAGGATTATATTTTTTGTAAAAAACAAAACAAAAAAACAATTCTAGCACTATTCCTTACATGAGAGTTGTACATGATTATTCAGACTTCTAAGCTTAAATTATATTAGTAAAAATAGATCTAGTGCAACGTTACCCACTCACATGTTGCAAGGAATAAAGTAAAGCAACAATGAAGAAGGATCCAGATAATTCAGCAACACTTCAAAAGTATAAAGTATATCAAAGAATACCAACACGGTTCGGCTTGAGAGCCTCCCCTTAGACTTAAATTGTTTGCCATTTGAAATTGAAATTGTCCATCTGAAGCAATGAACTGTTAGACAATGTTAATGTGACTAATAAACAATTTGAGATGACTAAAGGTTTGTATTGCTCTTTTGCCTTTGTGAATAAAATGAGCTAGGATCATCAGTGAGTAGTGTATGAGTTAACAACCTTTACCAGGAATCATGATCTTTTGAAACTAGGCTACTAGGCTAAGTTTTTAACTGTTATAGCCTATCTGCAGTGAGACAACTTGGCAAAAAAAAAAAAAAAAAAGAGTTGTCAGACTGGACAGTTTTCAGCTGGTCAGGCCCATAGACTGCAAAAACAAAACGACTGTAGAAAAAGGCCTGTAGAATTTCATGCTCAATATAGCTCGGCCGCAAGTGCATTTGTTGCATTTATGGGTCATTTAATGCATAATAAAAATATTAGTGACAATTTTGAATTGTTAATTTTTATTTTATAATTTCTTTCAGTAAACATCATTAAATGCTTTGCTTCCGTTGGGAGATACCGTAGTCCCTCGTAGTCGCGTCTCGCACAACAGCAGTTTCAGTTTTTCTGTGTGCTACGCAGTGATGCTTGTAAAACTAGGCTAACTTCATATCGTACATTTTAGCACAGCTGGAATGCTGTGTTTGTATCATCATACAGATCTGGAACTACCTTAAAAACAAAGTCTAGTTTTAGAAATTTCTTCTCATTCTTTTCAAACTGACGTGTACTGATTATTTAACGCTGTATGCCACACTTTGAGTTTTTCACCCTGTAATAATAGTTTTTTTTATTACCACATTTATAACCTTAAATATAGCTAATTCTTGAGTTGGACCCCACAGGGCAAAATAAAGCCAGATCAATTTTCATTGCAAGTTTAAAGGACTTCATGACTCATGCCACTTGTTATTTAAGTCATTGTGACTAATAATTATAAAGGTGGAAATCAAGAGCTTTAGCGTAGGCCTAATTATGTTTAATTGCTGCTCCCAGAAAACTTGACAGAAAGGGAAAGGCATAATATCCACGCTGACTCTGTGTCGGCTTAACACTGGGGTGCCCAATCCTGCTCCTGGAGGGCCATTGTCCTGCTAAATTTAGCTCAAATCCCAATTAAACTCACACAAACCAGCTAATCAAGGTCTAAATAGGCATACTAGAAACTTCCAGGCAGGTCAAGTTGGAGCTAAACTCTGCAGGACAGATAAAGTTTGGACACCCCTGGCTTAACGTAACAAGAGTACAATTACACCGCCTTGTGGTTAGTAAAGGTAACTGCATTGATCAATGGTGTTACCATTGTATCAAGGTAACAAGGTGGGAAAGAATTTACATTTACCAGACAATAAAAATGAAGCAACGCACTTTGTTGTTGGTTTTTAATGAGTTTCTTCCAGAGATTGTACATGTGTGTATTTAAAGAAAAAAGATAAAATCATTAAGCTTTAAACTATAATTGCACATTATCCTACAACTGTATTATGTGATTTTTATTTATTTATTCACATCTGTATAGTTTCTTATTCTCAGCAGGATATGTAGGACCATGTTTCTTTATGCATAAAGCCTAGTTTTAAGCTGATATAAGTGGTATTCGCACTGGCTACACTAACCTGCACTGACTCCATTTTGCTGTTTACATTGAGCTGTGACATTAAAGGCTGCAGATAGGGCAAATAGCTATTTTTTTTAATAGTCCATTTTCATGCTTTTAATGTCCTTCAGAAAAGAATATGTCACTGGTTAAATATATACTGTAATATACTCAAATAATTTTGATGATATGTTGCTTGCAAACAAATAGTTTTTAGTCAAAATATACAGATCATTTTGAATGAATGTCGATGGAGAAAAATGATTTTTGTTCTCAGATGGGTGTAGTTACTGCATCTACCAGCAGGCGCTGACTGAACTATCATGACCAGCCAAATCTTCACTCACCCCTTTGTTTATAAAATCTAGAGTATCACAGAAACATGTGTATATACAAAGGCAGTGATATCTGTCAGGGTATCTTATGCTTGGTAGTCCAAAATAAAATAGCTTACTGCAGCATTAAAGTGAGAAAGGGCCATGAGCCATGGTTTATAACCATTTTCTAAAGACTTGGTTTCATTTTACATGTGCCTCCACTAACCCACTGTGATGTTGACATAAATGCTTTTCCAAAATATGTTGTCATAAATTTTTTAAAAAAGCATATCTTTTTTGGGAAATTGCAATTTTGCTTCCCTTTAAACAACACTCTTATTTAAAAAAAACTTTAAATATCCAGGTCCAGCCTAGTGTTTATACGTATATAGAAAAGAAGTATTAATATTATGAAATAAAAAAGTATAAAGCATGTAAAACATGAATATTAAAACCTAAAATTCAGATTTTAGGTAGGAACACCTTAAGAGGTTCATTTTCATGCACTTTATCCAGGAACCCCAGGTTAAAATAGGGGTAGAGGGTCTCAGTGAAGGTGTCCTTGAAGGTGTAGAGGTGTGTCATGTTCTCAGCATTGTAGAAGGACACCAGCCCTCTTTTGTAGTCCAGATACACGCCGATTCTCGCCAGTGGCTCTTCCAAGGCCAGTAATGTTGGCGGAGACGTCCCAGCCATGTATTGAACTCCGTACGACAGTGAGAGCGTCCAGAAGCCGTTGGCGGGCATGGTATTGATGACGCCTTTTCTCGTGACGGATTCACGAGCGACTCCTACGGTCCACACGGTGCTGCTGTACACCTCCACCTCCCAGTAGTGGCGGCCTTTAGTGAACCCTTGACTGCCCATGAGAGACAGGGCGGCGTTGAAGCGCTGTGGGTTGTCCTGCACCGTGATGTTGAAGGTCTGGTAGCGCACACAGGTGAGCGAAGATGTAAGACTGAGCCAGGGGTTGGCTGTTTTGGAGTTGAATGTGATGGCTGAGGGAACTAGAACAATGTAATAGAGAAATGTTAGTTCATGATATAGTCGGTTAAATGTAATCAAATAAGTCTTAACTGCATTTACTGATTCTAGATTGTAGTCTATTGGAATCATTGGTGCCCCCTTGACTTGGTTTCGATCTTATGTTACGGGTCGTACTCGATTTGTAAAGTTGAAGCAGTTTAGATCAAAGCCTTAGTACATCAATACTGGTGTTCTGCAGGGCTCAGTTGTGGGTCCTTTTTTATTTACTATTTATCTTTTACCCCTTGGTAATATTTTTTGGGAAATTTGGTATCAAATTCTACTGCTATGCCGATGACACCCAACTTTACCTACCTGGTTTACATAAAATTTCTTAAAGGTAGGCTTTTATGTGATTGCTTTTATGCTTGTATCCAGCTCTAACCAGGCTGTAATAATGGTTATTTGTTGTTTAATGTTGATCGTTTTATTGTGTTTCTAAGGTGTCTTTGAGTGTCATGTAAGGGGTCGATAAATTAAATGTATAATAAATGCATTTATTTTAATTTTATTTAGGATCATTCCCAAACCTGGATAGATGCTTCCCTTCAGTAACTTCCACACTCTGTACTGCAGGGGCCCGGCGAAGCGGCCCTCACAAAGGCTGGGTGGTGTCAGTGCCTGCCTCTCGAACTTCGGTGGCTGCCTGCTTGAAACAACAAAAGCCCAGACACAAAAACAATTCAAGCATTTCCTCATGAAAATATTAGTGAACACATTAAATGTAACAGATCCATAGAGGTCGCTCACCTTTGAAGCAGGCCCTTTATACTCTGCAAAAAAAGACAGGAAAAGGGAGATTGATGAAATTGGCTCAGTTCGAGAGGCAGGGGCAGAAGTTTTCCACATGAGATCAGTGTTTGAAATTAAGCTACATCTGCGACTCTGGAAAATCCCCTTGTGCTGCACTAATGGCATTATCTTCCTATTGCAAGGGTGACATCATTAGATTGTTTCCTGTGTGTTGACCCAACCCAAGTGATGTCCCACAAAGCTTTTCCTAACAGTTAACTATTGAAATGATAATTTAGGATAAGATAAATAATATACACATTTTTAATGTACAGTATGTTACTGAGATCAGTGTTTGAAACTAAGCTACATCTGCGACTCTGGAAAATCCCCTTGTGCTGCACTAATGGCATTATCTTCCTATTGCAAGGGTGACATCATTAGATTGTTTCCTGTGTGTTGACCCAACACAAGTGATGTCCCACAAAGCTTTTCCTAACAGTTAACTATTGAAATGATCATTTAGGATAAGATAAATTATATATATATAATTTTTTAATGTGTGTTACAAGTATTATTTAATATTTTTAAATAGTTTGCTGATATTTAGTATATGTATGCAGTAGGCCTACATACAAGAAAAAAAATGAAAATGTTTAATAATATTTATTTTCATGTAAAATATTAATGTAAAAAATATCTATGTAAATATAATATAATGATTTATTTAATATTTAAATGTATTATTATTATATGTAATTATTAAATATAATTATAATATTATAATTAAAATATATAATACTGTATGTAAAGAGGTAATACATATAAAATTATTTAAAAAATTATCTCAACAATCAATTTATTTTGTATTATGCAATTAACATTGCCTATCTTTAAAGGGTCGTTTACACAGCGAATCACTGACAGCAGGGTCTACTCCACCGCAGGATCCAACTAACTGTAGCCTATCTGGCAGCGGATCACACACCAGCTTCTGCACACCCATTACCAACAGTCTGTCTGACACACTCCAATGTCAATTCTAATCATCGCCACTTCCAATTGGAAATAAATGTCTTTGGTGCTGCAGATATCTGTGAGTGTGGACGTGTGGTTGACTGTTCACTCACTCACCCTGAGTAGCGTGTACGGGTCCTGTTCGCTGAGTTTGTCCTCGATGTCATGCATAGCTCTGCGCAGACGGGAGATCTCCACACTGAGCAGGGCCTTGTGCTCGTCCAGCCTTATCAGCTCCCGACGCTCCTCTGTCTTCAGCTTCACCTGCAGGAGTTTCTCTTCCTGGTACAGGAACTGGTGGAGCTCGCTGAACTGTGCCTCGATTCTCTGCTTCAGATCTGCAGTGTGCTCCTGCGTTCACAAGCGGTCACATTTTTGAGGTAATGTTTTCCCTCAGAGGTGGAAGTCAACACGTAGGCCTACAGACAGTGTCTAGCATTTGCAACTCAAGCTTGCGCGAAACATTTAAGATAATTTATTGACAATGGTATCGAATGTTTTTAAATTGACTGGAAATCAGTAGTAGATATTTTGAAGAATGTTGATAACCAAACAGTTGACTACTGTACCGTCAACTATTTGGTTCACCCTCGTTCCAAAACAGCACTCTTTAAAATAAAGGTTCCAAAATGGGTTTTTCGCATTGATGCCATTGAAGAAACATTAAAAAAAAATCCCTTAGTGTGAAGAACATTGTATCTGAACAACTATTTTCTAAAGAACCTTTTGTTCAATGGAAAGGTTCTATGTAAATCACAGGTTTTTCATGGAACCATCAATGGCAATAAAGAACAAACCCAATACAAAGTGTATGCATGTCTTGGTTCTGCAAAAAAAAAAAAAAAAAATTTCTTTAATAAAAATGTCTGTGTTTTTGGTCCATACAATGAAAGTCAATGGGGTGCAATGTTGTTTTGATGGCAAATATGGAAAAAACTGTTGGAATACTGCATCTTCAAAATATATTCTTTTGTGTTTGGAATGACGCGAAGGTGAATAAATGATGGCAGACTTTTGTGTGAACTATCCTTTTAAGAAAGTAACTTTGAATTTGTTTATTTGAACCTATTTACTTAGCCTACTATTAACTGGAAAGCATCACGAATTTCAGGTCCAGGGTTATTTTGGTCAACTAATACTAAAATCGTAATCATTTTTTTTTTTTTTTTTACTTGAAATTAAATGAATGTTAAAATAAATACAAATTAAACTTAGAAATGGTCATTTTCATTAAACTTAATATACCATACTAAAATAACCAAAGAAATAAACTGAAATTAAATTAATTAGAACTGTAAAAACTGAAAAAATATAGAATTGACTAAAACAACAAAATTACAATGAAAATGGAAAATAAACTATTTTAAAATATATATAAACTATATTGGTCAATGATACTAGAACAACACTGATTAGGTTAGGTTTATGAATCATTGTTTTGCAGGGAGTATTGAAGAGTGTGCATGAGATTGTGTGGCAAGAGTTAGTTTCTTCTTACCTTCAGTTTCTTCACCTCCTCTTCAGTCTCCCTCTCACACTCTAGAGCAGTGTTGAGCTCTTTTTGAAGGGCAGTTGCAGAAGTGGTTAGAGAAGCCTATTCAACACACAAACAATTACTTTTTTTTCTTCTGCTGAGCTAAAGAGGTTACAAAATAAGAGACAAATTGTCTTTGATCCTTACCCGATATCTCTCCTGTGCATCTTGCACGCACACCAGCGTATGAGCCCGGTGGTCCTGAGAGATCCCGCACACCAGACACACCAGCTCCTGGTCTTCCTCGCAATAGAGTTTCAGCTCTTCTCTGTGTCGGCTGCAAAGTGGGGTTTTAGGAACCGTGTCTGCCGACAACCCGGTCAGCCGAGCCCCACTTTCCTCGATCCCCTGGCAGTAGCTCTCCACGATGTTGGCCACAATGCGGTTGGGTCGGTAGCTCTGGCCAGGGAAGACTTTCCGGCATTGAGGACAGGAACCAGACCCGCATTGGCCTTTGCCGCGAGGGCCGCTCCAGTAACTGGAAATACAGGCCTCGCAGAAAGTGTGGTCGCAGGGCAAGGAAACCGGGTGCTTGAACAGGTCCAGGCAGATGGAGCAGGTGAGGTCCCTGCTCAGGCGCTGCGCAGAGCTCTTGGACACTCGAGGACTGAGTTCAGCCCTCAGCTTTTGCTTGTCCATTTTGTCCTGTGTGGTAAGATTGCTGGACATCTAGACTGTTCACTGTGGTCTTCAGTGCTGTGCTTCTCTTGGTCTGTTCCCTGCCTGCTCTCTCCGAGCTCTGGCCCTGTCTTTCCTGTTAACTCTGAGACAGGATAGGGGGAGCTGAGGGGGCGGCTCTCGTCTCAGGCTTGATCCTGCCGAAAGTTGGCTGGAGTTGCACGTCCCCTCTGCTTTCCTTCAACATGACGTCAGACCTACAGCCAGGAAACCAAGAGCCTAGAGCCCAAGGACTGTTTATTTTTGGGAGAAAGCCCCTTCTAGATTGGTCCTATGAAATATTGTATAAGAAACTTTATTGCACACATACAGCAACCTGGTATTTATCCAAAACATGAATCCCCTCCATGTGACTGTGCATATGTCAGCACAAAAAGCTTTGTGAGTAAAACCAGATGTGCCCTACTTTTTTCCCACTCTTTCTTTTCAAAACTTGCATAAAGGATATAGAGTGTTCGAGTTTGGTTTAGGGTTAGTTGCATGTCATTATGCATAAGTTATTACTACAGTAAGTACATGTAATAAAGTGTTACCAATTTTTTTAAGTTAGGATTTGAGGACGACTGCTGAGACAGTTGTTTATTCTGTTGAAAGTGTCGTTGTGGTCTGCACATGCCTGCATGCTTGTGTTAGTGTATCTCGAGGGACTGCAAGCCGAAAAGAAAGAGCTGGGTTTTAACTCTCTCCTCATGTTCCCCCCATGACCGCTCGGCCTCCGCTTCCTTCCTGTTCGTTCAGTATTGTTGAAGTTCAGTTCCACATATCCTGCCCCTCTTCCAAGTTCTCTGAGGAAAAAAAAAGATGGAGCTACAGCTATAATTTAATGCAGAGAAGAATAGCCAAGCGGATGTTTGAATAAACATAGATATAGCTGTGGAGTGTCTCTTGGGAAACGCAAAGTCAAAGTCTTGAGGGCTCAGAGTGACTCAGAAATGGGTTTTAGGTCAACTCTGCAGTGGTGGTATCTCAATCTTTACAGGAAACTTGGCAGTCACGATGGGGGCTTTTATATCAGAGACTCTTTTACAGTTGTTTACTAGCATTGGGAAATTCCACCCCACTTCAGCTGGGTGGGTTTAAGAGTTTTGGGGCTAAAGTGGGAACATGAGAATCCCACACTAGGAACCAGCTGGTAAGCTCTACGGTTGAGGATTCTGCCTGCAAACACTTGAACTGCATAAAGCCTCATGTGAGTTTCAGTGCATGAGTCACCATTTGATCCCATTCCACAAACATTATCACGCACACCTGAAACGATGCTCTGTATTTGTTAGAACATGCTATGGAGGAATGTTCATACACAGTTCGAGGTCTATAGATTGCTGCCAGTTATTCATGCAGGAAATTGCAACAGGATAGCTGTCCTGACATGTCCCACAGTCGTGGCAGTGATCCATTTTTTAATAATTATTATACAGTACATGCACTTTTGATTCCATGGCCTGGTTTCACAGACAAGGCTTAGATTAAGACATGATTAGGTCTTAGTTAAATTATGACATTATAGCTTTTATAAGCTTGCCGTAGAGAAAAAAAAAAAACATTACCGAGACAAAACATCTTCTTCAGACAAAACAATAACACTGACATATTTTAAGATATGTCAGTGCAAGTTGTTTTCAGTCAAACCAGCTCAAACATGCATTTTAGTCTGGGACCTAAACCTGAGGCCCATTTCAGAAAGGAGGTTAAGTAAAAACTCTTTGTTGACCCTGAAATGAGGGAAACTGGGTTTTCCGTTTCAGAATGGAAGTAGGCCTATGTCAAACCCAAGAAAGCGGGGTAAGTCAAGGCCGTCTCTGAACGAGAGGTAACTTATTCTCCAAGTCAGTTACCATGGTAACTTACACTGTGAACCTAACCTGGTCGGGTTTCTTTCAGTCTCCTCCTCCTCTTTCAGAGTTTCTTTCAGTCTCCTCCCTCTTTTTAAAGCGTAAGCGTTGTTAAAATACTTCATTCATTCATTCATGCAGCAAAAAATACTTCTTACCCCATTGGCAGATAATGTGCAAAATAATAAAAATGCACTTAAATTGTTACAAAAATGTCCCTAGGAAGCAAGACTAAATAATAGCCCATGCACCGTATGCCATTTTTTCTCATGAAAATGCATCTTGATATAACAATCTTTAGATATTTTGACTGGACACAAAAATACCAAGTAAATGGTAAAATGGTACTACGTATTTGAAGTGCAGGTATTCATTCATTGCGCATATTTTCATAATGCAGACAGTCAAAGGGACAAAAATGGCATGTCATTTTAAACAGGATCCTGTAGATGAGGAGACTACATTCATTCATAGGGAGTTACATTTATGTCAGGAGAGGACATTGGATTTTGTCATATCCACATGCATATTTATTTGAGCAGTACCATTATTAAATGGTAGTTTTCTATATTATAACATCTGGATCTATGCTCGAGCACATTAGCATGGCCTCCGTATGCAGAGCGGTAAGGGAAGTGCTCTTTCTTAGAAGTTTTGTGTTGTTTGTTTCCTGGGCACAACCTTGTTGTGAGAGCCATCAAAGAGGAGTTTCACAGGATTGCAGGTCAGTGGTGTAGAAACCGCTTTAAATGAGGCTAATCTGATAAATGACGTTCACTTGAAAACATCTTGCTGCGACCTCTGGAAGTAACCTAATAATTAGAATTTCCTTTAGGATTTCCTATGTGGTTGGATGCATTGATAACAGGCATATCCCCATCATTGCACCTTCCGGAAGTGAACGAGATTACTGAGTGGAAGGATGCCGGACGGAAGGCTAGTCCGAGATATATGCTGTAACCACCACCACAGCTGTTAATAAACACAAATTATTAAATAAACAAATGTGGGTCTTTTTTATTTCATACAAATACAAAAGCAACAGATATTCTTTTTCCTATTGGATTTGATATTCTTCCACAATCTCTTCTTCATCTGTCAGTGGTGGTGGCCCAATTTGTGCGCTTCTGGCTTCTGGCTGTTGGGTAGTAGAAGTCAACTGTTAATTTCATTACCGTAATTAAGAAATGTAACAGGTTGGATTAGAGAACATTTAATTACGCGAAAAGAGCATTAGACTATGGAAAAAGCTGCTACAAATATAAAACAATGAATATTTGTTCAATAACTTACCGTTCTGCCAGTTTTCACCTTTGATAGCCTATTAAACCAGTGATTAAGAATTAAAATTACATATTGACTCGGAAGTATTTGGACGTCTTTTTGTCGGCTGCTGTTGCCATGGTGAATCGTAATTTTGGACCTCGATTGAATGATCATGGCTTTTCATAGTCGTGGTGCACGCGCTTAACTCAGTCAACCCACTCAGAGTTGATTGAAGTTCAATCATTGAACTAACTAAATTCAGCTGTTCTGAAAACTAAAAGTTTCTCATATAGGGTAAGTCAACTCAGAGTTCAAGTTTGAACCTCCTTCTTGAAACCGGCCCCTGGTCTGTGAAAACGCAGGCATATTAATTAATGCTTCCATGTACTCCCTCTTGTGGCCAATAGCTGCAATTCACATTTCAGAGTTTTCAAGATTTAATCATTTTTGACAGATTATATATGCGTTTATTTTAGGGCTGTCAAAAGATTAATCACGATTAATCACATCTAAAATAAAAGTCTGTGTTTGCATAATATACGTGTGTGTACTGTGTAGAATTATTATGTATATAATATAATAATGTATATAATTATGTGTGTGTGTACACATTCATGTATATATTTAAGAAATATTTGCACTTATATACTGTATATACATTTATATAATTTATATTATATATAAATATGTTTTATAAATACAAATTTTTCTTAAATATATACATGATTGTGTCTGTTTATATATATATAAATAATTATACACAGTGCACACACATATATAATGTAAACACAAACTTTTATTTTGGATGTGATTAATCGTGATTAATCTTTTGACAGCCCTAGTTTATTTATATATAATATAATTAATTTATCACCCTGCGGGAGCATTAAATTCAGATGATAACTAAATAAATAAATAAATTCATAGGGCCTAAATGTTACACATGCACCCACATACATATTCATGTTATTTGTAGGATTTTTTAATTTATTTTGTTTAAGTCTTTTTTGTTCTTAAATTCTGTCTTCAAATTTCCTTTCAGTCATTAAACATTCTCAAAAAAAAAATGTTAATTTTAAGAGTTACTGGTTTGACAAAGAACGAGCTCACGCAACATATCAAATGCGTATGAAATGACGCCCTCTTGTGGTCAGTGGCTGCAGTTCCGTCCGTGTTCCAGGAGGAGTCAAGCGTCAGAGGAAATGACGAAGGCAAGAGAGGGTCAGTTTATCAAAGTTCCAGCAAAAGCGCGCGCAGTTACATTCAGAGCCCCGAAAGAAGAGAAGACGGGACATTTACATCTGTGTTTCTTTCACAGTCTTTGGACTTGTACCTGCTACGGTTAAAACACTTTGATAGACTTCGAGTACTGCGCTCCTGCACTTGAAGACAAGCAGAAAACCAGGCCGCGCTTGTGTCATAACAGGATTTAGATAACTATTTTTTCTCCTAACATAAGAAAGAAGCACAATGTTTGAGGCACGTCTCGTTCAAGGCTCAATCCTTAAGAAGGTTCTGGAGGCTCTGAAAGACCTCATCACCGAAGCCTGCTGGGATGTCAGCTCCTCGGGCATCTCTCTGCAGAGTATGGACTCCTCTCATGTGTCTCTGGTGCAGCTCACGCTCCGGAGCGATGGCTTCGACTCCTACCGCTGCGACAGAAACTTGGCCATGGGTGTCAATTTGAGCAGGTAAGTTAATGATGATAATGATTGTTTTTCTTTTTTTTTTCAATATTTGCCGTCTAACTGCGTAGAGAGTGAAAGTTGAACATGTCTGTACATGTCCGCCTGCGCGAGCAAACAGCAGCCCGCCATTTTTAAGATGTAAAACAAAAATGTGTCCCTTTCACTATTGTTAGTTTTGAAATGCATAGTTTTAATGTGTTTAATATGTCCCAAATATATCTGTAGTATTATTTGGCGCGCAGTGTTTCCTGTATTCTTCCCCCTCACTGCTGGTCGTGACGTCATTTACCCGCGCTCAAGCTTGTTGGCGGGAAAAAAAGCCGGGTTGCTGACTGACAATATGGCTTTACAGTTGGACAAAGAAAACTTGCTTAGAAATAATTTTACTCTACTTTTATTTTATAAAACTTTATATTGGTAGTTCATCGTGGCTGTAATGTTTTACATAACAAATAGAAAGAACGTTTTTATGTTTTATGCTTTTATTCAGCATGTCATTCTACATGTTTCAATACAAAGCGCCTGTTCATTAATTTGAAAGGAATTGTTCTTGTTTTCTAGCATGTCAAAGATTCTGAAGTGTGCTGGAAATGAAGATATCATCACGCTCAGGGCAGAAGACAATGCAGACTCTTTGGCGCTGGTCTTTGAAACACTCAGTGAGTACATAAGACTAAATTGAAATTATTATTCCCAGTTTTAGATGAAATGCTTAAGTAAAGTTCATTGTAAATAGCCAGGATAAACTATAGCTCACTATCAATAAAAACAAGGCATGCGTTATACTAGAGAGAGCCAGTGCTGATCTCTGCATGTGTTTTTAGATCAGGAGAAAGTGTCTGACTATGAGATGAAGCTGATGGATCTGGACGTGGAGCAGCTTGGCATTCCAGTAAGGCTTTTTATTAAACATGATTGAAATTTTGATATGATTGTGCATGTTTTTATTCCCGTTTTCTCCAATGGTCATGTTTTGTTCTGTTCTTCACCTCAGGAGCAGGAATACAGTTGCGTGGTGAAGATGCCCTCTGGTGAATTCGCCCGAATCTGCAGGGATCTGTCGCAGATCGGCGATGCTGTCATGATCTCATGCGCCAAGGATGGCGTGAAGTTCTCTGCCAGTGGAGAGCTGGGAACAGGCAACGTTAAGCTTTCACAGACCAGCAGTGTCGACAAGGAGGATGAAGCGGTAACATTCTTTTAACATTGACAACATAACTAACTAAAGTCTGTTTTAACTATGAGGGTTATTAACAACACTGTTCTTCGCAGGTCACAATTGAGATGAATGAGCCAGTGCAGCTTATTTTTGCATTGAACTACCTGAACTTCTTCACCAAGGCCACTCCTCTGTCCAAGACAGTCACACTCAGCATGTCTGCAGACATCCCACTAGGTATGAAAAGTTCTCACATGCTCATTACATTGCATTTTGAGTTGAGACAATTGAAATGAATGATTGTCTTTTCCTCCTGCAGTGGTTGAGTACAAGATTGCAGACATGGGACACGTCAAATACTACCTGGCACCCAAGATCGATGAAGAATCCTCCTAAATCCAAGTTGAAGGCTGTCATCTGTGGGATTTCATTCTGCATATCAGATATTGTTTGGATAGATGTTTTGGGAAAATGAATTTTAGTACTCAGTGTCTGTTGTGGTTTCCAGTTCAATGGATTCACAATTCGGTGGCCTATGCCATTTCATATGATTGGCAGATACATGGGTGTACTTAAACTATGGTAGTTTGGTCCTTAGCTTTACCAGGCACTGTGGGCTGAATCTAGAGTGTTTATGGCAGCATAAACACTTAACTTTGGTTCAGTCTCGTTTTCTCAAACTTGGTCCCGCTTTACTCCATTTCAGGTTTTTGTCCAACTGCTCCTTCTTATGTATAGATAATTGTCTGTAAATATGCTAATTGGACACTGTTCATCCAGTCAACCATTAATAAAACTTTTTGTAATGATGATTTGTGATTGTTTATCTCCTGTCACAAGATGCTTGATATTTAAAAGATTGTTTAGACATTCTAAAACTGGGATGGTTGCCATTATATTTTTAAAACAATGATATCTTGGTAAAGTAATATTGACAAACTATATATCAGTTGAAAGCTTACAATCTCTAGTTTTCATATTTGGTGGCTGTTTTGGGGTGACAGTCAAAGGGTTAATATAATTTTGTAGTTTGGAACAAAAATGAAAGTTGCCACTAGAGGGAGCCAGCGTAACATTTACCGCAGTTTGATACGTTTGCTCAAGCTTCATAAAAACAAACCTTTTCACAGTGTTAATGACTAAAATGGGATTTGCCACTTTTCTGTTGAGTAAATATCATTGAAATGGCATTTATGAGAATGCTCATATCTTAAGATAAATATTTCCACTAAGACAAAAGATGCTGGATATTTGAATGCTGCTTAATAAATCGTTATTTAAAGGGGATAGTTCACCAAAAATGAAAATGTCATTACTTGCTCTCAAGTTGTTCCAAACATGTATGAGTGTATTACTTCCATAAAATACAAAAGATATTTTAAAGAATGTCAGTAACCAGACGATGGTAGCCAATGACCTAGGAAATATGGAAGTCATGGGTGCCATCAACTGGCTACCAACATTTTCAAAATGTCGTATTTTGTGTTCAACGGAAGGAAGAAACTCATACAGGTTTGGAACAACATGAGGGTGAGTAAATGATGACACATTTCATTTTTGGGTGAACATCGGATTTTTTCAGTTAATTTATCGAACCGGTTCTTAAAACCTTTTAGGTTTCCCAAAAGCGTCGTAATTCTAAGGTTGTAGCCTAATGGAGACGACCAATGGTTCAATGCTTGTGAGAAACGCAGCCCTGAACGATCCATTCCTGAATCGGTTTTCCTCGAGTCATCTCTCAGTTTTATCGAATGATATCCGATTCGTAATGATCCGGGGGCATTTTAATTGGTAGTAACCTAACCTGCTGCAGACCCTCGCCCTCTATACTTGGATATTCGCACTTTGAAGACATCTTGTGAAAATAAACAAAAGAGTCATTGCATCTGTGGTGTTATTATATATATAAATACATGATGCAACCATGGACTCATATGCAGGGTTTAATATTTTTTATTTTTTTATTTTGATACTTCAATATTTAGCGGTTTACAGGAAAAACAGCTAGACTATAGGCTACAATTGTATTTAGCATTTTGAATTAGACAAACATTGATTGGAAGCATAAATACTAGCAACCCTTAATATTAAAGCCTACTCAAGTTTAACAACTGTTCAGACTAACCCAAATAAAATCTTTACATTGTAGAAAAAAAAAAAAAAAGATCATGTTTTGAGGGTATCCCCACAGTAAGGTTTTGTGAGATTCAGCTTACTTCACATCACACAGTTCAATATCTTATAAGATACTGCATTCTTTGTTCTCCTTATGCTTCTTTTTATAATTGTGATGATTTGCCATGGCCATAATTCCCTGCATGTCAGAAATGATCTCCAGCAGTTGTTTCACCTGATGATGGCTTTTGTCATTGTTGTTAAATGCATGACATCTTGAATGACAGATTTTGGTCAGTTCCTGAAGTTCTTTGTCACTTCCATTGATGTAATCATTTAAAGTACTGTTCCTCAGCTTCTCTTTACCAGTGAAAAGAATCACAGTCTTTGAAATCACATCCTCGCCAAACTCTTTCTTCAGACGCGGGAGAACTTCTCTCTCGCCATCTGTGAAACGACCAAGCTGCATAACCAGCAAATATATGTCAGGCCCTGGCTGCGTGAGCTCTTTGCACTTCTTTATCTGCTCTTCCTGGTTTTTAAGGTCTTCACTGAAGAAATCGGGGGTGTCTATAACCCTAATCTTCATTTCAAGAACAGTTTCTTCTGCCATCTGGCACTCTTTTGTTACCGGCACAGAACTGGCACGTGATTCAAAATGTTGCTTTTTCAGAATTGTATTTCCTGTCGCACTCTTCCCACTTCCTGTCTGTCCCAGTAGCATAATGGTCATTGGTTTTGGCTGATGCTTCCTAACTGATGATGTATAGTTAGAATTAGTTAGAAAACACAGCCAGTGCATAGATACCAAACTATTATCTACTAGTGTTCAGGTGACATTTTCTAATTCATAGGTTGAACTCAAACGTTTTGTTACCTGCTTTGTCTGGTATTGCTGGCGTTGTCTTCATATTGGCTTGTGTCCTTCTGGAATTGAAAGAGTGATTGATATAGGGTTATATAAATTAATAAAATTCCTGCTGCTTATCATAACTATGTATTACCTACATTTCTCTGACAGATTCAGATGTTTGGTTCGTCTGCATGCCTTCTACGTGTTTTATCAGTTGTTTGATTAGTTCATCACTCTTCGTGTCTCTGTTGTAAACACACTCTCTGTTTCCACACTCATTCAGGATTATGGAGTAATCTTTGGAGTAGTCTTTTTTTAAGGATTCTAGTCGGCCCATTGAATTTGAAGATAATTTTTCACTGTTAACCAGCACAATTGTGTTTTCAACCATTTTCTGTCCAAGCTTCTTCTTCAGTTCAGTAAACACCTCCATCCCTTTTGATGACACCATTTTGTTCTTGAGTATGAGGAGGAACACGCGCGGACCTGTGTATGACGGCTTCAACTCCCTCATTCTGTCAGCTTCTGGATCTGATGAGTTTGGTTTATGAAAACGGTCTGGAGTGTTGATAATACAGATCGTCTGACCAGCAACGCTATCCACAATCTTCTCACAAGTGTTTTTTTCTGATCGGAAATGATCTTTGTCAAGAATTATGTTTCCTATAAGACGCTTATTGTTGCTGTTCTTTCCCAGCAGGATCGCTGTCATCTTGCATTCACCTCCATACGTCTGGGTGGCCGGTTCTGAGATAAATTCAAACAATTACAGTTAACACAATTGCTAAAATGAGATTTGAGAAAGTTACAGAAACGCGTCTAACTTGACAAAATCGAGTTCAAATCCCATTCTGAGAGAAAATGGCATCCAAAACATTGTCTTGCATAACAAAGTGTTTTGAGCTCATTTGACTACTTTAGATTGACGTGAAAGGCAGGTTAGAAAAAACAGCATGTTGATTTTATCATATTCTTTTAGATGACTTGAATAAAATCTGTAAGCAATACTTCTGCTGTTTCCAGGCACCCTTGACACTTCAGGTATTTTCTTCATTGGTTCATAAGAATCCATGTCTTCATATAACCTGCAGGGTTGAGATGATGTTACAGGTCAAATTATAGATGTAAAGGAATTTATAGGTAGCCTATGTAAAGAGATTTTTCATTAAAAAAAAAAATTAAAAAAAAGATCGAATCACTACTTTATGTCTTACGATTCATCAGCAGGTGTGGATTTGTTTGTTTCAATAGCCTGCTTCTTGTGCATTGCCTTCCATTTCTCCATAACCTGTTTGGTCAGCTCATCATCTTTCTTGTCTTCATTCTTGTTGTGAACACAAATTCTCTGTCCACACTCATCTAATATTTTTTTGAGACTCTCATCGGCTTGGTCATTTGGCTGTCCAGATTGCTTTTCTTGACTGTTAACTAGCACAACAATTGTATTTTCCACCATTTTCTCTCCAAATCTCTTTTTAAGCTGGCTGACCATATCAATTTCTTCCTGTGAGAGCTGCTTGTCATGCAGAACCAGAAGGAACGCACGTGGACCTGGATATTGGGGGTTTGTCTCTTCTATACTGTCAGTGTCTCGATCTTGGTTTGGTGTGTGGAAAAGGTCTGGAGTGTTGATGATACAGACGATCTGATCATCTAGTTTTTCTTCAGCTCTTGTGCATGTCTCTTTTCCAGCTATGAAACGCTCTGTCTTTAGCATGATGTTCCCTATCATAGACTTATCGTTGCTGTTGTTCCCCAGCAGCACCATAGTGATCTTGTCACCTCCATCAGATTGCGCTCCCTTTGTATACTCCACTATAACAAATCACAAGAATAATTCCGATTTAAACTGAGTTTTGGATTAGGAATTAACTTAATTCCTAAATCATAACCCTTGATGACATCATACGCATTGCTTGTTTATAAATATTTGAGAAGGATTTTTGAATCTTGTCATTTTATTTTACAAGGCAAAAAGATTGGAGTTGAGAATCAAATTAATGCCATTAATATGAGAAACTATCAAGTCAAATCACTACAATTTTACAAAAATAGACTAAAATATATTTAAAAAAAACAAGCTGGTTACTTACATTGTAACATGTTGAGTTATTCCACGGTAACTATATAATGAGCAGAGTAAGAATCATTAAATTCTTAAGTCTAAGAATATAAAGCTATACGTCTCTAGCACTCTTGAAAGGACAGTCATGAATAAATGAAAGCAAAAATGTATACTTGTCTTAAAAGCATGAGAATAAAGGGCTTGTCCAAAATCTGGTATAACACGTCGAGTCACTATGCTACAGTACAGCTGCGCTTATCCTTTTTTTCTCTACTGCAGTTTTTACATTTTTTTGTGAAAATGTTCGTCTTAATGTAAAACAAAGGTCAGGCTTTGATCATCATTTTCTACAGAGTGAGACTTTATAAAGAAAACTTTTACAATAGAGGTAAAATATCAATGCAATTGTGTCTTGATTATGCAGTCAACATATTTTGTTGTTCCTGGAACAACATTCCTGTCCAAAGAATTTAATCGTAACCATTTCCCTAAACCTAACCATAAGTTATGATAAAATCAGAGGGGAATGATGAATAACACCAATAGAAGCACCAAACTCTGATTGAAGTGAAGATAATGGGTAGACGCTCAGTCTAGGTGCTAATTCTGGGTTTATCACCAGGTTCACTCAGATGTGTCGGCCAGAACACCACTTAAGGCCAAATATTCCAGAGTATGAAATCAAGAGCTGAGAGAAAGTTCTTATTATTCCGTTTATTCTTTGCTTTTTCTTGTGTGAGTGAGTTTGAGGGTGAATGTAATTTTGAGTGTGTGTGGTTTCTATAAAGAGAGAAACAAAATACAGATGAATAAAGGAAACATGCATACACTCATTCCTCCT
The DNA here is from genome assembly GCF_949152265.1 of Phoxinus phoxinus. Classification (NCBI taxonomy): domain Eukaryota; kingdom Metazoa; phylum Chordata; class Actinopteri; order Cypriniformes; family Leuciscidae; genus Phoxinus; species Phoxinus phoxinus. The sequence goes on from NC_136898.1 coordinate 6,423,233, forward strand.
TAAGCACTAATATACATTACAAACATAAAATAAATAATAGTCAGAATATGACTAGCCTATATATCTCTTAAACTCTAAGAATGTAAGAAGAGAGAAAGGATTCAAACACTTATATGGGATTCTCAGATTTCCTACTATGCATTAAGTTACCAATAACGTAGATATAACCTTCTGTCGTCTATAAAATACTTCAAAGCCTCAATAGCGTTCCAGATAATAATATTTAACGCCACTTTTTGCTCAACCAAAGTAATAAATATTCATAACAACAAATAGTAAAGTATAAGCATGTCTTAACACGATGCTGTGACATATTTTGACTCGACGTACTGAATCAGATGGACTGAAGCTAGAAAGTAACGTACGAACGTGGATATAATCAACACAACGGTCGCGTAGCGACCCTTAACCTCCTAACTCTCATCCATAGCAAATAGCAGAAATAACAGCAGACAAAGAAATACAATATCACGAGTAATGCAGCAGATATACTTACTTTCCTCATTTACGCACACTCTGAAGAAAAGTGTCCCTCACAATTATCATCCGACCGACGATCTCTATCTTACAGCATACTAACAACTGTGACAACCAACCGACTATCTCTATCGTACTGCATACTAACTGTGCAACGTCAGATATACTATACAAACCAGCGCGCGCTTTACTGTCACAAGCACTGAATACACGGGAGTAAACATGAAACATAAAGCACAATATGGTCTAAATACTAAATAATTAATACTAAATAAAGCAAAACTAACATAACTTTGGGGCCTTTTCTACAGCCGCCCCCGAATGTATGTAATACATTCGCTCATCATTAAAGGCAACAAAGTTCTATGGCTGGGGTGTAGCGGCAGGAGTGGAACCATCTCCATCTTCTCCAGAAGAAAGTGCAGGGAGGACAACCAGCCTGGCAACTGGCCGGGTGTAGATTCTCTCCTTCACCTTAACATCAGCGGACCTGATGTGCCCGTCAGGGCTGGGATGAGTCTTGACTACTTTCCCAATGGGCCAGAGGGCCCTCGGAAGATGTGGATCAGCAATCATCACTACACAGTCCCCTGCAATATCAGCTGGTGTAGCCTGCCACTTCTGGCGAGCTTGCAGACTCGGCACATAGAGTCGGATGAAACGGGCCCAAAAGTGATCAGCCAAGATTTGTGAGTGTTTCCAGCGGCGGCGACAGATGAGCTCACTTTCGGGGTAGACTACCTGAGGTAGCGAACCATCAGGCCGCCCCATAAGAAGAACACTGGGAGTCACTGGATCTGGGTCGCTGGCATCTGAAGACACATAACCCAAGGGCTTACTGTTAAGGATCCCTTCTACCTCAGTAAGTACGGTGCGAAGCACTTCTTCTGGAACAGGCTGAGCACCGACTGTGGCATAGAGTGCGCTCTTAACTGAGCGTATCTCCCTCTCCCATACCCCTCCGAAGTGGGGAGCTGCTGGGGGGTTAAAGCGGAAGGAGATCTTCTGTGGTGCAAGGAGATGTTGTAGTTCATTAGACATTCCAACGAAGGTCTCACGGAGTCTCGCTCACCTCCCTTGAAATTTGTCCCCTGATCGGAGAACAGCTCTGCAGGCGTTCCTCTACGGGCAATAAACCGTCGAAGGGACATCAGAAAAGCATCTGTATCAATAGAGGTAAGGAGGTCCAAGTGCACCGCCCTAGTTGTGAGACACTTGAAGATGATCCCCCATCTCTTCTCTCGGCGCCGGCCCACTTTGATCTCAAATGGCCCAAAGCAGTCCATCCCTGTAGAATAGAAGGCGGGCTTGAAAAGGCGCAGACGGGCTGATGGCAGGTCTGCCATCTTCGGCACTGCAGGTTTTGCCCTCCATCGCTGACAGTCAGCGCAGCTATACTGGTAGCGGCGGACAGCCTCACGCCCTCGCAGGATCCAGAAGGAGCGTCGAAGCTCTGCGAACACCCGCTCTGGGCCTGGGTGGCGGAGGCGGTTATCGAAGTCTTTGATCAAGAGCGTAGACACTCGATGACCTGGGTCTAAGATGACTGGATGAAGAGTGGTCAGTTCTAGGCCTTCTGCTCGACGGAGTCGTCCTCCAACACGAATGAGCTCTCCCTTTTCATCCAGCTCTGGAGATAGAGTGCGAAGTCGACTGCTGCTGGGGACTGGTTTACCAGCTTTCAGGAGGCTGTACTCCTTCTGAAAACTATCCCTCTGAGCCCTCTGAAGTATTAACTGTTCAGCCTGTCGGTAGTCTTCAGCTGTGGGCTTATCATTAGAGTTGGCCGCCCCATGCAGCTCCAGCACTGTCCCTTCCAGCAGCTCCTTCCACGAGCCGTATTGGTCCACATCTGAAGTCGACTGGCTTGATGCAACTGCGGCGACCCCACAGAAGATAGACTTGCGCAGCTCTGAGGTATCTTCTGCTTGGTCAACAGTGGGGTCTACTGGCCATGAGTCTGGACTGGTCAGGAGGAAGGCAGGTCCCAGGCTCCATCTATTTGGCTGAACAAGCTCTCGCAGCTTCTTCCCTCGGGTTACGTCATCAGCAGGGTTTCTTGCGGTATCAACATATCTCCAGGTATGCTCGTCAGTCAGCTCCTGTATCTCGGCCACGCGGGTGCCCACAAAGACCTTGAACCGGCAGGATTCAGACCTCAGCCATGTCAGCACCGTTGTGGAATCTGACCAAAGGGTTGTCCGATCAATGTGGATGGTAAGCTCCCTCTTCAGCACCTGTGAGAGCTGTGCACCAGTAAGGGCAGCACAGAGTTCTAATCGGGGCATAGAGTGAAATCGCTTGGGAGCGACTCTGGAACGGGCCATCAGGAATGACAGATACACTTCACCGTGTCTGTCAGTGGTCCGGAGGTACGCCACTGAACCATAAGCCTCTTGTGAGGCGTCGCAAAATACATGCACCTCTCTCTGAAGACCGGAGATGTCCACGGACTTCGACAAGTACGGTCGGGGCAGGGTGACTTGAGGTAAGACTTGTAGTTCTTCTTCCCAGTCTTTCCACTGCTGCAGAAGCTCCTGCGGTAGTAGTGGATCATCCCATCCCCTGTGTTTGTCCCAAAGGTGTCGAACAATTATCTTAGCCCTGGTGGTGTAGGGTAGGATGAACCCCAAGGGGTCGTACTGACTCGCCAGCACCTTGTAGATATTGCGCATCGTGGGAACACCGTACTCCACATGACGATGCTTGTAACCAAGGACATCAGTGTGGAAGAGCCAGCTTAGCCCTAGAGTAGATTCTGGGGTATCCGTCTTGTTCTGAGCCAGCCATAGCTCAACACTAGCAGAGCAGCTCTCTTCTGGTAGATGACTTATTACACCTGGTTCGTTGCTGGCCCACTGACGTAGATCGAAGCCTGCAGACGCAAGAAGGGCTCGTAGTTTGTCGACTAGATGCCTCGCCTCAGCAATAGTGGGGACACTCTGGAGGCAGTTATCTACATAGAAACATTTCTGAACCGATATCCTCACCTCTTCATCTGGCTGGCTGTTATCGGAGACGTGGCGTTGTAAGGCGAATGTGGCACAGCAGGGGCTACATGTTGTACCAAACGGTAGCACCTGCCACTCGTACACTGCAGGAGGTCCTTCTTGACTGATGTCGCGCCAAAGAAACCTGAGCAGAGCACGATCTTCTGGGAGGAGGCGAACTTGGTGGAACATGCCTCTGATGTCTCCACTAACTGCAACTGCATGCTCTCGGAATCTTAGCAGAACTCCCAGTAGTGATGCTCCTAAGGTCGGCCCAGGCAGTAGATGATCGTTGAGGTTCTGCCCTCGATACTGATAGGAGCAGTTGAATACCAGCCTATTCTTGCCATTATGGCTCACCATATGGTGAGGGATATACCATTCCTCACGACCCTCCTCGTCGGAAACTTTCGGTCCACACTTGATGACAGAGCCCGCCTTTATAAGTTTGTCCATCTCCACTCTGTAGGCTTCTGCCCGTACAGGATCTCTGGCCAGTCGCCTCTCTACACCTCGTAAACTGGGCATTACGGCTTCTTTAGTAGCCTGAAAGAGCGGCATGTCTTTCCGGCGGAGCAGCGGGGTTGCGTAACGGAGAATGCCATCAACCTCTACCCTGATGGTTTTGGCCTCCAGGATGCTGATGGCCTCTTGGTCCTGCCTTGAACGAGTAACTAGTTTCTCGCTTCTGAATGGAACAGTGTCGACCTGCCATAATCTCTCAACATGTTTCATCAGCTCGCTCGCCTGGGGTGTTACTGTTGTAAATAGACACTGCTGTGGTTGAGCGAGGTGACGGACTACACTCGCTGGGCCCTGCAGAGTCCAGCCCAGCCTTGTGCGGATGGCAGCAGGCCCACCTGGAGGTCCCAATCTGACAGGTTCAATGGGAGTGACGAGATGGGGATGGTCACTCCCAATAAGAAGCAGGGGCTTGACATTTATAAGAGTCCGTATGGGAAGGCCAGTGAGGTGCTTGTAGGTGCTCCGGAGTTGCTCCATGGGGTAAGTATGGGCAGCTAGTCCAATACGACTACTGGTGAATGCACCTATAATCTTGAACTTGGTCTTTGGCTTTGATGGCGAAGAAATGGAGAACGACACTGATGCACCACAGAGGATCTGCACTTCTTCTCTAATTGTGCGTAGTGGTAGGTCCTCTTGAATCCCCTGCACACCTAACTTCTCTGCAGCATCTGGCAACAGCATAGTTCTCTCTGAACCGTCATCAAGTATTGCATAGGTGTTGATTGATTGGTCACCATGGTGAATGCGGACTTTGACAACTTTCAGAAGGACCCGACTGCCTTCAGTGGGTCTGTCTAGATACAGAACCTCTGTTGTGCCCCTTGTGCCTTGGCTTTCTGCTGCCGGTGTTGATGCTGCCACCTTGGGTGACCTCATATTCACCTCATGCAGCACCTGGAGGTGTTTCCCTTGGCAGAGGCTGCATGTCTTTTTTAAGTTGCACTGGGCCGCCTGGTGTGGCCGTGCACATCGCCAACATCTCTTGTTACTCTTTATCCATTCAGTTAGCTGATCCTTTGTTAGCCTGGATACCTCTGTACACTGGCTAAGGTAGTGTTCCTCGTTATTGCAGAATGGACAGTATGGCTTGCTCTTGTTCCATTTGAAGGAGCTGCTTGTCACTGGAGCCTCAGGTTTCTTAGCGGTGTCCTTCACACCATGGAGAACAGTGGTAGGTAGCTTGCCCTTCCTACCCTCATGTCTGGACACTGGCTTCTCCCGAGCTCCTCTCACAGCTAACTGTCCTTCAGAGTCCTGACACCAAGACTCGTATTTCAACCAATCTGAAAGATTAGTTAGGGTGTGGGTTTGTGTGCCCTGATGGTACATGCAGCGGCGAAACTCAGCTCTCTGCTCAGGTGGCAGCTTGCTCAGCAGACGAGCAACATGTGAGCCACACTGTAGTTCCACTTCACCCTCATGGCCTAGTGTCTTCAGCATTCCCACAAGTGACTGTATCTGGAGTGCAAACTTCTCAAATGCAGCAAAGTCTCCCCGCCTTATGTCTGGTGAGTCCATCACAGCAGCAATACGCCTCAGTGCTATCTGATGTGGTTGGCCAAACTTGTCATTTAGGGCAACCATTGTGTCTGAGAAGGGTGTTGTGGAGTTAAGGTAAGCATCTGCTATTAACCTGGCTTCTTCTAGTTGCAGGTGATCGACCAACACTTGGTATTTAAACAGCTCAGATGCATCATGTGGTAAGAGGTTCTCCAATGAGATCTTGAGCCGTGCAAACTCACTTGGGTCCCGACTTGAGAAGTTGCGGATTGTTGGGCGTGGCCCACGGTAACTTGGCTCTGGGACATTGTAGTTATGACCCTGAGGTGAGCTAAAGGGCAGAGGTTTGGTCCATGCCATGCCTGGATGTCGCTGTTGGGGCGTTGGGTTGCAGCCAAACTCACTCCGTTGACCAACATAAGCAGTAGGGTACTTGGGCTCAGCTGGAGGTAATCCGTGTGGCTGCGGCAGAAACTGAATGGGCTTGAACCAGGGCGGTGGATGACGGCCAGTGTCATCCCATGGCTTTGCAGTATGAAGGGCCCCACGTGCTGAATGATTAACTTGTGGCTGGCCCACAAACATGTCAGGAGCTGGGGCTGGCAGTGCTTCTTCCTTAGTGCTTGGAACCTCATCTATTCTCCTAATAAGCGAATGTAGCATAGGTGGGTCACTAGGCAGAAGTTTGTCCATTACTGGGTCTGGCCATGGTGGTGGTGCAGGCCAATCATCCTCTTCCTCTGCTTTAGATTCACTTTCAACAGGTGGCCGTGATGACATCACCGTTAACTCTGGCTCTCTGGTATGAATAGAGGTTGGACTCTGCATGTTGCGAACAGCATCTACTAGCTGTCTCATGTCTGCTCGCAACGCTCTAAGCTCGACTAAGTCTGATGCCATGTGCCGCTGTGTCTGCTGCAGGAGGTGTCTTTCATGACGAATGTCATCTAACTCAACTTGGCTCTCCTCCTGTGGATGTATAGGGTGCAGCGCTGAAGGTAGGGGAGTAGAGTAATCTCGTAGCTGTTCCCTAAACTCTCTCTCTGGAAACCGCTGGGGGGCTAGCTGATTCTTCTGGCTGTGCTGTTGGTTCTCCGTCCTATAGCCCAGGTCCATCTCCTGAAGAATAGCATCCCGCCTCTGCAGGCGAAGGGGAGAGTCATAAGGGGAGGTGAGGGGTGTCATCCTGGCATTTCCCTCCTGGTGAGTACTCTCTAGTTCCTCTCTGTACCTCTCATCGATGTAGCCTCTATAATCAACCTCATAATCTGCATAGCGCACAGGTGGGCGAACATGCCGTCTGGGACGTGCACCACTAGCATCATACTCTGGATGTAATTCCATCTCTGACATAAACCCAGTGATCCGGCTCGAAGGACCATCAATGAAGTGAAGATAATGGGTAGACGCTCAGTCTAGGTGCTAATTCTGGGTTTATCACCAGGTTCACTCAGATGTGTCGGCCAGAACACCACTTAAGGCCAAATATTCCAGAGTATGAAATCAAGAGCTGAGAGAAAGTTCTTATTATTCCGTTTATTCTTTGCTTTTTCTTGTGTGAGTGAGTTTGAGGGTGAATGTAATTTTGAGTGTGTGTGGTTTCTATAAAGAGAGAAACAAAATACAGATGAATAAAGGAAACATGCATACACTCATTCCTCCTTAAGCACTAATATACATTACAAACATAAAATAAATAATAGTCAGAATATGACTAGCCTATATATCTCTTAAACTCTAAGAATGTAAGAAGAGAGAAAGGATTCAAACACTTATATGGGATTCTCAGATTTCCTACTATGCATTAAGTTACCAATAACGTAGATATAACCTTCTGTCGTCTATAAAATACTTCAAAGCCTCAATAGCGTTCCAGATAATAATATTTAACGCCACTTTTTGCTCAACCAAAGTAATAAATATTCATAACAACAAATAGTAAAGTATAAGCATGTCTTAACACGATGCTGTGACATATTTTGACTCGACGTACTGAATCAGATGGACTGAAGCTAGAAAGTAACGTACGAACGTGGATATAATCAACACAACGGTCGCGTAGCGACCCTTAACCTCCTAACTCTCATCCATAGCAAATAGCAGAAATAACAGCAGACAAAGAAATACAATATCACGAGTAATGCAGCAGATATACTTACTTTCCTCATTTACGCACACTCTGAAGAAAAGTGTCCCTCACAATTATCATCCGACCGACGATCTCTATCTTACAGCACTAACAACTGTGACAACCAACCGACTATCTCTATCGTACTGCATACTAACTGTGCAACGTCAGATATACTATACAAACCAGCGCGCGCTTTACTGTCACAAGCACTGAATACACGGGAGTAAACATGAAACATAAAGCACAATATGGTCTAAATACTAAATAATTAATACTAAATAAAGCAAAACTAACATAACTTTGGGGCCTTTTCTACACTGATTGTAAGCATAAACTTGACATGCACTTTAAAATCTGATCTAGGATCAACAGAGATGTGAAATCAGGTTCAGTTCAGTGGGTGGAGTTACTGGAAATAGCCTTTGGCAATTTATGCAAAAAAACAACTTTACCAAACTCAGTTTCTATCTACTTTTCTTACAGTATGCTTCCTGAAACTCCAGCAAAAAAAATGTTAGAACAGTGATGATAGAATGAAGGACCTCTAGGCAGTTTTTTTTTTCATGTTTATTGCGCCATCTAGACATTACACTATAGGATTATAACTTGTCTTTGCTGTATTTAGCAAAATCTTACACAAATCAGTTACACAGGACATACTAAGTGGACTAAGCTGATTTCTTCCTGATATGTCCCGTAAGCTGTCGAACCAGCTCAATGCTTTTCATATCGCTCCTGAAAAACCCGCCTCGTCAAGAATCTTTTTGCTGTTCTCAACAGTTTGATAGGTCTCTATTTTCTTCACTTTTCAAATCTCTCCTTTAATTGGCTGAACATATCTATCTCTATCTCTTCCTGTGATAGCGTTTTGTCTTGCAGTATCATGAGGAACATGCGTGGATCTCCGTATGATGGTTTCATCTCCTTCATATTGGATGGGCTTGGTTGAAAAGGTCTGGAGTGTTGACAATACAGACAATCTGAGCAGCTCTACCCACAACCCTCTCACACGGGTCACTCTTTCAATCATGAAACCATCATGCTGGAGGATATGTTCCCTGTTAGCACCATGGTGATCATGCAGCAAATGGCTGGACATTCACGCTCTCCCCTATGAGACAGTACACATTTAAATTAATAGTAATTATTATTTTTTTTTGTGCAAGGCACAATTTATTTGATCAAATTACAATAAAACGGTTATATTGTAAATAATTATTACAATTTAAAATAATTGCTTTCTATTTATATATTTTAAAATGTAATCTATTCCTGTGGTGCAAAGCTGAATTTTCAGCATCATTACTCCAGTCTTAAGTGTCACATGATCCTTCAGAAATCATTTTAATATACCGATTTGGTGTTCAAAAACATTTCCTCTTATTATAATGTTGAGAACAATTGTACTGCTTAATATTTTTGTGGATATTCAGATTTTTCTCCTATAAATTATTAAACCAGTTTTCTCACAATTAAATGCAATATAATTTCAGGTACAAAGTCAAAATATAGAAACTATCAGACCACACAATGTACAGAAATTAGCAAAGTAATAATTTTTAAAAAGCCGATCAAAAACCCACACTAACTGATTCTTGAGAGTCGGGACAAAACACATTTTAAAAATCTTTTAAAAAAAATACACACTATATCAATTAGAGTTATATGTTTCTGCAGAGAAAGGTCTTAGCTATTTAACCATGTAAAGGAACAGGTTCTAAATAAAAACAAATTTTTAACAAATAAACATGTTTCCCTTCAGAACTGGATTTGTGTCAACTCCGTCAGACACACTAAAAAGTATACAATTTTAATTCTTCCAATCCAACAAGAATCTAAAGTTCTGAAGTATATTGTAATAGTAAAATAAATACAATATATAAACTTAAGTTGTGATTTCACACTATTCTGAAAACTCATATTTGCATTTTCAAACTTTGATTTTAATTTCAATATTGTAAAAACAAATTCCTTAAATAAATAAAACATAAGAGGATGTAGATCAGATGGTCCTTTATTACAAAAACCACATAAACTGAAGGAAGAATATTTTTCCCCCAAAAAAATAACAAAAACATACATCCAAACGTCGAAGATCTGACGGTGTTGACGAAAAACTGACGGTGTTGACGAAAAACTGACGGTGTTGACAAAAAATATGTGTGCATTGCTGATTATTGAACAGATGTGCTCTTTAAACACTACTACTAAAACTACTCCTTGTTATTAGAGTATTGAACTTACTGTAAAGCAAACTATAATAAACATATTGCACATACACCGTTTCCAACTATTATAAATTACACCGTTTCCAACTATAAAAAAACAAAACAATAAGGGAAACCAGGGGCTTGCTCCCTCCGCATGCTTGCTCTCTTGGTCACTGTTTAATTTTTCTCTTCTCTTTCGTTGGTACTCTCTATTTCTCCTCCTTTGCTCTTCAACTGACAATTTCTGTCCAGCCATGCTTTCCTACAATACAAATTGAAATAAGCAAAAATCTGCCTTTGTACTTGAAAGAAATAAAGATTTGACATTTATCGTGATAATTATCGATATCGACTGATATAAAAAAATTTATCGTGATAGTTTTTTTGGCCATATCACCCAGCCCTACACTGGCTTCTCCTTTTTCTCTCTCTCTGTCTCTACATATATAAATATATATTAAAGTTACACGTTACACAATAATAAGCAGACCACTGCCTGCCCATTCTCTACAAGTCAGATGCGTATGGTTAAATAATATAATGCATGCTATGTATGTGCATTTATGTGTAAATAAACCCCTGAAATAACAGTTTAACCCTTCACTATATTCACAAATAATATTATATTTGCACATTAAGAGGTTATTGGTGGATTTGTCAACTCCGTCATCTTACAGGTCAACTCCGTCAGACATAGAACCTGACGGAGTTGACGTCTGACGGAGTTGACGTAAGGGCATGTATTTTCATTCCAAAACATGTATTGTACACTGCAGCTAGGTAGTTTTTCCTCAGTTGCTAGCTGTCCCAATAACCTCACTAAAATGCTTAAATTCAATCCACTATGGTTTAAAATAAAGTATCTTAGAAAGATGGTATTGACATGGTGCAGCTGTGACCATAGGAATATTGATTGTTTCTCTAAAATAAAATTAAAATGTAAACCGTACCAGAGCATGTGTGGTAGTGCTGCATTCACCACAGGCAGGGAGATGAAAAGGGGTCCTCAGGGATATAGCTGACCATGCTATTTCCTGATTTAAAGAGCTTTATGAAAAAATCTGACGGAGTTGACAGAAACTGAGGACACAACTTTAATAGGCAGATTTTTATGGAAAATATTGTTTGATGTTCACTTCATGCATTGTTTTTTATATGTATACCCCTTATTTTTTATTTGATATATATGTTTTCACAATTGTAGAGCTTTTTAAAAGTTTTTTGGGATGGTTAATATTGTGACCTCTTGCTGAGGACAAGTGCAATAACATGGACATTCTAACCAGACCATACATTTAAACAAATTTTCCCCTAAAAGATCAAAAATGTATTCTAAAATATAGGTATATACAATTCCTTTATATTTAACTTTGTAAGTATGTCAATCATGATGAATTTCTTAATATTTGCTATAAATTAGACTTTTCTATGTGGGACATGTTTTGTCCCGACTCTCAAGAATCAGTGCACTACTGTATGTCTTACCTTTTGGCATGTTGAATTTCCAGTCTGTTCACCAGGTTGCGAGAAACTCCTTCAACTATTTCTGTCATGTGGTGAAGCAGGAACATAGTAATCAAATGAAAGTAAACTTTGTACATTTGCAAAAAATAAACAAGTGGCGTCACAAGAAAAACTGGTACTAATACAGTGGCGCAAAAAAATTGTTTCAGTCGTTGTTGAGAGAAGCTGTTGCTGAAGGAAATGGACTGTAAAAAGTGTCTGTGTCCATGTCTGCGTCCGAGTCGTCGCTGCAATTCTCCTGAGCGAAGTAAGTTTTCTGTTAAAACTTTTGATTTTGGTTGTTTAGTAAGATTTCTATTCAACTGGTGAAAGCGCACAATGGCTGAAACATTTTATCATGTTCAAAAAGTTTGATTATCTTGATTATCTTACATGAAGTTGTCTTGTCAAATAGTCTGTAAAAGCAAACAGAGTTGTTTATTGTATGACTACATTTAGTAAAATATTAAAATATGCATTAAACAAAGATACAATAGTAAGTTAACTTAAACCAAAGTTTTAGGTCAGGTAGGTGTCATGTCTTCTTCATTAATTGTTTTGACATCATTTTTGATGTAGTTCAAAAGGATTTTAATAGATTTGCTTCATAAAGCAAATAAGTACCTGAATATGATACATTAGGGCCAGGCTTAATAAAACACTCTACAATATGTCACAGGGTTTCCTTCCCTGCCTCTATCAGTTGATTTTATATGTACAAGTTTCATTATCTCTGTATTTTTTTCTCCTTCATTTTACTGTGTTGATAGATCGACCACTTCGCATAGTAATGATTGGAAAAACCGGAGTGGGAAAAAGTGCTGTGGGGAACACCATCCTTAACAGAAAGGTTTTTCACTCAAGCCCTTCTGCAAACTCTGTCACTCACTTGTGCCAAAAAGCAATGGTCTATGACCATAGAGAAATCTATGTGATTGACACACCTGGAATCTTGGATACCAGCAAACCGAAAGACCTCATCAAAAGAGAATTGGTAAGATGTATTCAGATTTCAGCACCAGGTCCTCATGTGTTCCTGCTGGTGTTACAAATTGGCCGTTTCACTGCCGAGGAGCAAAAATCTGTCCAAGCCCTGCAAGAGCTCTTCGGAGAAGAAGCTTCAAAATACATGGTAGTGGTCTTCACTCATGGAGATTTACTCAAAGGTCAAACTATAGAAGACTATGTAACAAAAGGCCATCCAGAACTCCGTAAGGTGATCCAGAGGTGTGGTAGTAGATATACTGTGTTTGATAACACTAACATACAGAAGCGAAACCAAGTGAACACATTAATGAAGAAAATTGATGAGATGGTGTCAGCAAATGGGGGAGAATGCTTCACTCAGGAAATGTTTCAAGAAGCGGAAGACAAAATTCAGCAACAGAGCATGAAGAGAGCGGCCGCAGAGCTTCTGGAATATCAGTTTAGCTTTCTTGGGGTTCTTGACGCAAGAGTCGTTTTGTTCCAGCAAATGTTGATAGAAGGCTTTAATGAACAGTTTGCTATTGATAGTGGCTCTTATGGTTACTGAAGAGACTTAAATCAGAAACATCTTGTGTTTATGTTCAGCTGTACTTTTATATGACACACTCATTTATGTGATATTATACAGCATATACATTTAATTCAATAGAGAGGTGGCCAACCTTCTAAAGAATAAATGGTAGTTTTCTTGAGATCCTTGATGAGAGAATTAGTTTTCTACCAAAAGATCTCGATCTGTAACCTGATCCTATACTTTTCTCAAATGTTGTTAAGACATCCACAGTGACATTTATTGTGCATTTTCATTTTAACATTGGTTTTATTAAAAAAAATCTCCTGTTATGGTCAAATAAATTCTTATTTCAAATGTAAGATATAATTTGACTGCCGCACATTGCAGAATGAATATGTTGTGGAAGTGAACTTCTTCATGAAGGCACTGTGTTCTCTAACACTTTTGTTTTTGAGTTTTTTTTGCACAATTTAATATAAGTGATGGTATTCATTAGATTACCAGTTAACTTTTTGCCTAATATACTGTATTGCATGCATCAAAAAAATACTTTATAACTGTAGACATAAATGTATCCATGTCTTTACCATTCTTTCTTCTTAAAGCTTACATTTCTTTATTGTAATCTATGAATAATAATGTGTGACATCGGCATTCTATATTTTTAAGACGCACTGGAAACTTTCCCCACATCATTTAGCACTTTTTTGTTACCATTATCTAACATTTAACATCTGTTAAGAATCAGTTATACTGTGTAAATAAATGTAAAATTTTTAAATACAAGTAAAATGGATATACTGTGAAAACAAGAGGTTTGCATGTGTTTTGAATGTATATATTTGTGATGTATTAGGATAGGGGTGTAAGGATACCCTCAAGTCACGATTCTATATATATCACGAAACTGAACTCACAATACTATATTATTGCGATACTCCAAGACACATGGTAAAAGATTATTAAAATGCAAAATTTGGTATTACATTCGGGGTGGAAATAAATATACACTTGTAGTTGGTAACCCAATGCATATGACAATGGTGACACCAGAATGATTCTGAAGCTTAAAATACAGAATTATTTTAGACAAGTATGCTTGCACTCAGTCAATGACTAGATATATTTAAAATACTGTATGCCACTTTTTACTGGTAACATAAGCCATTTGGCACTATCAGGACCCACGAATATTCCCCCATTGCATTATATTCAACATTATATAGTAATTTAATGTAGTACTGACACAAACTCTGTAAACGTGAATTTTTTTCTCAGTAATTTTCATTTTGGGTGAACTATACACAATACTTATAACTATACACAACACAATACTTATTGTTGCATTTTTGTATTGCGCTATTTTGTGACACGATATATTGTTACACCCCTAATTAAGACCCATTAATACACTAGCCTATATTTATTTTTTCATTTCACAAAGAAAAAATACTGTGTCTAACAGTGCAAAGCAATTTTTTAAATACCGTATCCATGTATGTGTGTATATATAAAGGGAGAGACAGCGGAAACAACGGAGGGAGAGAAACACACACACACATCATAATACAGACTCATATATATATATATAAGCTGAATTAAATTTTTGACTTTTTTTTAAAGCAGTGTCTTCTTTAAAAAGGGACCAAATAGATCTACATTCCAAAGCATTCATGAATTACAATCATTTAAGTTCAGATCACAAAACGGGGTTGACAGTTAAAAGGTTAAAACAATAATATTTATGGATTATATGGCTTTTGACTGTGCAGAAAATAAGCATATTTACATCTAGGCATTTGGCAATCCATTTTTATCCAAAGCAGTTTAATTTACATTCAAGATGTTTTTTTTTAATTCAAGATAAAAAAAAAATCACTTAATGTATTCACGTTATAGCTAGTTATCTAAGCTACAGAAATGCATTTTATTTTTAGGGTTCCCAGAATTTCCTGTTAGTTTCTTTAAATAGAGAACCTTACAAAGCAACTTGACATGGGAACTTGCATGTTTAAAGCACGCTATGGTCTTAAATTTCCAGTTTGAGACATGACTAAACTATGTAGAACACAACAGGAAATAAAAAGTCCATTCACAGCAAAATCCCCAATGTTAAATTACTCTTAAATATTTTGAATAAAAGATCAACATCCAAACATCTTTAATTCTAAATAAGAACTTCTGTAGACGTATGACAAAAAGCTGGTAACGCTGTTTGTGGACTTATTTAATCATCCTCTGCTGATATCTAGAGAGATTTTAATGTCTTTTATCTTCATTTGATTTCATAAGGCTGGAATACCGTCACAAAATACCTTGTAACAATCACTTAATCTTGCCTGCGGGCTTTAGCATATCATTAACTATGCTGCGAAGCAAGAGAGTCTCAAGAGAGGCAGGTTATCCCGGTATATTTTTCTGTTGATATGAAAAAATCAGGTACATTTAGCAATATAGCGGTTGAATTATGTATATGATGTATATCACAATGTTATGATGAAATATGTGCCATTCTCCACTGACGTTGTCATGTGACTGAAACCAGCTGAAACGGACAAGGAGATCAGTGAGAGGCGCTTGTCACTGTCCCGGCAAATTTGAAATGCTGCACTGCACGGTACTTCATAATGCAGGATCATAGGCCTACTTATGCCGAGCCTCAGGGGATGCTTTTTTACAGTATGTGATTCATACTGTAACATTTGTTTGTTCGTTGTGTGTCAAGTTGCCGTTTGTTTGAAATAATGAACCTCATCACCCGAAAGAAAACCCGATGAAGTGATATTGGAAGACATGTTGTCATAGCTTCTTGGTACATAACGGCTACCGTATTGCAACACGCATTTGAAAAAGCGAGGCGCTAGAGAACACTATTCGTTTGAATGCAAAATACAATATCACCGCTAGATGGGAGAAATTCCTACACAGTGTACCTTTAAGTTAAGTGACTGATTGAATATTGTTTTTCTTTGTGTCTTTTGTTGTTTTGTGAAACTTGTGATTTTATTTGAGGCTGGTTAGCACCAGCTAATTATTGGTAGTTTGTTTATTTAGTTTTCTTCTTTTGGTGTTTAGAGGAGTGGGAGAAGGGTTTGGCTGCTGTCATTTTAATGGCGTGTCCATTGAGTGCCGTGCTTCATAGGTTGAAGTGATCTCACCAGAGTGTTGTGTGTGTGTGTATTAAAGGGTAACTGTCACCAAAATGCAACCTAGGCTATTTTTGTTAATCTACCCGAGGCAAACTTTAATTTAAAAGCATAATTACAATGAAAACACCACTTTTAAGTTTGATCGTATTTTCGTTTTCGGTCAAATTGCCTTTTGAATGGGAGAGCTATAGGGGCACGTATATGATAGCATTTTAAATAGCTAGGCCTATGTTGAAAACACTAAGAAGGCTTGACACAACATGAAACTTTGCTCGAAGTATCACCAGGGGCTCTACACATGAACTTGAGCATTGAGAACATTGTTTGTGCACACAAAGTTTACTAAAAAGAACGATTTTGAACAACTCACTGTAGCTGTGTCCGCCGGCATTTTGTCATTCAAAAATAGATCTCTGAATGCGAATGAACTGACTCTGAATCTTATATGAGGATCCTTTTTCAAATACAAGGTCAATATTGATTTTCACTAACGACAAAACAACAAATTATCCGTGAATTTATATGGAACTAGCTTTCTCTCCTACGGTCAAACTTAATAGTGGCGTTTCCATTCTAACTATGCTTCTAAACGAAAGTTTGCCTCGGGTAGATTAACAAAAAGACCCTAGGTTGCATTTTGGCGACAGTTACCTTTTAAGTGTGGTGGTGTGAGAATTGAGGGCCGTAGCAGGCCAGTTCACTCCTGTAAACTTTCTGTTTCTTTTTTTTTTTTTTTTTTTTTTTTTTCTCTTTTTTTTGTGTGTGTGTATATTGCAGTTGTTTAAGTTTCTCTTTATTTTTCTTGTTCCTTTTTGTTACATGTGAATATTGAGCCCTGGCAATATTAATGTATTGACAGTTTTAACCTTTTGGTATGCTTTAATACAGTTCTGTCATGACAACTCTCAGAGTTATTGGCATGGTAATGGGTAAGACAATGTTGTATGTTTGGTCTTGGGGGATCTGCTATGCTGCTACTCCTGCTGCTGTTATTGCTGCTACTGTATGAGAGTATGAGACTTGCTACTGCCAATACATACACGACACACTGCTGTGAGCAAGCAAGACATACTGCTGCTGTACAATGCAGCGTACATGAATTACCCATAGCAGCTCTATACAGGTGCAGCTGGGGAAGTTGGAGGGTTTCTGAAAGCACACTGCACTGCTAAGGCAAATGCCACCCAAATTTGAAGGTTGAGCAGCGAGCTCATTGGCTACAGATACGGCAGAAACCAATCAGCTGTGTCCAATAGATAACGATGTGATTATGAACAGGTGAGTAAAATGACCTATTAGCCTGCACCATCTAGAGTTTCATGCCAGAACTTTGTATTTGCCCCATTTTATACTCCCTTGCCTATGTCTCCCTATACACCCACATATTGGTAACGAACTTGTATAATAAGTATAATTTCTGGTGCTTTTCTATCATTCTCTTCACAATTTGACGTCCCCCGCCACATAAGAATGCTGATTTTTAGAAGGTCTGACTCTGAGGGCATGTTTAAACGACACTGTTTTCAACAGAAAATGGAAGACTTTTTATGCATTTTGGCCGTTCATTTACACGACAACAGTGTTTTGGGGGCAAACGGGTTTCAAAGTGCAAGGTTTTGAAAATGATGCCTTTATCTTCTCCATGTAAACAACAAAAACGCTGATCGCAACCTATGCCTGTACGTGGCCTGTCTGAACTGACGCTGTGCTTGTTTTTACCAACAATCGGTAAACACTATCTGTTTGGCATCTGTGCTGATCAGATGCTATGCAGAATGTTTCTCAACAGGAAGAAATTCTTCTGAATGTTTCTTATAAGGAAGAAACTATGAAAAATATTTTTCAGAAGGAATGTTAAATATAGACTGAGATGATCAATGCCACAATAGTTGGCATTCTCTTGTCATTATTGTAAAATATAAAACTTTGGAGCATTCTTGAAACATCCCAAAGAATATGTAGACTTGTATGGACCACATTCTCTGAAAATATTACCTCAACAACACATAAAAATGGTGCAAAAAATCTGATATATGTCAATATATGTTTTTGTTTAGTTGTTTAAATGAAAATGTAGTGCATGAATGAGATTTTTAAATAAAATATCTTTATTTGTATAACAATGATGTGTATTAATTTGATTATAGCAAAAATTATCTAAACATGTCTTCAAATCAAACAACTTGCACGGAACAAAAGACAACGAATGACTCATGAGTCATGACTCAAACAACTATGAATCATTTGCCAGTGTCTACTGGATTCTGCAGTCCCTTTTCTCTGATTCTTTAGAATATGAGTAGTCTTCTAAAATGTCTGTATTTCCATTTTTCCTCTTCATCTCTAAAATCATCTCCAATAGTCTCTCAACCTGAGAAACATTGCGGTCATTATTGTTAAATGCATGACACCTTGACCCACATGTTGAGATCAACTCTTGCAGTTGCGTGTCAGTGTTTTTAATGTACTCTGATACAGTTTTCCCTCTTAATTTCTCCTTGCTTGTGAACAGAACAATGGTTTCTTTTACCACGTCCACACCAAACGCTCTCTGTATGTTCGGAAGTATTGCTCTCTCGCCATCGGTGTAACGGCCAAGTTCCGTGACCAGCAAATACACGTCAGGCCCTGGCTGCCCGAGTTCTTTGCATTTCTTTATCTGCTTCTCCTGTTTTCTCCTGTCTTCATCAAAGAAATCTGGGGTGTCTATAACCCTGATCTTGATTCCACAAACAGTTTCCTCTGCCATCTGGCACACCTGTGTTACTGGCACAGAACTGGCAAATGATTCAAAATGATGATTTCTCAGGATGGTGTTTCCGGTAGCGCTCTTTCCACTTCCTGTCTTTCCCAGTAGCGCAATGGTCAAGGTGTTTTTCTTCTTGATGGCAGCTTGGTTACCTCCTTAAATATAATATAATTAATATGCTGCATGTAACAATATAAATTAAAAATAAAATAATTTTATTTCAATTTCAAAAACTGCATCCTTTCTGTTCTAATTCTACATTTAACTGATTTAAAGGGATAGATCAGCTGTTTGGTTACCGACGTTCTAGAAAATATATTTTGTGTTCAGCAGAAGAAAGAAATTCATACAGGTCTGAAACAACTTGTGTGTGAGTAAATGATGACAGGATTTTCATTTTTGGGTGAACTATCCCTTTAAATATGTCACCAAGGTAGTTGAAATGGCAAGAAAGACTTGTGATAGTCTTGTAAGTATCAAACAAATCAGCAATTGACCATCTCCACTCTTTACATGAAAGGCTATCCTCTATCTAAGTCTAAAAAAACATTTCTTAGTGTCTTTCTTAGTTTATTTCACAGGTAGAAATGCAGATTCCATTTTTGTTATTATATGCTTTGATAATTTAGATTTGAATGGTTGTTACCTGGTATATGCTCTTGTGCCATTCGTGGATTCCGGATCTCCCTTTCCACAGATGTGGTCCTGTGTGATGATCTGCAGTTAAATAGAATATGGATCAAGGAATGGATATGATCTCTCTGGAAAGGGTACAATCATCTGGATAAACTCATATGTGACCACATATAAACTCATATAGTATACCTTTCATGCTTGTATACTTGGAGCTCAGGCCCACTTTTGTGACAGGTAATCAGTTGTTCGATTAAGTCACGTTGCTCCAGATTTTTGTTAAAATCACACACTTTCCTTCCACATTGATGGAGAATGCTATCCATGTTCTTATCGGTTTCTTTGTTTGGCCTTACTGATGTCTTATCTTCGCTACTGACCAGAACTACAACAGTATTTTCCTCCATTTTCTTTCCAAACTTTTGCTGAAAATGTGCAAACATTTCCATATCCCTTCGAAAAACATGGTCACGCTGCAGAACAAATAAAATCATACATGGACACCTAGATGATGTCTCCATGTACTTCTCAATTACAGTCTGAGGCTCTTGAATAACAGTAATCCATTTGACTCCTATCTGCAGCGATACCTCTTCAGCAGACTGCTCTGGCAGGAAATGTTCATACCCAATAATTTTATTTCCCACCAGACAGTTACACCATCGGTTTGCCCCTATCAGAAAAAAATTTATGTCTCCACAGAACTGATGAGTGTGGTCATGTCCTGTAATGAAGTCCACAAAAGCAGTTTTGAAATCCATCATCAAACTAACATGACCTGAGCAGTGTGTTTTTACAGCATTTATGAATCATGTTAGAGTCTGTTAAAGGGGTAATCGGATGCAAAATTCACTTTTATATGGTGCGTCTTTGCAGTGTGGACACAACCACCTCCATACAATGAAAAAAATCCATTCACTCCTTTTTTTTAAATCCTCAAAAAGTCTAAACACTCTCAATAATCAAGCCGTTTGGATTTTCTGAGCAATAAGATGTCATATTGCTCATGCTCTGCCCACGATCGCAGACAGATTGTCCCGTATTAGCATATTTACTCCCTCAGCCATTTGTATACGACAATTCACCATGACGTCACAACAGTAATAGATGTTCTTCCGGGTGACAAAAGCCTAAGCGTTCCTATGGCAACGCTAGTAAATTGCTTGGAAAGGAGACCCACCGTCGGCAGTAAAAATGTAATAAAAATAAAAAATGTAATGAAATATAATGCGTTTTTGATCATAATAACAACTGTATTTAATGATATAAATATGAAGAAGTAAAAAATATAATAAATATGTAATATAATGGGCCTACACATAATTAGTAAAATACTCTCTATAGCTCTTTTTTCTAGCCAAAATAACGTGCTATATATCATGGTCATTAAATGGCTTTCCTGAGGTAAATGTTATGTGACATAATTGTCCTCCAGCAGTTATATTGACCTCTTTGCGCGGTTGAAAAACACTGATTGGTCGATATTATGAATGAGGAATATACATTTCGGTAAGTTGCGTGAGAAAATGGATGATTGGCGTAGAGAGAGAGATGTGAAAAGTGACAATTACTTGAGTCTCACGGTCAATGCGTGAGAGTTGGCAGCAATCTTTTACTTCAGGCAGTGACTGGCAATGAGTCTGATCTTCAAAAGAGACAAGTTTACTAATATTAGTCTCGAATTTCCCCTGCTGAAGATAAATGCTCTGCTATGATTTTGTAGATGGACCGTTTTGAGAATACACTAAGCATAGTTGAAGGGCAAGCAGGGTTGGCAGCAGAAAGGTAAACGTTGGATGAATCAAAATTTAGGGGATCATTAAGATTTCCTACTTTTAGCAGTTGAGCAGTTGCTTATTATCATTTAAAGAGACATGCACCGAAACGGGTCGCTGTGAACAGAGATGTTTTTGAGAAGGTAAAAAGGGTGTTTTACACAACCATTGAGGAATTTTAACCAAAGTATGTTACAAACTTTACATGAAGACCCTCATACCAACTTGTGGAAAATGGGCATCCGATTGACCCCTATAAGTAATCGCACCTAATTTGTAAGCTACTTTGAATTGAGCAATATCGGTTTAATAAATAAATGCAGTTTAAAGTGCATTCACTATATGTTGAGTTCTGATTTAAAAAATGTATGAGTAAATGTTCAAATTAACATGATGCTGTATAGAAATAATCATTTTTAGTTTTTGCTAATTTAATGTTAACAAAATATTATATTGCTCTTTTAAGGACTTCTCAAAGCTTTTCAGATAGGCACACAATGTTTTACAAATCAATCCATAGTGAATTCAAACATTTACAACAATGTGTGTTCCCTTGGAAACAGACCTAAGACCATGGCATTGCTAGCACCACACACTACAGCTGAGCTCTAATCGCAACTTTATCTTCTATTACTTCAGTGAGTCTCTGAAATGATAAATGCTTCAAAGAATTCTCACAATTGAGCCTTAACTATTTAAAATTAAAACACCACAAACATTTTTTTAAAAGCTTACCTTTTGACATACTGACTCGGTACGAAGTTTCAGATAATTTCACACAAAAACAAACACAACTTGAGACGAGTCTGCACATTAACTGAAAGTGAAACTTTTTTTAAACTATGAAAAGGGGCGGATCAAAATTACCATGTAGGTCCTCACTAAACACTGAGATCATAGTTGTCATACTTTTTTTTTATTATGATTGTATTATGTTCTGTGGAGTGACAACTCACTCTCACAGCTCAAGAAAAAAGTCTGTAAGAAAAAAGATAACTCATGGATTTGACAGACCTGGAATGTTCAAGTGAGAGTAAATATGGCCTGAATAACTATTTAAGTCACATGATCTTGTACTCCTGCGTATTTGTCACTCCTGATTAGCAGGAGGTTACCAGTGTTTAACTGGTCATGTGATCTCAACTTGCCCAATGAGAGGAGACCTATATGTAGAATAAAATAACATTTAAGTTATATGACAGGAGTGTCATTTTTATATCAAAAGTAATACTATTAGTGTCTT
This sequence comes from Phoxinus phoxinus, assembly GCF_949152265.1. Lineage (NCBI taxonomy): Eukaryota > Metazoa > Chordata > Actinopteri > Cypriniformes > Leuciscidae > Phoxinus > Phoxinus phoxinus. The sequence goes on from NC_136898.1 coordinate 6,445,622, forward strand.
TACATATAAAACTTTAAAAGTGCAGATAAGCGAATTCTGAGAAATTATGTTGAAAGCGGATCTGACCGAGCAACAAAACACTTGGTGTTTTATAATATTGTGCATAGTAACTTAAAAGTGAGTGGTGGTTTCAGACATTATTTTATTAAAGTGCAATAATGTTAGTGCCGCACTCGTACTGACTCTTATTCTGCCGACAGAAAGAAAAGCTCGTACTGAAGGCGGAGCGGTTTGACCAATCAGATGAAAGGGGCGTTTCAGCGCCGCCCACAAGCGCGGACGAAATATCGAACCCATAAACCGATTTGTAAACCACAAACGAAAAATGGAGCCAAAATCTAATTTTTCGTTTTTTAAACTAAACAAAAAAACGAATAAACAAGCTGTTTTTTCATTTCTCGTTATTCCATTCCAAATAGGAAATGAAATGATCAGATGATACACGGACCGTTGCTGAATTTGTGACCCTTTTGGGTAAACTTTAGCCTGGGAAAACCCAGACCCTCTCAGTTGTAACTGAGTAAGGGTCTGGCAAAGCTCCATAGACAATTCATTTCCACAGGGGCGTCACCAACGGACGTCGGAAAGATCTAAAACCAATCAGAGCGATGAATGACATGACGTATGCAGAGCGACGGAGAAACATCTCGAGACTCTCAGCAATTCTCTGTTTGTGTTAACGAAAATGACCATTTTAAATCGCTTGAAACAGACGCGATAGCTGATTCGAACGAGTGATGTTGTGATGTTCCACGGCGGCATCCATGTCTGTAATGTACAAAATCTGCGTCACCGTCTCTGCTCTGTCGTCATCGTGTAAAACGTTTCTGATTTGTGCCGCGATTTCGGCGGATTGGAAATGGGTTTCAATGGGCTCTTTGCCAGACCCACTTGCAGAGCAAATCTAAATTTGCCGGAAGTGGTCTGGGTTTTCCCAGGCTAGGTAAACTTGCTTGTTTTGGTGATTTTAAATATCAGCAGTGTTTTTCAGAAATTGCTTACTCCACCTTTAAGTAGACAAAATCAATTAGTTCACCAGTCTGCCTTTATGGGGAGCTCTAAGGTTTAAGGCCCATATACACGCCAAGAACAACTACTTTCATACATTCTACTTGAACTTACTACTTAAGTTATGCATGTTAATACACAATAAAAACGAACGAGAACTCTGTAAAAAACAGCAGAGTTTTGTTGATTCTAAGCACTTGCTTGTTTAAATGCTCGAGCTCGTTACAGCAGGATGGATTATGATTGGCTGCCAATGTTTTTATTGTTCATTAGCTGGATCAAATAGTTCTGAAAGTGATTCCAACGATATCATTTTTCTGTGCCATTATCGTTGTAGGTGTGGTGTAAACTCTGCTATACTTTAATATTGAGAACGATTTTTTAGAACTAACGTTATATATTTATCGTTAATCTTTATAGTTAATTCTCCTTGGTGTAACTTTAAACGGCCTCCCCTCAAGCGCGAGAGCAGCATGGTTTATTTAATCTCCCATTTCAGGTACAGTTATTTAAAAACAGTTTATTCAGCCAAAACTCATTTGTATGTATATTTATAAACTTTTATTTATGTTAAGTAGCGAATATTGGACATGGATTTTTTTTAAATGAAAACCGATCAGGCTGACTGACTGAATGACCGACCGACCGTTAGCCTAGCTGCTAAATGTCTTGTCAATAAAGGTGAGGTTTACTTGAGGGTTTTTGTCAAAGGTAGGCTGCTATTAATTTCCCTAATTGTAAAACTTTTAAGTTGTCTGAATCATTTAATACACACTGTGTGCCGTTAGTCTGGCATAAGGGGGAACTAGGGGGAAATCCCGTTTTAGGATGGGCTGGCAAAAAAAAAAAAAAAAACCTATTATTGGATTAATCGTTTTTAAAAATGTGGTCGATTCTGTATTGATCAGAAGCTACGAATCTTTTCTCTCTATGTATTTTCGCAAACATTGAACATAAAATCTGATTGACGTTAATCTTATTAGTCTTCTCCACTAGATGGCATCCTAAAACCAATTATATATTACGGCAGCATAGGCTATAGTTTGGCATCAGTATCTCTGTTAAAGAAAAGTATTCAGGTCTCAAGCACTAAGAATAGGAAGTGGGGCTTTTAAAACATACTTAGTCAGTCTCAGCGATGCAGGTGGAAATGGCGGAGTTGCTTTAGACATTCGGAGACTTAAGTTAAAGATGACATAGGCTACTGGTGTTCCATAAGGGGGCATGTTGAGACCCATCCAGTCAAAGAAGTATTAAAAAAAATGTTAGGAACATGAATATGTAAATTATAGTAGTTTTGGATGGAATGCTGATACAAATTCCAAGAAGTTAGAAATTGATGACATAAAAATAAGCTCAACGGTAGTAATACCTATAATACATCCTTGGGTGTTCCAAATGCCAATGGTAGATCTCAAGCTGCACGTTAAAATAGGCCTTAATGAAAAGGAAAGCTGTATGCCAAAATAAATAATAGTGGATCAATATTTTAAACAAATTATTTTAATAGTTTTCAAATCTATACTGATGGGTAAAAAAAAAAAAAAAATCCAGATTCTGTTTTTTACAGCAGCAGCTATATTTATTCCTTTTTTAAAATATAGTATTGTTAAGAGATGATCAAATCGCATATCTGTATTCACAACAGAAATTATGGCAATTCTATTGGCTATGCAGTGGTGGAAGAAATTCATACATTAAATGTAGTATGTTCAGACTCATATTCAGCATTGCACAGTTTAAATAGTGGGAAATCAGATTCAAGACAGGATATTTTATGTGAAATTTTACTGAATTTATATAGAATTAATCAAACTGTAGTAAGAGTAGAATTTTTATGGATACTTACCTGCCCATGTAGGGGTAAAAGGGAATGAAAGGGAATCAATCTGACAGAAAAGGATTGATTGTAGAACAACCATATCATTTAAAATGATTCGTTTTAGTCTTTTTGAGTGGAAGTTCCCCACACTGGAAGTCTGTTCAAAACGCTTCAAAACGCAGTAGGCTCGTCAGGTAAAAGGTGGATATGCAACAAGGCTTTTGTTAAGGAACCCCTTGCTTAATTCTTCTTCTTTCCTCTTTTAGGGCTCCAGCAACAGGCCTTAATGAGCTTCACCATACATGACCGTGGTCTCGACTCGAAGAACAGCACACAGAGAGGGATTTACACCACTGTGTAAACCAAAGAATCAAGTAAGGACAATTTAAAAAGTCGAAGTGATAGTTCACCCCCACAAAAAAAAGAAAGAAAGAACAACAAAAAAATACATTTTAAAAACTATCCCATGTCTTTTTTCTATAGGATAAAAGTTTTGTTCTCACTTTAACACCGTGTCCTAACCACACGCTACGCGACGCCGCGACACGCGATAAAAGGCGTCTTTTATGTTAATCAGAGTTTTTGTCCTAACCAGCCGCGACACGCGACGATTCTATTTTAGAAACTGTTTCTATTTTTTTGCGACGTCGCGCTGGAACAACAAACACAAAGTGTGGCAATGATAATCTCAGGCACTGTTTATGTGCTTCATTTAATGTTAAAAGCGTGTAATGTGACTTTGAATATAATTTAGTGCTCCCAGCTTTGTAGCTGTAAAAGCAACAATGGATAATTTATCTCAGATCTTGCCTACATATCTATTTTCTTGCGATTGCCGTCAGGATTACTCTCTGATGCTGTGTACTTGACGCGAGAGCCCGCCCACACGCTGTTCTGATTGGCTGTGGGTTTTGATAGATTTTTACGCATCTTGCAGTCGCGTCGCGTCTAGTGTGGACAGACAAATTATTTGTCGCATCACGTCTGGTTAGGATGCGGTGTAGGTACTATATGGTGAAGTGTGTAATTTCTGAGCAACTGGCGACTAAAATTATATTGCAAAAATAATGATAGTTCCTAAATTGTTGCTAAACACGGCTACTGTCAGACTCACGCCATTGGTTGATTTAGAAGTTGACATGCCAAAAAGCAGTGTTTTGAGAGCACCATGCAGCCACAGTGTTTACCCATGAATGGCTAATTTTTATTGTATATATTTGTATATATTACCATCAGAGAAATGACACCATTCTACTTTAATGCTAGGGTTCCCACAGTTATCTGGATGTAGGCCTATTGTTTAAATATTCTGGTTTCCAGGCCTGTAAAAGTAATGCATTTTTAGTTATGAAATGCATGCTTCTTCAAATGCTCAGCTGTAAAAATATTAAATCATATAGATTTGACTCTTTTTGATCTGTTTAAAATGATTTTTAAAATCATTTTTTAGTCTTTTAAATAATTGGAAAATTCATGGAAATTGATAAAATATTAAAATGGTTCAAAATATACATGCTTCTAGGTATGCTCTAAAATATTGAATCATTTCAGCTGTAAAATATTTCATCATAAAGATTTGGAACTAAAAATTCTGTTAAATTTACATGCACTCATGTCATTCTAAATCTAGAAACTATAAAAGTGTAAGACAAATCATTGCAAATGATTGGTCAGTAGGTGTGTGAAGCCTATGTGAATGCTGTGTGTGTTTGAGAGCCCTAAGTAGAAAAGTAGATAGATATAGGTAATCAACAGATTCATCATCCCTAAGAAGATAAGGACAAAAATGTAATTTGAGTAATACTGTCAAATTACTCCATCATGAAGGTACGTGTTTAAAGGAAAGAGTCAAAGTTCAACAAGCTTCAGTGTTCTTCACACTTATGACATGATGACTCTCTTTTGTGACCAATTAACACTTTTTTGACCACGTTATATATTTAACAGTGTTATGCTCTGGAAAGGCTTTTAGCACCTAAATCACAAATGTTTGTATCTGTAATGATGTCTCCTCCTTCAATGTTAATTTAAGTGTAAAATGTAGTTCGGCATGGTCTCTGGTGTCTCTGTGCTTGACTTATGATGCAATAATTCTGTGAACACTTGTGACCAATCAACACAAAATATGTAACTCTCTCTCGAGACTCTGTTTGCACTTGTCTCTGACATTTGTCATCTGTAGTCTCATTAAACATGCTGTTGAAGCCTAACAATAAAAGGTGTTAGGCAAACAGACTTGAGCTGATGCAACCAGAGCTATCATAGAGGTGGTTGCTGAGATCCTTTCCCATTGGGAGTGAGTTTCTCATTATTACACCAAAACACTTAAATTTATCAAACTTTGTACAAGACCAACAAAAGTGTCACTTAAATGTATGGTTTACTTTGGAATATTTGGCAGAAAAAAGATTTTGTGAATGTTTCTGTGTGCATAAACACACAAGGTTTCAGCAACAACCTCAAGCACTATATGTATACTAGTGGTCTGTCTGTTAGATGGTCAGTTAACACATGTTGCTGCAATCTCAGGTAATCTTAGGCCGTGTGTCCACCAAAGAGTTTTTAGCCAGCTGAAAACGCTAGGCGATCTGTTGAAAACTAGGGCTGGGCGATATGTCCTAAAAAAAAATCCCTGATTTTTTCACAAAAAATTCGATTTACGATTTAAATCGACTCCCCCCCCCCCTATTTAAAATCAATCTGCAGATGACAGATAAATTGTTCAAAACACAAGTTTTAGCTTTATTTAATTATATAAAGTGCAATCAGAAACAACAAGCCAAGATGGCAGGCCCTGCCCTGCCTTTGTAAACAGTGAAAATGTAACATAACATAAAATGGGTGGATTGGGATTGGTGGAGATGTAAAAAAACACTTGCATCACAATTATAACTGTATTGTGATTGTCAAAACAGTTGGTGACTAAACAGAATTTTATTAAGTTTAGTGACAACACAATGTTTACATGGTGGTACACTGATTGTATGCTACTGTTTATTGCTTGACACAAATTTCACAATTTCAATTCTTGTGATTTGATTCTGATCTTGATTCAATATCGATTCCTTTGGATAAATATTAGGTACGGTAGATACGTTAATGTGTTATGTTAATTTTTCTCCTCCAAAAAAACCTCACCTACTGTAAACATACAGAGCCCTGTCAGCTGGTATTATTATTAAAGGTTAAAAATAACATCTCAAATGTATTTTAATGCGTTTTTTATAATGACAACGTTATATTATTTTATGATATAGGTAAAAATATAATAAATATGTAATATAGTTACATATTTAGCTAAATACTCCTCTCTACAGACAATTGTTTAAGTCCAACTAACGTGTTATGGTTATTAAATGGCTTTCCTGAGGTAAACGTAACGCTACGTGACTGTTCTCCTGCTGTTTATGGGCCTTTCCGCGGTTAAAAAAACACTTGATCGATCGATTTTATTACATTTTGGTAAGTTGAACTGTATCTTTCAAATTACCTATTGATCATTCGTGTTTATTTATATTAACTAAGTTGGTAGTAACATGATCGGTTCACGTGCCGCTTGAACTGAGATCTGTCACGTCACATTTACAAGTGCCAAAACGGTGTTTATTGTTTGAATTTTGTAATTAAATTGACAGAAACTGAGAGCTGAGAATTTGTTATATATTAATAGTCCCGTAACCTTCTGTCGGTGTCAGTGTCCTCTTTGCTTCGCGATGTGGCGTGAGAGCGTGTGAAAAGTGACAACTGCGGCTGAGCAGTTGAGTCTGAACTACAACTGAGTCTCACGATGAATGCGTGAGAGTTGGCAGCCCTGCAGATTCAGTTTGCAAATGTTTTTGGCGGGTGTGCTTGTGCAGCCTCGGTCTTGTTCATTTGCCATGTTGTTTGTGTAGCTCTATGGCAAACGCGCTAAGCGGTCGGAACTACGAGAGCCCAGAGGGGAGCGTCTGTGGATATTACAGATAAAACCGGTTTTCATTCAAACATATCGACGTACACTACACATTCGAATTAATAGATTTATCGCCCAGCCTTAATTATACGCAATACTGAAGAGGGGGAGAAAAAAAATCTAAAAAAAATTATTTTTTGAAAATATGAATCGATTTGACCTACCAACTCGATTTTTAAATCAAATCATTTTTTTCCCAGCCCTACTGAAAACGGCGAGCTATGGGTGCTTGAGAGCGTTTTGGCAGCACAGTTTTTTTTTTCAGTTGAGACGCTTTGTTGCTATGATATGATGTGGTATTAATCACGCCCCTCCTCCACTGTGATTGGACGGCTGGGTAAAAAGTGACAGCGATGTGCGCTGCGTTTTACTATTTTTTTATGCATTATGTGTATGCTAGCTCGCTCAAGTACTGCGGAGCTAAACCATTTAGTGCTTTGTAAGTAATCAGCAATATTTTAAAATGTATACGATGTTTAATAGGCAGCCAATGCAGTGTTGACAGAACGGGGCTAATATGGTCATACTTCCTGGTTCTGGTAAGAACTCGAGCTGCTGTGTTTTGAACTAGCTGTAGTTTGTTTGTTAAGCATGCAGGGCAACCACCCAGTAGAGCATTACAATAATATAATGTATATTAATGCAATGTGAGAATATTTGTGGTTCTGATATAATTTTTTAAAATATGATATTTTAATAATAATAATACAGTATGACTATAATTTAGTCATTTTGAGCAAATTTTACATGTCTATTTACTTTGAAGATTAATTTTATTAGAATTTACAGGGACATGTCTAAAGTATTACATGTCTAAAGCTTCAAGCTTTTAATTTGTATTGTATATTAACATGCATAACTTAAGTAGTAATTTCAAGTAGAATGTATGGCAGTAGAACGATTAGTTCTAATAGTAGTTTGTCAAACCTACAGCAAGTGTGTCTGTGCAGATACCTTAATGTGTAAAATGTACCTTTAAAATAAGCTCTGAAATATTCTCTTTTATTAAAATATTATTAATTTATGTCAAAACTGTATGAATATTCTCTTTTAATAAAATATTATTAATTTATGTCAAAACTGTATGAATCAGATTAATCCCATCTATGAATATTTAACTAGTAAGTGGGTTGAAAGGTGAATAATCAGACGTCATGTTGAATGGGTGGTCTCTGCGCGTTCTGCAAGTATATAACAGTCATGTCAGTAATGCTCCAGGAGGACAAACTTGACAAGCATCCTCGTACAGATTTGGAATAGGTCTCTTATGAAGCATAGATTGAGCTATCCTCAATATGTCTAACTGGGGCGCAACAAACACGGAAAATGAAACAATCCAATACTGCTTTCCGAACAACAATTTGTCTTGTACCAAAAATGTAAAACCTGGATTCGAGTACATTATTGTATACATATTCATTTCTACAATATCAGTGTTCACTGTTTTTCTGAACTTGCTGGTGATCATCTCAATCTCTCACTTCAAGCAGCTTCACACTCCAACCAATGTGCTGATCTTTTCTCTGGCAGTGGCTGATCTGATTGTGGGACTGATTCTTATGCCAGTACAGGGTATCAAATTGATCGAGCCGTGCTGGTTCTTTGGAGAAATATTTTGCTCGATATTTCCTTTTATTTTCTATGTGGTTGTAACAGCATCTCTTGGTAATTTAATTATTATATCTGTGGATCGTTACATTGCTGTGAATGACCCTTTGCGATATCCATCAAGGGTAAATATTAACAGAGCAGTTTTTTCTATTGTTGCAAACTGGGTATTTTCCTGCGTTTATTCTTTTTTTCTTTTGTACGATTCTCTACTCTATCCAGAGAAAAATTATAAGTGTATTGGAGAATGTGTACTCGTTATTAAGTTGGGATATATCATAACAGATGTCTTAATTACTTTAGTGACACCTTGTTGTTTAATCATTACTTTATATCTGAAAATCTGTGTCGTAGCAAAACGTCAAGCAAAGCATATGAATTCACTCACAGACAAAAAGGCCAAGTCAGAAACAAAGGCTGCAAGAACCTTAGGTATCGTTGTAATTGTTTATCTTCTTTGTTGGATACCATATTATATAGCTGCTCTTACTGTTGGTCAAGACACAGGTGACTCCTTTGTAATTAATATAATGTATTGGATTTTATGCATGAATTCATGCATGAATCCACTTATTTATGCAATGTTTTATAGATGGTTTAGAATATCAGCAAAATACATTTTGACTCTGAAAATATTCAAACCTTCATCAGAATACTTCAACCTATTTATGGAAGAGAAATGATCTCCTGCTGTTGCATTACTGTAAACGTTATGTAAAGCACATATGAAGGGTATAGTTTACCCCCAAATTAAAATGATGCCATCTATTCACCCCTATATTGTTCCAAAACTGTATAACTTTTTCTTATGTGGAATATAAAACATTTTAAGAAACATCTCAGCATTCTTTAAAATATTTCTGTTCTACATCAGAAAGAAATGCGTACAGGTTTAGGACAATATGAGGTTGTAAATAATGACATTTTGGGGTCAATTATCCCCTTAAGATCATCTGTCTCCAGATAAAGTGGTGTGATCTTCATTGTGAAAGATAAGATAGGATCAATCTCTGTGTAGCTTATGGTTTTGACACCGTATCAATCCCCATTTGTTCTCTTAAAGGCCTTCAAATGACTAAGATCATTTAAACAACTTCTTTCTAAGAATTTACAAACTCAGAGTGGAAAACTGATGCAAGCTCAAATCTTGTTTATACATGAAGAATAATGCTGTTTAATAGTGTTAATCACAATATAAATGTGTAGTCTTCAGGGACTTTTTTAAATATTGAGTTTGGGTTTATCTGCAAACGCTAAAGAACTGTGATGTGGTGTGATGGGGAAAAGTCGCTTTCCAAAGGATAGAAGTTAAGAGAAAATATAAATACATTTTTTTTGCAATGTTCAAGTGTTATTTCAGAGATAATCTTTAATTTAAGTGAAAGACTTCAACACTAAAGATTATTTCTACCAGTGGTTAAAATTTGTAATACACGAGGATCAAGACAAATGAGATAGAGACGGGATAAAATGACTAAGGATTAGTTTGAGTGATGATATGGACAGTTATTAAGCATTTCTTTTTGTCTGTTCCCATAGTGCCTGTACTGTATTTAACTTATCTAACACACAGCTATGGAGATTTGGAGCCCAGCATGTCTAACCAGAAATACTGTGCAGACTTTCTTTCAATAGGTGATACTGTAATCAATAAATCTAGATCTAGTATACAAATTAATGTTTCTTATTAAAATTGTAGGCCTCCTTTAATTTAAACTGACATAAAGTATGCCGGTCATGGAAACTGACAAGGTTATTGTTATAGGTCACATTGTTGGCCAATTGGCAAAATCATTGTTCATACAGTTGTTTTTATAGTACTTTTTAAAAAATCATTCTTTTAGACTGAAATGAATTTTAAAATGTGTTAATAATATAGTTTTAACGGTGCTTGTGAGTAAAAAGGTATAGGCTATATTAATAAAATGTCTAATAATTTAAATGATCAAATTTAACTATTCAATTTAATCAACTCATAATTAATAAAATGAGTTGATTTTAATTCAATACAAATGCATTTATAAACCTTTTTCAGTGATTGTCTAGTCTTGTGCTTGAAATGCCATAGTGTAAATTTGACATTTATTTTATACACAAGAAGTAAAATTGTACTTTCTCAAATTTTATTTTATTTTAATATGTGTTTAAGTAACCTAATCAGGCTTATTAGATATGATTAGTTACTACTAACGTATTATTAGATCTGGAGATGGGAAAGTATACCTGTAAACTCTGGACACATTTGTAAATATCTTGCCTAAAAGTATAGGCCTGTCGCAATAATTACTATATTAACTTATCGCACGATAACAGGGACATGACCTTGATCATTTTTGGTGACGCGATATATTGCCTATTATGTTTAAAAACATTTGAGCTAAAAACATTTAGCAAAAAAAAAACCAAAAAAACATTTTAGCTGATCGTACTGCCTCGATCACTCATCTTGTCTGCTCTCTGTATCAGAGGCAGCTCCTCCTCACACACAGAGCGGACACCGACAGGTGAAGAAAAGACGTTGTTTGAGACGTTATAGTGTTTCACTACAGAAAGTTCAAATGGACTTTTTCAAAGCCGTAATCCACTGTTCCTGTGCAAATATAAATGTGACAGCCCGTAATGGTGCACCCTCACTGAGAGCATTGAGGCAGTTTCCAGAGAAACTGCTGTTTTTCCAGTTTTTTTATGCAAATGTGCACTAGACTGACGTGTTTAACTGTTGCGGTCGTGTTTTTTGCTTAAAGGGGTGGTTGAGTATGGTTTCACTTTTCTAACTTTAGTTACTGTGTAATGTTGCTGTTTGAGCAAAAACATCTGCAAAAGTTACAATGCTAAAATTTACATAAACCCCGCCCCCGGGAACACCGTCCATGTTGAGAAGAGGAAGATTTGTTGTAGTCGAGCACATTTGTGAGTCCGCTCAAACTCTAGCATCTGTCTTTTCACATGCAATATAGTCACTCTGTGTGCATCTCACAACAGTTCCTATACGAGCGATTTATAGATTTCCATGACAAAATATGCTAATTGAATGTAGTTAACTCCACATCAGCAACATAAATTAATCAACTAACCATTCAGAGACGTCCGGTTGCTTTCTACATGTTGTCACTTCTTCTTGAGTCTCTCCATCATTATCTGACTCTGTTTAAACATAAAAGGCAGAACAGTTTCTGTCATTTTAGTGTGTCTGCGTGAGGTAATCGGAGCTGCTAACACACACACACACACACACACACACACACACACACACACACACACACACACACACACACACACACACACACACACACACACACACAAACTCTTGAAGATCCACCCTCTGTGTCGGGAGCAGCAGCTTATTTGCATTTAAAGGGCCAGACACAAAATGGTGCGTTTTTGCTCTCCCTCAAAAAGTGACAACTTTAACATGCTATATAAAAATATCTGTGAGGTATTTTGAGCTAAAACTTCCCACACTCTGGGGACATCAGAGATTTATTTTACATCTTGTGAAAAGGGCATTTTACCACCCCTTTAAACACGCGGCACTCAAGCTCATATGGTGTTTGGGGTCAATATGACCCCAATCGACTTTTCCTTAAAAAAACATGGTTCCCTTCATCTCCATGGCATTTTTTACTTTTTCTACATCATCTATCTATATACACGAAACAACCTAAAAAGTCAGAATTACCCCACATTGAAAATGAATGGGAAAAGCCAAAGATTTTATTCTTATTTTTCATTCGTCAAAAAAAGAAAAGAATCAATAAATACAGCATTCATTTATACATAAATTAATAACTTATGGCAACTTATGTGGCATTATTGCAAAAACAAGACACTTCAAAATACCTCAAACAACAACAACATTGTTTACATTTTGGCAAAAATGCTATTTTAATGTATTTTAGAATGTTTAATATATACATTCACAAAATATACATCACAAAAGCTGTTATTAGAGCAGAAAATGAATATATCTCTATGGGCCTTTAATGGATTTATATGGTAATGTAAATATAATTCTAAAACTATTTCCTATAGATTTTCTCTAACCAGCAGATGGCAGAATTCTCCCAATATCCAGAAACAACTTGTATTTAATTTTGATCATCATTAAAGTGTTTTTCTTCATAACAAAATTAATATTTTTATATGCATGCTAATGGTATAGTTGAGGAATTTTGCAGTAAATAGTTAAAGTACCTAATATCCCCCAAAACACAGCATAAACGTATAGATGAGAAGTAAACAGAAAACATTTGATATATCATTTGTATTTTTTTTTTTTTTTTATACAATCACTCTATCAATGTTTGGGGTCATCTGTGCCTTTGTTCATATGGACATCGGCTGCTAAATAGGGTTTGTGTTTTTCAGCAATAGTGTGCACCCCACTTTACTGAGAAAAGAAGGTCTGGAAATAATCTGTAGATGGAAAATCTCCATACAAGTGCTTTTTTGTTATGTACAGAGATACTTTAAAAGTCTAAACTAAAGTCAAACATGCACTGTAAAAAATGTTTTGGGTTTAACTTAAAAAAGCAAGTTACCTTGTTGCCTTAATTTAGTTCGTTGTAATAAAAAAATTGTTAATACAATGAAGAAGGGTTTAATAAACAGAAACTCAAAATAGTATGTTATCTTCACACTTTAGTTATCGAAGTTGATTTGACAAAAGTCAAAGTTGTGATAACAAATCATGAAATTATTGTTATTATAAATATATTATTAAAATAAAATATTGCTAGGTAGTTTTTTATGATTGTTGCTACTTTGCACTTTTTGTTCACAAAGGTTTATAATTCATTTAAGTTTTATTTTATTTAGGATTTTTTTTTTACACTTCCATTCCAGTATCTAAATGTCCTGAAGAATTTAAAGTTCTTTATTATTTGAAAATGTGTATTTGCATTATTAAAGTGTTATATTACCATTATATAATCAGTGGCATAAAATAGTCTTATAGACAATAATATCGTTTATCTAAATTACTTCTGGGACAATATAGCACCCAACAAAAAGACAGGCCATCTGAACAGATATATAGATATAGTTGTCAAATCATTACTGTAAACACACTAGACAAAACCACTAAATCATTTGTCAGAACAATAATGTGAAATGCGCATTCAGTGTTGTTCCAAACATTATTTTTCAATTTGGTCTTAAAAGGTTACCTCTTATATTTGTCATGTGTAATATCTGCAGTACTGTCATTCACATGAATTGTTAATGCTATCATTAAAAATGTCCACATAAGAGGATGTTGGCGTACATAATTTAAGAGTTAAGACATATTTAACTGCCTTTTTAAACCAGGGGTAAAATAAAGCGTAGACAATGGGATTCAGACCTGAGTTAACATACAAGGTCCATGTTAGAAATTTTGACATGATTGCAATGTTGACTGTGCTTCCTGATAAAGAAAGGATGTAGAATGGAATCCAGCAAAGCAGATGAAATGTCACAATTATTCCCAATGTAAGAGCAGCTTTGCTCTCAGATTTAATTTTTAAAGTGCCCTGCATTATACCTTTTCCAGGCTTTAAAAGTAAATTAATATTTTTCACTTGCCGTCGTGCAACACAGAATATCCTCAAATATAAGGTTATGATCATGATACAAGGAGACACAAAGGACAATATTATGTCACTGGCTTTCCAGGCAAAACTCATCATGTAAGGGCACTCTCCAGAGCATACATCTGTTGTGTGAAAAGTGTCAAAATATCCATTATTTATTACAAGGGCTGTGTTGTAAGCTGAGGAACAAAACCAACAGAGAAAGATAATCATTAAAGTTTTAGTTGTGGTTATTCTCTGTGGGTACAGTAAAGGGCAACACACAGCCACATAACGATCAACAGCAATTAATAGTAAATTACTAAGAGATGCTGATAGGAGCGATCCAATGATATTTGCAAACACTCCACACAATATGTCTCCAAAGTACCAGCACATCTCAATCAGTTTAATGGCTTCAATGGGTATCACAATAAGTCCAATAAGCAGGTCGGCCACAGCCAGAGAGAGAATGATCAGGTTAGTTGGAGTGTGAAGTTTCTTGAAGTGAGAGATGGAGATGATCACCAGCAGGTTCAGAAACACAGTCCATGCTGACAGCAATGAAAAAAACACATACATGATATTGTATTCATGTCTGGAGCGTTTTCCCTTGATACATGATGAGTTGATGGCAGGAAAGCAGTATTGAGTCTCATGATCTTCTGTCTCATAGGCCATGAGTGAGTCTCCTCCTGTTAGGAGTTTTTTCTGCTCTCCTTCCTGTCCTTTAATTTATACAGTGTCTGGATCTGAATGACCAACCCATCTACCGCCCACTCTGAAATTCTATAATGGAGTTGTTGTTGTTTTATAAAAAATGTTAGGTGCGTGCAATCCTGTAGCTTTCCTGTAGCTCAAACAATAGAGCGCTGCCGCTTGTTGCAACGCCAAGGTCATGGGTTCGGTTCCCAGGGAAAGCAAGAACTGATAAGAATGTAAATGTGTACCTTGAAATGCAATGTAAGTTGCTTTGGATAAAAACGTTTGCTAAATGTAAATGCAATGCTACTGCTATCTCAGACTACTAACTTGCATTGAATTAAAGCATACAGAAATGGATAGAATATATAGTTCCACAAATGATTGTGAAGCTTGAACAAAATTAGATGTGAAGACCTGGAACTGTAAAGGCCCTATTTTGGTGTAACTGGCATCTCTTTTAAATGGGATACTCTTATTAAGATGAGGAGATTTACAGCTGATAGGAATCAACTTTATCGGAGACACTAGTTTTCCTAGTCTCCCTAGTTATTTTTCCAAAAGCTCATTTTTTCATAAAGGGGGTACATTCTTCGGAATAATGGCCTTTTTAGTAGGATTTACTAGAGACGAAACTAGTTTGTATGTGTCTTGAATCACTACTCCACTCTCAAGTAGCTGATTTACTTCGTCCACTTTGTCTAAAAAGATCACAACGGTGATAATTCATCTTAAAAGCCGATTTAGCCTATCATATCCAACAATCTAACCCAAGCTACACTCTTCAACCAAACACCGTTAGGCGGAGAAAGTTAAATAGCGTGTTTACGCGTGAGTTTATGCAAACTAAACTGTTCACCTGCTTCAGCCATGCTGACCAGCCACGCCAGCAGCCGCTGCCTCCACAAAGTAAACAAAAATAAACCACAACAAACACTGTTTCTCTAAACAACACCTCAAAACATCAACAGAGAGACAAAAGTTTAGGAAAAAAGAGAATTAGAAAACTAACATTCAACACGCTCTCAGGAGCACTCACTCCCAACACGCGTGCACTCAAAAGACGCATTATAAGTGACTCAAACTCGCAGTGTTGTCAGAGATGGAGCAGCATTTACTGATCAGAGCCACTCTTCGCTAACACGCCTGTGTATTAATTGAATTAAAAACGGAAGAAAAAGCGATTTCATAATCGCACTTTCATAAAAGCCAAATCGCGATTTTTGGTTTAATTTCGATTAATCATGTAGCCCTAATGTTGAGTAACTTGAAGTTACAAAATTGTGACACCTACTAAATAAAATTGTATTCCCTGTTTAATGTTTTGACCTAATTAGAAATGCACTTATACATGTGTTATAATTTATGAATAGCATCATGTATATGAACAGGATAATTAAGGGTGTATTCACACCTGCCTTGTTTGGTTCGATTGAATCGAACTCTAGTTCGTTTCCCCCCTTGGTGCAGACCTTTTGGGCAGGTGTGAATACAGCAATCAAACTCGGGTGCGGACCAAACAATCGCACCGAGACCCAGCTGAAGAGGTGGTCTCGGTACGGTTCCAAACGAACTCTGGTACGGTTCGTTTACGATGTGAACATGAACCGACCCAATTGCAAGAAAGCACTGCGCCTTTGAGTTAACAGGCTTCCGTAGTCGGAGTTGCGTTATGGGAAAGTGATCTGTTGTTGATTTACTACATTTTGGCATAATGGTTTGTTATTGTTTGTTCAAGTGCGAAAGATAATTCCATTCCGGCGCTCTGTCTGGCCACACGATACTGTTGCGCGTCCTTCTGCGCGTCGTGTGTGCATCATTGGAATGGAATGAATGAGTGTGTGCGTTGAATGTTGGTTCACTTGCAAAAAGAGCAATGTGAAAGCAAACCGTACCAAACAAAAACCAAAACAAAATTATTTGGTCCGGACCAAAGCAAGTGAACTATCGGACTTTCCTGGTGTGAATACACCTTAAGATTCCTTACAAGTTGATAAAATATTAACAGGTTTGTTTAGTTACATTTGCAACAAATTACATTAATTTATTTGGTACATAGATTTATTATGGATTTTCTATTAAAATTATCTAAAATTTGTTCTAAAAATGACAATATATGGTGTGCTTTATATAAAATTGCTTCACCAGTTTAAAGCACAATGTTATGGTAAAAATATCATGAATGATGATTTGTAAAAATAAGCCGAGAGGATGCTTGCTGAAATATTCTAAGAGTTAAGATGTGTTTAACAGATTTTCTAAACCAGGTGTAAAATAAAGCATAAATAAGAGGATTCAGACAAGAGTTAATGTACAAGACCCATATTAGACAATACAGTACGGTGGGTGGGATTGCTGTGTTTTCAGCTAGAGTCAAAATATAGTATGGAATCCAGCAAACCAAATGTATTGCCACAATGATTCCTAATGTCAGGGCAGCTTTACTCTCAGATTTCCTCCTCACTGAACCTTCCATATCACATTTTCCACTCTTCATTAGAGAGTTTATAACTTTCACTTGTTTTTGTGCAACATAAAATATCCTCAAATGTAAAGTTATGATCAGGGTACAAGGAAACAGAAAGGAAAATATTAAATCAATTACTCTCCATTCAAATGTAAGCATAATATTACATTCGCCATAACACGCATCTGTTCTGTTTGAGATACTTACTACAATTGCAATATTATAAGTCGAAGAAAAAAGCCAGCAAAAACAGACAATAATTATCATTCTAGTCATGGTTATTTTCTGTGGGTACATTAAAGGGTGACACACAGCCACATATCGATCAACAGCAATTAAAACTAAATTACTGAGAGATGCTGATAAAAGCAGTCCCATGATGAACATAAACAGTTTACAGAAAGTGTCTCCGAAGTACCAACATTTCTCAATCAACTTGATACCCTCTATGGGTATCACAATAAGTCCAACAAGCAGGTCGGCCACAGCCAGAGAGAGAATGATCAGGTTGGTTGGAGTGTGAAGCTTCTTGAAGTGCGAGATGGAGATGATCACCAGCAGGTTCAGAAACACAGTCCATGCTGACAGCAATGAAAAAAACACATACATGATATTGTATTCATGATTGGAGCGTTTCCCCTTGATACATGATGAGTTGATGGCAGGAAAGCAGTATTGAGTCTCATGATCCTCTGTCTCATAGGCCATGAGTGAGTCTCTTCCTGTTAGGAGTTTTTTCTGCTCTCCTTTCTGTCCTTTAATTTATACAGTGTCTGAATCAGACTGGCCAACCAATCTACCGCCCACTCTGATACTGTAATTTTTTTTAAACGTGTATCTTTCTTTCTTTCTTTCTTTCTTTCTTTCTTTCTTTCTTTCTTTCTTTCTTTCTTTCTTTCTTTCTTTCTTTCTTTCTTTCTTTCTTTCTTTCTTTCTTAAATCTTAACACTCCACACACAAATTGGATCAGAAAAAATAATATATATATATATATATATATATATATATATTAGTGCTGCCAAACAGTTAACATATTTAATCACGATTAATCGCATTCATGTCATAGTTAACTCGCGATTAATCACAATTAATCGCACATTTTTATCTATTCTAAATGTCTCTTGATTTCTTTTTGTCCCATTATTTTTTCTCATTTTAATGCTCTTATCAACATGGAAAAGTGGATTGGCTTGCTTTTTGCTAATGTTTTTTATTGAAAACAACATTGGCATATACTGTGTTCAATTTCACACTAACATTCTCACTTGGAGCAACTAATCTCTCACACAATCTCTCATTAACACTGTCCATCAATAAAAGGGTGAAAGAAATACTGACGAGGATAAAGTTACTGAGTGGGCGTAGAAACGCATCAGCTGTGTGTGTGCTTGACCATCAAGTGGTATTTCAGACTGGACGTGAAAGCTCAGTTCACTTTGGTCTTGTCAATTGAACCATTTGGCAACTTTTTAAAAGTACACTTTCCATTCAGAATCTAATTGGCACCCATTTCAGCATCTCGCGCTCATCATTCATCCACTCAAAACGTAACGTTAAAGGGGGTCGCACACTGGACGAGAAGCGCAGCGCCGCGCCGTGTATTTAAAATTCTAACACATTATTCTCTATGAGTGTACACTCACCGGCGGCGCCATTCAGCATTTTTATTGCTGGCCATAAACTGAGAAAGTGTGCGTCCGATGTGTGATACGAGTTGTCCTATATATATATATGGGGGGTGATCCTTTGTTTTTCATTTATTACTTAAAGCTCGCTTGAAGTTCTTCGATACTACATAAAAAAACTGCTAGCCTAACTGATAAAGTTCAAACCTTATTAAAACAAGTGAACAGTCAGTAATAAAATAATAACAAATACACAAATTACAGGTAGAGATGAATACTCAATAACAAAGTTAAAATACAAACAGTAGTATTCAGGTACAGAAATTACAGTTAATCCGCGAATCACATGTGTGCCGAACCGTGGGGCCTGGCCCGTACGGATAACGGATCAATTGCGATCCGTTGCACCCCTACTTAGCATGCACACTGTCATTTTTAATGACACTGGATAGACCAAACCTAAAGATATACAGTATCTACTGTATATAAAACGGCTTTTGTGGCGTATTTTTTGCAACGGAACTTTCAAAACTTCCATTTTTTGTTTTGAACATCTAAAACAATGCTGTGTGCGATTTATATAATGCGCTCATGTATGTGCGTATACATATGATGGCATTTTTATCAGCTGAGAACTTCTGAAGAGCTTATAAAATCCTTTACACTGAAGTGGATATTTGAGATTTAGGAAAATTGAATCAAACTATACCTTCCTATTCTTTTAAATTACATGAATTAATTTATGAACAGCCAAAACTCACTAGTCACTTTTTAATCTCTAGTCACACAATTTTTTTGTGTGTGTCAATCAGCGTCAATCAGCGAAGTGTTGTAGTAAATGGCATTGATACAGTATATGTATAATATTGTTAATTCTGGTTGTGTTAGATATTCACCATGTTAAGCAAAGCAATGTTGTTTTCTTGATATGAGATGTGTAAGGATGTTAGTGCCCTCATGTTGGGCTTGGCATTAATTGATTGTGAACCACTGGATATATAAGGCCAGAGATGCCACATGATTCCAGTTGCTCTTCATGGGATTAAAGAGCCTTTCAGTTACAGCAGATCAAAGCCTTGACCAGTAGGCAGTGACCCCTCATGATTAGATGATATGAGCATCTGAGTAAATGAGTAACAGTACACTCTGAAGACCAATTATGGTTATGGATTGTTATTTACAAAATGTGCCCCTGAGGGTGCAGTTAAAATCTTTGCTGAACACTGAGATGATCCTTAACTGAACCGTTCATTAAAGGTGTGAAAAACACAGGCAAGCACACATGATGATGCAACAGCTTCTTCTTTTTTGATGAGTCATGGGTCAGTGACCTACTGTTTACTTCTGATTAACTGATTTTAATACCATAATGTATTCATCCAAATGAATTTCACATGAAGTTAAACATCCTAACAAAAATGTGAAATCTGTGAGCTACCAAAAACTGAATGTCTTCATAAATTAATGTTAGCATTTATTATTTCTATAGGAGTGAGAATGTTTTACTGTGCACCTGTGGAATGAAAAGTAGTTTCATTAAACCTTGTTTTCTTATTGTAATGTTCATAACAAATAAGATAGAAAGTTTAAAAAGCAGCATTAGTGTTGATGAACTGATCTGTTTCAATGCATCCTGTAAACTTTAAACCAACATAAAAGGATTTGAGGCTAAGCCCCCATAATAGAAAGCTGACTCTGACACTCTCAAGTGTGTGTGTGTGTGTGTGTGTGTGTGTGTGTGTGTGTGTGTGTGTGTGTGTGTGTGTGTGTGTGTGTGTGTGTGTGTGTGTGTGTGTGTGTGTGTGTAGTGTGTAGTGTGTAGTGTGTATATATATAATTCCAGCCAGTTAATAATACCTAGAATATCAAAATCGACTGCTGGCAGTAGATCCTTTTCCTATTTAGCACCAAAACTTTGGAACAGTCTTCCTACCATTGTCTGGGAAGCAGACACACTCTGTCAGTTCAAAGCTATATTAAAGCCATCTCTTTGGCCTAGCATTCACATAACTCATTGTAGACTTCTATAATTCAATGTTAGGCTGCATAGATTAGGTCAGCCGGAACTGGGAACACTTCCCTTAAATCCTGATGCACTCGTTTTATCGTCTTTGTTTATCCCGAGGTTTTCCCGCAGCCTGCCGGATCCAGGCCGTATCCAGATCTGACGAAGGACCTTTGCCTGGACCCGATGACAACGCAGTGCTGAAGTGCCAACTAGTCTCTCCCTATGGAGGATCCCTTTATCATTCTACAGATAAAGCATTGTTGAAAATTTGCGTATCTACCCCGTAGTGATAAAATAAAATTCTGTATCAAATGTATAGGCAGGACAAGTAGTTTGTATGGCTTGGTTTGTAGAGAATTACAAACATGCGCACATATATTCAAACACACATAACTATAGAATTAATTCTTGATGCGCACGTGAGCACCATCAGCGTTTCTCACAGGTTCGCGTTTAAAGTCTATGTAGAGAGAACGGTGTCGTCTTAGCGGCCCCTAATTTAATAACAAATTATCCTTTCGACGGAAGTGAATCAATCAAAACTAACTTTAGCTGGAAAATAACATTATTCAAGAACCGCTATAAAGCCAAAACAATCTGTTACCTTAAATTATACGTTTATCTCTGTAAAGATAAACCGTTTATCTCACCAACTATAAGTCCAGCAACCGAATGACCGTCGACGGCAATGCCTCTCTGGCAGAAGAACTTAATTGTTTCTTCGCACGTTATGAGACGAAAGCAGAAGGAACTACCAGAATACCTCCATCAGCCTCTAACAGCCACACTCTCACAGTGCAGGAACATGATATGAGATGTGTGCTCAAGGCAGTGGACCCAAAGAAGGCGGCCGGCCCTGATGGAGTGACAGGAAGGGTGCTTAAGTCATGCGCAGACCAGCTGTCTATGGTCTTCACAAGAATCTTTAACCAGTCTCTCTCAACATCTACTATTCCATCTTGCCTGAAGTCTACCATAATTATCCCGCTGCCAAAAAAGACAGTCATCAGTAGCTTCAATGATTATCATCCAATCGCACTTACTCCGGTCATTATGAAATGTTTTGAGAAGCTGGTCCTAAAACATATCAAAAACAGTCTCCAACCTACCTTTGATCCTTTCCAGTTCGCTTCTAAAGCAAATAGGTCTACTGAGGATGCTGTCATTACTGCTCTTCATACTGCACTGAGTCATCTGGAACATCAGGGGGCTTATGTGAGGATGCTCTTCATAGACTTTAGCTCTGCCTTGAATACAGTCATTCCAGGCAGATTGGTCACAAAACTTGCCGACCTAGGCTTTTCCCAA
This sequence comes from Phoxinus phoxinus, assembly GCF_949152265.1. Classification (NCBI taxonomy): domain Eukaryota; kingdom Metazoa; phylum Chordata; class Actinopteri; order Cypriniformes; family Leuciscidae; genus Phoxinus; species Phoxinus phoxinus. The sequence goes on from NC_136898.1 coordinate 6,467,674, forward strand.
TCCATTTGTCATTGGATCAAGGACTTTTTGACAAATCGCCCTCAGACCGTTAGACTGGGTCCCCATCTGTCCTCCACCCTCACACTTAGCACAGGAGCCCCACAAGGTTGTGTGCTGAGTCCCCTGATTTATTCTCTTTATACTTATGACTGTGTCTCCACCCACCCCACAAACACCATTCTTAAGTTCGCAGATAATACAACTGTGGTTGGACTTCAGGAGAGGATAAGACTGCTTATAGGGATGAAGTCCAAAGACTGGCGATGTGGTGTTCGGATAATAATCTTAAATTGAACTCCTCAAAAACAAAAGAACTCATAATAAATTTCAGGAAAAGCAGTTCAGTCATGACGCCTTTATACATTAATGGGGACTGTATGGAAATTGTCCCTGTTTTCAGGTTCCTGGGCACATGCATTGCTGCAGATCTCTCATGGGAGAACAATACCACTGAAATATTCAAAAAGGCTCAGAAGAGACTTCATTTCCTGAGAATACTTCGGCAAAATCAACTGCAACGGAAACTTCTGATATCCTTTTACCGTAGCTCCATAGAGAGTGTACTAACGTACTGCATTTCGGTGTGGTTTGCCAGCTGCTCAGCAGCGGATAGGAGAGCCCTCCAGAGGGTCATCAGTACAGCCCAGAAGATCATTGGCGACTCTCTGCCCTCACTGGAGCAATTATTCAAGTATACTTGGCCTATCTTTTTTTCACCAGGGTATAGTCACTGAATGCTATTAATAGTAGGTGGGTTTAATGTATTATAAAGAAACGTCACATTTCATTGGATGTCCCTTTTTCTGTACATATACATTTAGTCAAGTCAGTGAAGGAAGACAGTTAGTCAAACTGACAGCTGGAGCAGGACCAGGCTACAAATGAGAATGCACTCAACTGTGAAAATGTTTGACTCGAGGATTGTGGAGGACAACAGGCAAAGAATACTGTATTGCTATACAGACAACAATTTGTCATGTTTCAAAGATGTCAAACCTGAAGTGGAGTACGTTATTTTGTATATTTTTATTTCTTTAGCATCAGTGTTCACTGTGTTTCTGAACCTGCTGGTGATCATCTCCATCTCTCACTTCAAGAAGCTTCACACTCCAACTAACCTGCTCATTCTCTCTCTGGCTGTGGCCGACCTGATTGTGGGACTGATTGTTATACCTTTAATGGGCATCAGATTTATAGAATCATGCTGGTACTTTGGAGAGACATTTTGTTCTCTGTTTTTATTTATTGTTTTTGTGGTTGTTTCAGCATCTCTTGGTAATTTAGTCTTTATATCTGTAGATCGTTACATTGCTGTGAGTGATCCTTTGAGATACACAGTAAGGGTCACAACTGATAAAGTTGTTTGCTGCATTATTATAAACTGGCTATGTTCAAGCATATATTCTGTCATTATCTTATATAACACTATGTTTTACCCAGACACACATAACAGATGTTACGGAGACTGTAGAGTTTCTTTTAAATTTGAACATGTTGTCATAGACCTCATAGTCACTTTTGTTGCCCCTTCTTCTGTAATCATGTCTATATATGTGAAAATCTTCTGTGTTGCAAAACATCAGGCCAAGGTTGTACATTCTGTTGCAGGTGTCAGCAGGTCACAAAGAAAGGCAGCAACAACTTTGGGTATTGTTGTAATGGTTTACTTTATATGTTGGATACCATACTATATTGTCGTTCTTATTGAAGGAAATGAGTCTACAGAATCAGTTGAATTTAATGTAACATGCTGGATTGTGTACATGAATTCCTGTATGAATCCACTTATCTATGCACTGTTTTATAAGTGGTTTAGAATATCAGCTAAACACATTGTGACTCTAAAAATATTGAAGCCATCATCAGAATACTTAAGTATTTTCCCAGACGATAAATGATCATACATATATAAAGATCAAGCTAATTTCTTATACATATTTATTTATATACTGTATATGTGTGTGTACAAGAAATTAGCTTGATCTGATATATTACTTCTTGTATCATTGCACAGTGATTATTACTTTGTATTTGAGGATATTCTATGCTGTTTAAAATACATTTAGAAGTAGTATAGCATTTCACACTGCTTAAAATTTCATGCCAATATCCCATGTGACTGTTTATAAATGTTCATTCAAAATCAATAAAGTTCAACAAAATTAATATAAACAAACAGTGGGGCAAACCTGTGAAATAAATAATGACTCATCTTATTCTTGAGAAAACTAGACACGTTTTGTATCTCTATGAGCACTGTTTCTGTTATACCAAAAAAAAAAAACTATTGACAACTGAACAGACTGAAATATGCAAATAGACCCAAAGTAAGCTTTTACATGATTTTTATTCCAGTATTTCTGTCAGACTATTATTTTTTCTTTCCATCTGAATTTTCTGTTTTTAAAGACTTTTGTGAAGATACTCATAAATAAACAGAAGTTTTTGCCCTGGGGCAAAGCAACCTATTTATGTTTAATGGCCGAAGTCCAGAAAAATCCATCACTGTTTGACAAGCCAAGACACTTTTTAAGAAAATGGATACGGAAAAACAATCGTTCATACACTCTGAATAAATGGCGAGAAGTATTACCTCAGGTATCGACAACATTGTCTTGCTTCCTTTGAATTTGCCGTGAAAAAGACTAGGGGCCCTATTTTAACGATCTAAGCGCATAGTCTAAAGCACAGGGCGCAAGTGCACTTAGGGCGTGTCCGAATCCACTTTTGGCAAGGCAAGGCAAGTTTATTTATATAGCACATTTCATACACAGTGGTAATTCAAAGTGCTTAACAAAGAAATTTCAAAGAAATTAAAATAATTACATAGATAATAAAAGAAATAAGAATAATTAAAACAGTTTAGAAAATAAAATACAGTGCAAACAGTCGGACGAACAGTGGCACAGTGCTCATTCAGTTAATGCAAAGCTAAACAGTGGTAATTCAAAGTGCTTTACATAGAAGAAATTAAAATAATCAAAAGAAATAAGAAAAATTAAAACCCTATCTGAGATGGAAGTGATTGAGCAGGTTTGCGGTGCCACTGGACCTACAATCCAGGGACGTCCTCTGCTGGGGTGGTGTCACCAGTATAGCCCAATGGGGCGCCACAGAGCACATTTCACTTTTGCTGTTTTAAACAAACAGCGAATCTCTATACTCTCCGTAGTATAGATAATCCTCACTCGCCTCGTCGGAGTGAAGCTCTCCCGTTCCCCTTCAAAATCTCTTCCAAATCCTTTTGCTAGTTTAACGACGGGAAAAATGTTCGGCGCGCCCAGCACATGGTCGAAGAGTCTTGTCTCAATTCTCTTGAGTAATGGGTGTGTTTTGGCGTAACATGCAAAAAACCAATCAGAGTGTAATTGCCTATTCCCCTTAAAAGCCAGGTGCGCTCGCGCCATGACGGATTCGCTATTTAATGTATTTATATGCCGGAATTTGCAAACGTAAAGACTGAACGCATCTCCAGAGTGCAAACGGATCTGCTCGTGCGCAAGGTTAAAGCATGCGAACATACCATCTACGGGACAAGCCGGATTCCACCATATATTTATGTACACAATATTGTAAAGACTGAGACAATCAGACACATAACTATTTGTTACATTTAACAAATACACTTTAAAGCCCACTCTTAGCAATTAAAAACATCCCCCCAAAAGAGACAAGAGAGCAGGAAAGGATTCCGTTGCCAGGGCGACGATCAGATAAGAGGATTTTTATTGGTTTGAAAAATGTGGTCACGTGGAAAAAGCAGAGGCCATAGGAAAGACCTACAGCCCTTAAAACAGACTTTCCTGCAATAATTTATAGACATACTGATCTATAAATGAACATACATCCCAGGACATTGTGTTTGATAATTTTAGGTCTTGTATACAGTCTCTTGCATTTATATTTAATTTAAGCATGCTGTAGGAGAGAACTACTAGTTAATGTAACCCCACCTATTGTCACGGTAGCTCAGGTGATGAAAGCACGAAGATGAAAAGGTTTCCAATACAATTTTAATGATCCACAGGGTATACAATAGCTTAGCGTAGACACTATATTCAGACGGTCAAAATGATACAAATATGGGAGTCCATTTAAAGCCTTACACACTCACTATTTACACATTCACAATATTATACACATCATCCAATTCCTCATTGGATCCTTTGAATATTTAAATAGTAGGTGGGTTTAATGATGGGTCTCTTTTTTCTGTACATTTAAATTAGAGTCGAGTCAGTAAAGGAAGGCAGAAAGGCGAACTGACAGCTTGAACATTGTACCACAGCTTCAAAGTGGTCTTTTGATGAAGAACGGGGTGCACAGTGCCAGGCTACATATTATGAGGATATAATCAATTATGGAAATGTCAAACACAAAGATCATTGTGCACAACAGCCAAGAAATACAGTATTGTTTTCTAGACAACAATTTGTCATGTTTCAAAGATATCACACCTGAAGTGGAGTACGTTGTTTTGTATGTTTTCATTTCTTTAGCATCAGTGTTCACTGTGTTTCTGAACCTGCTGGTGATCATCTCCATCTCTCACTTCAAGCAGCTTCACACTCCAACTAACCTGCTCATTCTCTCTCTGGCTGTGGCCGACCTGATTGTGGGACTGATTGTTATACCTTTAAGGGGCATCACATTCATAGAATCATGCTGGTACTTTGGAGAGACATTTTGTTCTCTGTTTTTATTTATTATTTTTATGGTTGTTACTGCATCTCTTGGTAATTTAGTCTTTATATCTGTAGATCGTTACATTGCTGTGAGTGATCCTTTGAGATACACAGTAAGGGTCACAACTGATAAAGTTGTTTGTTGCATTATTATAAACTGGCTGTGTTGTGGCATATATTCTGTCATTATCTTATATAACACTATGTTTTATCCAGAGACACACGACAGGTGTTATGGCGACTGTTCAGCTTCTTTTAAATTTGAACATGTTGTCATAGACCTCATAGTCACGTTTGTTGCCCCTTCTTCTGTAATCATGTCTATATATGTGAAAATCTTCTGTGTTGCAAAACATCAGGCCAAGGTTGTACATTCTGTTGCAGGTGTCAGCAGGTCACAAAGAAAGGCAGCAAAAACTCTGGGGATTGTTGTCGCAGTGTTCTTTATGTGTTGGATACCATACTATATAGTCACTCTTATTGAAGGAAATGAGTCTACAGAATCAGTTGAATTTAATGTAACATGCTGGATTGTGTACATGAATTCCTGTATGAATCCACTTATCTATGCGCTGTTTTATAAGTGGTTTAGAATATCAGCTAAACACATCGTGACTCTAAAAATATTGAATCCATCGTCAGAATACTTCAGTCTTTTCCCAGAGGAAAATTTCTAACTTGGACTTTGTTCATTGACATCATATCTGAATATTATCTATGCTTTATTTTACTGCTCCTTTAGCTATCAGTTAAACACATCATAACATATTATAATCAGCATCCTCGCTGATTTTACCAGGATATTCATTAATTTTGTGGTGATCTCATTTCATTTAATATATTACACATGCCAAAGCTGTAAGAAACATCAGACACATTTCCAGTAGCTATTAGTTCTGTCAACTAACTAATTAATCGTTAACTATTTTTTTTAGTAATTAATCTAGATTAATCACGCCTAACATGTATATTTTACATTGTAGATTCAAAGACAATTTATTTTAAATATGCGTTTAATGGCCTATTTTTACTACTTTTTAGTTTTACTAAGTACTATGAAGGACATCATCACTGATACGATACCAATGCTGATGTCTATATTAAATGGATTTATTTTCTCAATTTTAGCCATTGATAACCAAAATTATAGTGTATTTGAAAGCCATAACTGTAACATTTAATAGGCTTTAAAACGTATAACAACTTTTACATTTAAGTGAACTTAACAAATATCACATTACAGTACTGTACTAATATTACATTTATCTGTGCCTTTAATAAAGCAGTGCTCAATGCTAAGGATTTTTTTTTCTACTGGCTGCTTCATATTTGTACTTGTTTAAAATTGAAATTATTGTTTTCATCATTTTTGTAATGTATTTATAAATTATTAATTCTTATTAAAGCTCCAAAAGTTATTCAGTCAAGAGCAGTGAGTGATTTTGTCTTTGTCTTTTATTCTTTAATTATCATTCATAATAGACAGCAGGTTTATTAGGCTGCTGTCACTTTAATGCTGCATTCCATATACCTCGGAAGAGGGATGTTGAGCTGGGAATGACGCAGTGGTGGAAAGAGTACTAAACAATTTACTTAAGTAAAAGTATTGCTACTTAAGAAATAATTTACTTGAGTAGGCCTACAAGTAAAAATACTGGGAAATAATATAACTCAAGTAAGAGTAAATAAGTAGTTTGCTGAAAAACTACTCGAGTTACTATGTTACAAAGTACTTCAGTATGTTTTTCTATTTTTATCCAAAATGAGGCAATGTTAGCAATGTTAGAACCTGCTGCGTTAATTGCATGAAATGTTTTTAAGTGTTAAACTGAAGGGGAAAAAAGTATAACAAAATTAACGTTATTTTTGAGAGACCTACAGTAAATGTTATTGTCTCCAGCATTCTAACTCGTATCACAGGTTTGTTTTAGCACTGTATGTTAAAGTGCCCCTATGCTATTTTAAAGTTTCCTAATGTTGTTTTGGAGTCTCCTACAACAGATTTACATGCATCAAAGGTAAAAAAATGTTTTCATTTTCTCATAATATACATTTGCACATCACCAGATTTTCAATGATTCTCAAACGACTCGCCAGATAAATCAATCTCTCTAACTCCCCCCTTTCCACGAGCTACTCTGCTCTGATTGGCCAGACGGCTCAGTCGGTTTTGATTGGTTTCCCGCGTACAATACAAAAACTCCCATTGCCATAACAACGTCAGCTCTGTGTGTCCCGAGGCTTCCTAAACCGTAAACTAAACACAGTAGCGAACAATGATGTCGATTTTACCATATTAATCCAAGCGCGAGTCGATGAAATATTGGAAGAACTCAGGGCTCCAGACTAACTTTTTTCACCTCTGTCCTGAAACCGTCCTGAAATAGTTTGAACCGTCCTAAAGTGAATGTCAACCGTCCCAAAATGAACACGTTGTTTATGTACTTTGTTATTATCATCTATAGTTTTTAGTTGTTAGTCACATAATAAAAACACCATTAAAATGTTTATGATATATATTATTATATTTATTTAGCTCCATTCAAAGTAGTTATCTGTAAACAGGTAAAAAACAGATTTAATAAAAAAGACAGGAGTTAAATGCTTTTTTGTATTCATGCAGAACAAATCTTTGTTTTATATATACGAAAATTAAGAGAAAAATACATACAGCTCAAAACGTTTCAACAATTCAATATTAAGGACACAGACCGCATTAGGTTTATTATCCACTGTCACTTTAAGACATCGGATCATGTCCAATGACATGCGGATCCAATTGCACTGATGCACATCCGATACACTCAAAACTGTTTAAGACATAACCAACATAGTATACGTGAATACTCTCCAAAACGGACATTTCGACATAATGTTGTGTGTATTTGTCCATTCGGACGCGAAATTCAGTCCTTGCGCGCTGTATAGGTGTCTGTGCATGGCTGCTTCGCTTGGGGTCGGGTGTGTGCGCACAGAAAACCGTACCGAATAGAGCTAGCTTTTTTTGCGTCGTCACTCTTATTCAGATCTATATGTCTGCTCTACTCATTCTCCCAGACGTTTACATTTTTTTACGTTTTAAGAGACATGCAGCGCATGTCAACCCGTGTGCCGCTGGGTGGATCAGCACGTTACAGTACAAATGTGCGCATCTACCACAAACGCAGGACATCAGTTTTGACTGGATCGCTTCCCAAATCGTCACTATTTAAAATTTTTTTCTAGTTTTTAGGAGATGCAGGGCCGTCTTGGTGCTCTATCTGTTTGACCTCGTCCTCACCGTTGTTTAACCAGCGCAACATATTTGCGATGTCATTAAGCCATGTGATAGATGTACCGCGAAACAAGTCTCCGGGTGAGTAGCCGGCCAGTGATAGTAACTATAGTAACAGCATGAGAAGACGCGCTCCGTTGTAATCAGCGCTTGTTCGGTTAATTTTGGCATTTTCTAAGTAAGTTACCCTAGTAATAAATGAACACACATACAAAAAATGTCTTTCGTCCTGTAGGCGTCCTGGAGGATATTTCTGTTCGTCCTAAACACATTTTCTATCGTCCCCAGGACGATAGGCCGGCGTTAGTCTCGAGCCCTGGAAGAACTGTTCATTCAACCCGAACCTCTATCGCAAGGACAACTCGAGCAGGACGTTTCTCAGATACGCTACTCAGTTTGAGACACATTATGAGATGTTGCAACTGTAATTCCCTTTCGTTGTCACTTCGAGGAACGTCGAATGGTGACGAAATGGGGTTAGCTTAGAAGCCTATCCTCTTCGAACAGTAATAAAATGAGCCAATGGCAAGCAAATGCCATGGGTCTGCTGAATTTGCATAGCGTAACTCCGCCCCACCTCGTGGGTATAAAAGAAGTGCGCCGGCAACATGCAGATATGTTTTCGCTTTCGGAGGTTTATTTCTTCACTCCTCAAGCCATTCTGAGTTAATCTCTCAAATACTCTCCTCTTCGAGACGAGCTTCCCTCCAGGTGTTGGTGTGACGGCGAGTTCCAGCGAGTGCACATTCCCTGCGATCTGAGCAGTGATCTGCCAGTGTGTGTGTGTTCTCTCCCTGGTCGCTTCAGCATCTGTGGGGATTTCCTTCTCTCTAAAAGAGCAGCGCGTGGCGCGTCTTTTTAAAGAAGCATCGCCCGTGCCCTTCTGGTTGCGGTCGACTATTATCTGACTTAGATGGGCACAATCGCTGCTTTGCGTGTTTGGGCTTAGAGCACGCCAGAGCAGCGCTTGTGAATGACTCATGTTTTCATTGCGGAAACATGGCCATCTTGACACTACGGTCGAGACTCAGTGATCTCGAAAGAGTGAGAGTCCCCTCATCCACACCCCGATCTACTCCCTCTAGTGAAAATAGAGCTGGTACTTCGGCTGGTGGCCAGGGTGACCTGAGAGTGACGGTGTGGCAACAACAACCAACGATTCGTCCTCGGGCCACATCCCCCTCTCAAGTGTCGCAACCCGCGAGCCGACCAAATGATGCCCTTGACCAGTCCCGGCCTGATGTCGCGGGCTGGCCGAGGGTGTCGTTTGGCCCTCCTGAGGAAGATGCTATGTCGGTCACAGCATCACAAGGTGGGCAGGAGTCCTCGGGAGATGAAGGTTCGGCTGTGCTGCCGCCTCCGAGCGCGCCAGCATTACCCGATCCAAGCTGACAGCCATGCTTTCCCGGGCGGCCGCGAGCGAGCGCTCAGCAACTAGATGATTGGTTTTTGGGTGCGGCTGCCGTTTCACGTCGGTGTCCAACCCCAATACCTTTCTTCCCGGACGTGCATGAGGAGGTCTCAAGGTCCTAGAAAACACCCTTGTCTTCCCGTGATTGCTCAACGACCTCCTCCGCCTTTCCTCCCTTCGATCAGGCAGCTGTTTACGGGTACACTGGAATACCTATGGTGGAACGCTCTGTTGCGATGCAACTTGTGTCCTCAGAGTGCTTCCTCCCGTCGGACCCTAAGCACCCCTCCAAGGCCTGTAGGTTTTCATCTACTCTGCTTGGTAGCATGGTTTAAATCATACTTATCTGACCGTTATCAGTTTGTAGCAGTAAATGAAGAGATGTCTAATCAATCACAAGTTCAGTATGGCGTACCACAAGGCTCAGTCCTAGGACCGCTGCTGTTCACTCTGTACATGCTACCATTAGGAGATATCATTAGGAAACATGGAATTAGCTTTCACTGTTATGCCGACGATACTCAGCTGTATATTTCTTCAAAACCTAACGAAACCTACCAATTCACAAAATTAACAGAATGCATAGCTGATATAAAAAGTTGGATGACTAGTAATTTCCTACTACTAAATTCAGAAAAAAACTGAGATTCTAATTATTGGACAAAAAACTTCCACACGTAATAACCTAGAGTACTGTCTAACACTTGATGGCTGCTCTGTTAAGTCTTTGTCGTCGGTTAGGAACCTGGGTGCGCTCTTTGATACCAATCTTTCATTTGAAAGTCATGTGTCTAGTATCTGTAAAACCGCTTTCTTCCATCTTAAAAATATATCTAAATTACGTCATATGCTCTCAATGAATAATGCAGAACAATTAGTTCATGCGTTTATGACCTCAAGGCTAGATTATTGTAATGAGCTGCTGCGTTTTGGACCAGCTGTAGTTTGTTTATTAAGCGTAAAGGGCAACCACCCAGTAGAGCGAGTTCTTACCAGAACCAGGAAGTATGACCATATTAGCCCCGTTCTGTCAACACTGCATTGGCTGCCTATTAAACATCGTATAAATTTTAAAATATTGCTGATCACTAAATGGTTTAGCTCCGCAGAACTTGAGCAAGCTCTTAACGCATTATAGTCCTTCACGTTTACTGCGATCTCAAAATTCCGGCCAGTTAATAATACCTAGAATATCAAAATCGACTGCTGGCGGTAGATCCTTTTCCTATTTAGCACCAACACTTTGGAACAGTCTTCCTACCATTGTCTGGGAAGCAGACACACTCTGTCAGTTCAAATCTAGACTAAAAACACATCTCTTCGGCCTAGCATACACATAACACATTATAGACTTCTATAATTCAATGTTAGGCTGCATAGTTTAGAACAGCCGGGACCGGGAACACTTCCCGTAAATCCTGATGTACTTGGTACATCATAAGAAGGATGGCGTCTACGCTAATATTAGTCTCTCTGTCTATCCCGAGGTTTACAGCTGTCCACCGGAACCAGGCCATATCCAGATCTGATGAAGGACCAGCGCCAGGACACGACGACGCCGCCGACCTGAAGTGTCAACCAGTCTCTCCTCCTCTCCACTCCGACTTCAACCAACCGGAACTGGACAAATACTCTGATTCATTCTGACTTCTGACCTGTAATGCTCCTGAATCATAATCATACACTGTTCACTCATTGGACAGAGGAGAACTGTGGGAGTTTTGGTTCCTTGCCGCTGTTGCCTTACCTTCTGGCTTGCTTAGTTGGGGACACTTAATATTCAACAATATTATAGATCTGCCTTAAGGTGGACGATGATGCAATTTTTTATTTTTTTTTATTTTCATGTTATCACGGTGAAGCTCCATTGATACAATCTGTATTGTAAAAAGCGCTATATAAATAAAGGTGACTTGACTTGACTTGACTCTGGCAGGCAGCCGCCTCTTTGCATGCCATGGCCACTCTGCATGCTACCAGGCCCAGATGCTCAGGGACATGCACGAGTGGAGGACTGACCCAGGGCTCTTCAATGAGCTGCGTGCCGCCACTGACCTCGCTCTTAGGGCGACGAAAGTGACCGCATGCTCCCTGGGCCAGGTGATGTCCACTAATGTGGTCCAGGAGAGACATCTGTGGCTCAACCTGGCCGATATGAGAGACGCCGAGCGAACTCGTTTGCTCGACGCCCCCATATCCCAGGCTGGCCTCTTCGGCGGTGCGGTTGAGGACTTCGCCCAACAGTTCTCAACCGCCCAGAAGCAGACTGAGGGCATCAAACTTATTCTGCACCGCCCACGGGCCTCGTCGCTCTCATCCCCCTCTGTCGCCAGAGCACGCCCCCGTGGAGCGCTGGTCCTTCCATGGCCCATTCTGGCAGGAGTGATGAAGTGAGAGATGAGAGATGATCACAAGCAGGTTCAGAAACACAGTGAAAAAAGATGCTAAAGATATGAAAACATACAAAACAAAGTACTCCACTTGAGGTTTGATTTCTTTGATGCATGACAAATTGTTGTTTAAAAAGCAGTAGTCCATTTCTTGATTATCTGCTTCTGTCATTACCCTGTTAAGCATTTAAAAAAAATATTAGGAACACCACAAGTTTTAAAAATAAGACCACTTCATAGCAACATTTTGTAGCTGTGGGAGGATTTTCAAGCTTGTTGGTTTGGTGTCAGTTTTGTGGATTAATTTATATTAAATGAAACCTGGCCACATCATTACACAGGAGGGTTGATGCTTTGGTTTTAAACACACCCATAAGTTAAATATGCATAAGCATGGGGATGTTTATTCTATAGTTTATGGCCTAACAAAAATTATGAATTTAGATTTTTCTTTCATTTACACCACACGGTCAGTTTGGTTAACCTCTGTGTACTACCTGCCAACTTTTTTACTGCCATTTTGTGAACTACAGATGTCTACTTTACAGTTCTCGCTCTACAGACTATCTTCAACTGATTATCAAGCCATTTTAAATGTGCAAACACAAGAAGTATATCTGTAATTTTTTAAATATTTTTTCAGTTCTTCCTCACTAAATTCCCTAGCATTTCTACTGTGAAATCTTTTTGGTACAACTCATTGGTCCCCATTGATTTTTGGCCATAACACATCTCCATCCATACTCTTTCCACAAGTTATATCCATAGACTGTAGTGGACACAGATATACAAATAATTCATAACAGAGCTAAATCAGGAATCACAAATGTGTGACAACTGTTTATGTGTGACTTTTTCACTTTATTGCATAGATTAAGGCCTGTTCACACCAAGGTCAATAACTATAGACCTTATGCGCTAGAGAAACAAGCGCGCAGCCATCTTTAGAATATTGTCTTTGAACTTCCGTTTTTGCGGTAGCTCTGATATCTCTATGGCATTGCTGTCCAGGAGTAATTAGCTTTTGAAGTGGATTTACTTAAAGGGGTGGTTCAGGATTTTGGACATCAGACCTCATTTTCAATTTAGCCTGGTTGTTATTCATCAGTGGAGACAGTTTTCAAAAAATTTCATCCAGTCCTTCCAGTTGCATAGTTCGCCAGTGCTAGGCTAGCGCGAGTCAACGGTATCTGCTAGCCTGCCATTAAAAACAGTTTTACCCACTCCACAGTACACCAAAATCAAATAAATTATAACGCCAGACTGTCGATGTAAATGTCTGTTGAGAGAATATTTCGAAAATATTTTGGAAAATGTATTATTGTGTGTTTTTGTCAGTAGAATGTCAGACCAATGACAGAAGTTGTGTTCAAAGTTGCTTGGAGCCCACTGACTTTCAAAATACTTTTTTTTTCTCCACAGAAAAAAGAAAGTCATACACGTTTGAAAAGACATGAATTGTGAGTAAATGATGACATAATTTTCTTTTTTGTGTGTTTGAACTAATCCTAAACTAAATTACCGGTATTTGTAATACACACAAGCCTCACAGTTGATCTGATTTATATTTAAGTTTGGCAGAAACAACAAATAATACAAATTTATACCCTTCAGTTTATGTTTTCAGTTATGCTTATGCATACTATTAAGTTGAGACTCAGAATAAAATTATTATATTATTATTATAACCACAATTAGAGTGGTAGATGGGTTGGCCTGTCAGATCCAGACACTGTATAAATGAAAGTAAGGAAGTAAGGAGAGCAGAACAAACTCCTAACAGGAGGAGACTCACTCATGGCCTATGAGACAGAGGATCATGAGACTCAATACTGCTTTCCTGCCATCAACTCATCATGTATCAAGGAAAAACGCTCCAATCATGAATACAATATCATGTATGTGTTTTTTTCATTGCTGTCAGCATGGACTGTGTTTCTGAACCTGCTGGTGATCATCTCCATCTCTCACTTCAAGCAGCTTCACACTCCAACAAACCTGATCATTCTCTCTCTGGCTGTGGCCGACCTGCTTATTGGACTTATTGTGATGCCTGTGGATGCCATCAATCTGATTGAGACGTGTTGGTACTTCGGAGACACTTACTGTGGACTCTTCGTAATTACGCTTGGACTGCTTCTTTCTACATCTCTCAGTAATTTAGTATTAATTGCTGTTGATCGTTATGTGGCTGTGTGTCACCCTTTACAGTACCCACAGAAAATAACCACAACTAAAACTTTAGTGAGCATCTGTCTCTGCTGGTTTTGCTGTTCAGTTTACAATATAGCCTTTGTGATTAGTAATGGATATTTTAATACGTTACACAGACCAGATGTTTGTTACGGCCAGTGTATTGTTATGATTACTCCTGCTTGGAGATTCACTGATTTAATCTTTTCTTTCCTATTTCCTTGTATCCTGATTATAACTTTATATTTGAGGATATTTTATGTCGCATGTCAGCAAGTGAAAGTTATAAACTCTCTGAAGGGTGGTAAATGTGTACAGGAAGTTTCAGTTTGTAGAAAATCTGAGAGTAAAGCTGCAATGACATTAGGAATCATTGTGACAGTTTATCTATTTTGTGGCATTCCGTTCTATATCTGTTCTTTAACAGAAACCGCTGCAATCTCATCCACTACAATGACATTACTAACATGGACCTTGTATGTTAACTCGGGTCTGAATCCTCTTATCTATGCTTTGTTTTATCGCTGGTTTAAAATGTCTGTTAAGCACATTCTCACTCTTAGAATACTTCAGCCAGCATCTTCTCTGGTGGACATTTTTACAGGTTGTCATTCATAATTTTTTTTTAAAACTTTGATCTCTGAGATCAGTCACTGAATAATTGCAGAAATTGCAACGTCATAATGTGTTCCTGAGTTGTGAAACCAGCTCAAAGTGTGTTTTTTTTCCGCCCAAATGCGATGGGGGGGACCCGAAACGACCACCATTCAACCCGAAAAAAAGTAATATAACCATTCCAATGAATTTGAAGCTGTTCGGTTAAGGTAAAAAACCGGCATAGTTCACCTTTAATGTAAATGTAAATAAACCTTTCATTAAAAACTAAAAAGTATCAATTCTAAATCATTCAGTGTAAAAAACACTATTTTCTGCAATATTAGTGTGTGTTGTTTATCTTTATGCTTAGAGTATTATAGCTTCGGGGACAATAAAGTATATCTTATCTTATCTTATCTTACATGCTGGCATCATGCTCTGTTGAAATCAATTATGTACTGATTCTGAGGAGCTCTTTTTGTGTGGCACATGGAGCTGTTGAGAATTCCAAATCAGTCATTTGTGAGGTTCCATATTTATACATATCACAATAGTTTTCTCAGTTACAGTATGGGCAAAGCTATTAGAACGGTATGTTTTTTAATGTTATAAAAAACATCTCTTCTGCTCACCAAGGCTTTGTTTATTTGATCCAAAATACAGCGAAAACAGTGATATTGTGAAATATTTTTACAATTGAATTTTCAGCATCATTACTCCAGTCTTCAGTGTCATGATTATTCAGAAACCATTCTAATATATGATGATTTGCTGCTCAAGAAACATTTATTACTATCAATGTTGAAAACAGTTGTGTACAATTTCTTTTCAGGATTATTTGATGAATAGAAAGTTGAAAAGAACAGCATTTATCTGAAATAGAAAGCTTTTCTTGGAAAATGTTTTTAGAAAAACCTGAAAGAGTTGTCGGAAGCTTATTAGTGATGGTGACGTTGAATTTGTGGGACCGTGGTGTAGTTTGTTTATAGCCTACCTTTAGCTTTTTTCTTCTGGCGACTTGGCTTCAAAATTCATAAAGGTTGTTTTTATCTGTGAGAATTATCTTGATGGACAAAATGTGCATTTATCATAAACTTTTTTTTGATCACAGAGTTTGTTTTTATCGATAATCCAAAAGCCTATGGGAAAATTCTATTGTTTTTTTTCGAGGGAACCAGTGTGATGCTAACAAAGTGACGTCATACCTGCACCACTCAATAGCAATGAAAGATGGATAAGTGTGAGTATTACACTTATCCATCCTATCATCCTAACCCCCCCCCCCCCCCCCCCCCATCATTCCTATTAGATTAACAGTGTTGTAAAACTTATCATGCAAAATAAATATATCTCATAAATATGATAATTAACAAACTATAGATAATAGTGATTTAACAATCATAACTCAATGAGCTATGTTCCTATGCCACTGTTTAAATCTGCCAGAAACCCACAGCTCAAGCCACAGCTAACAAAGACTGTATCGCAAATAGCTCGACATAAACACTCAAGCCGCCGACCGCTAATAGTTCGTAAACTGCATTTTTGACGAAGTTTCTGGCTGTTTCTATTCAGCTATATAGAATAAAAGGATGCATGCTGTACGTGTGACTGTGACGGACTAAGAGACATGGAACTTCTTAGGTAAGTGATTTGGAGCACTCTACAGCTCTGCACACCACACAAATAGTGCTACTAATGTGGAGAGCAAAGAAGTCTTGATTTATAAATCAAGCATCATGTTAGTTCAGGGAGGCCATGTCAGTTATGCTCGCATCAGTTCACCCTTGTTACAATGATCCTTTAAATTCACTCTATTCAGATGATAATGCTAGCTGCATTTAGACTCCCGCCTCCATCTGATGGATGTCAGTGATTTTAGGCTAGTGATGTAATCTTGTATACCTCTTCTGTGTATTGTCATTTGTATTAACCCTTATTTATTAATATTATTTTATATAAAATTTATATTTTATGAAACAAGTTAAACGGCTAGAAAATCAAAGTCGTAAATCTAAATAAGTTGTGTTCCAAATTTGAGGTTGATATCTCAAAAAATGAGCTTTTGATAAGATTTCTTTTGGGCGCAGTAACAGCTGGCTCTATAACATGCAGAAGCAGAAAACAGGAATAAAGCGAGTATTTGCTTTATAGGCCAAAATTTAAAAAAATGACACTATCTGTTGAAAAATAGTAAAAAATTTAATTTTGAAGCCTTGCCAACAGAATGAAAGCCTCTTAACAAAGATTGCATAATTTTATAGTTAAATGGCCCTGGGGTTAAAAATTGCAGTTTTAATGGGTTTCAATGCAGACATTTTTGTCCAAAATTTGCTGAGAGGAAGTATTTTCTGTACCTATAGTGCAAAATATATTTATTTTTTTAAAGGAAATGGGCGTGACGTAGTAAAATTCCAATAAAAACACACCTGTGCCAAAATTCATGCAGTTGGCATTAACCAAAAAATAAAAAAATAAAAAAAAATTACACGTAGTGGACAAAAATGTCCAAGTCAAAAAACGGTCATAAAAATGTTAAGCTTGGGAGCAAAGACTTAAGGTCTCATTTTAAAGAGGACCCTTGGCAGATTATTGTTGAAGTTAAAAAAGTGAAACCAATTTTTTTTTTTAGAGGTTTAAGTTTATGAAAAATATTTATGAACATTATTATCATTATTTTATATAAAATATATATTTTATGAAACATGTTGAACTCTAAAACTGATAGAAATTCAAAGCCATAAATCTGAAGAAGTTAAGTTCCAAATTTGAGGATGATATCTCCAAAAATTAGCTTTCGGTATGGCGCAGTAACAGATTTTCCCCATTGGATGCCAGCAAAACTCCACTGGTGCACACAGTGATTGCATTTTAGATTTGCAGTTGAGTTTTTCTCTCTCAAATATTATAAGCACACAACACACACTAAATTTTTGATAAAAGAATTAACAGACAAAAATGTCCATAAGGATGCACAGGAGCCATTTTATCTATCTTACAATTGTGTGCAACTATCAAATATGTAAACTACTGTACCCGTTTTATTTCAGCAGATGGGCAAAAATATTGCTGATCTCCTCACCTTGTCCAGAAACGGCTTCATCATGCTTCATTCAGTTTGGCCCAGAACAAAATTGTACAACCAAACATAACTCTTGCCATGTATAAATAAACTATTGATGAAAGTGGGCCTGACTGAATTAATTTCAAACAGAATTTGAGCTAATAGCAAGATATTTTAATAAGCATTAAAATCCACAGCACACACAATTGATAGTTAAAACAGTTTTTTATTACACATACGGTAACTATTTTGTATTTCTGCATTTAACTAACTACTGTATGAAATAAGTTTATATAAGTACTATCAACATTTCTACATTGTCCACATCTTGGGTTAACGTTTTCAATTTTCACAAATAGGATTGCCTTATCTATAAAGGATACATGTCATGCTGCCTCAGAACACACAAAAAGATACTAGGCAGTATCTGACCATGTCAGTCATCATTCACATTGATTTCATCCTTTTTTGTTGTTTTTTTGTTCATACAATGAAATTGAAATGTGACAGAGGCAATCATTCTGCCTAACATCTCCTTTAGTGTTAAAAAACAGATTTGAAACAACCTGAGGTTTAGTAAATGATTATCATTTTTTAATGTTTGGTTGAATTCTGTCTTCATTAATGTTGATCACTAAATTGTAAGTGTCATTCTCATACCTGAACACCTAAATACATATGACGTGTTCTGTAATAGCGGTATTTGTGTATTTGTTCACCCCCCTCCTCCCTTCATTCATGAATGACAATCTGTAAAAATGTCCTTCAGAGAGGATGCTGGCTGAAATATTCTAAGAGTTAAGATGTGTTTAACTGATATTTTAAACCATCTGTAAAATAAAGCATAGACAATAGGATTCAGACTTGAGTTTATATAAAAGGTCCAAATTAGAAATGTCATTGTAGTGGATGAAATTGTTTTTGTTAGAGAACAGAGATAGAATGGAATCCAGCAAAGCAGATAAGCCGTCACAATGATTCCTAATTTCAGAGCAGCTTTACTCTCAGATTTTCTCCTAAATGAAATTTCCATTACGCATTTTACACCATTCATTTGAGAGTTAATAACCTTCACTTGCTGTTGTGCAACATAAAATATCCTCAAATATGCAGTGATTATCACAGTACAAGGAAATAAGAAGGAAAAGATGAAATCAGGGAATTTCCAAGCAGGGGTAATCAAAACAACACACTGGCCGTAACACAATGTTTTTTCTGACATGTTAAAATATTCATTACTAATTACAAACCAAATATTGTAAACTAAACAGCAAAACCAGGAGAGACAGATGCTTATTAAGGTTTTAGTTGTGGTTATTTTCTGTGGATACTGTAAAGAGTAACACACAGCCACATAACGATCAACAGCAATTAAAATTAAATTACATAGAGATGACGAAAGGAGCAACTTAACCATAATTACAAACAGTCCACAGTAAGTGTCTCCAAAGTACCAACACATCTCAGTTTGCTTGATGCCCTCTATGGGCATCACAATAAGTCCAGTAAGCAGGTCGCTCACAGCCAGAGAGAGAATGAGCAGGTTGGTTGGAGTGTGAAGCTTCTTGAAGTGAGAGATGGAGATGATCACCAGCAGGTTCAGAAACACAGTCCATGCTGACAGCAATGATACAAAAATGTAAATGATATTATGTTCAAAACTGGAGCGTTTTCCCTTGATACATGATGAGTTGATGGCAGGAAAGCAGTATTGAGTCTCATGATCCTCTGTCTCATAGGCCATGAGTGAGTCTCCTCCTGTTAGGAGTTTGTTCTGCCCTCCTTACTGTCCTTTCATTTATACAGTGTCTGGCTCAGGCTGGCCCACCCATTTTTACCCACTCTGATGCTGCATAATGAAATCATTATTTTATTCTCCCAACTTTTGATATGATAGATACACACAATTAGAAACTAAGGTTTACTCCTTTTTGAAGCATAATTCAAATCAGAATAACCCTTATTCTTGTGCGCATCATAATTATTAATCATTAGAGGTGCACTGGTCAACCGGCCATCAATTGGAACCGGACCGTTTTTGCCACATGATCGGCAAGCAGACTTTTTTTTTTTTCCTATCTCTGTTCCAGACTTGTACACAATCTGCATTGAAATCATTTCCCAAATTGTCAATTTTGTGGATGTTTTACGAAGACTGTAAACAGGATGTTAAAACAAGCCATGATATGGACGAGAAGGGCGCAAAGAGGGGAGGAGAGCACAGCAGAGAAAATTGGCTGATATACCAGTTCACCACCTTTCGCCCTGCTAACGACGGCTCGACTCACTTGCACTGAGTGGTGATACGCAAGAAAAAGCGAATGTACGCTAAAGATTAAAATATAGAAGCCACTTCAAGCAATCATTGGAATAAAAATATAAATATTGAATTTAGGGTGGGGGGTTATAAAAAAGTATCTCTGAAGGGAACAGACTGTCTTTAGAAAATATAATGCCTATTGAAGTTGTGTTTGTAAGTGCAGCGCTGTATTGTGTACAGCGGTAACCAGGTAAACGTTATATCTCTGCTGTTACATCACCTACTGTCAGAGAGTAAATTCTTTCTGCTGTTTTTGTTTTGTGCTGGTATGTTTCATGTAGCATAATTTCACAAAGCTATAGTCAGACCAATCTGTTTTTGCTTTAAATCTTGAAATAAAATCTAATAACAATTAGACAAAAAGAGCTGCTCATGCAATATGTATAGCATCTTTGTTTGGATTGTGATTAAAATACAGTGGTTGAGTCTAATTTCATAATGCTACAAAAAAAATGTATGGCGTGTTTGGCCTGTAATAGAGCAAATAATTGCTCATCCCAATTGCTTGTTAAAATAAATAATAATTCTGAATCGACCATGAAAAAATCATGATCTGTGCATCAGTGGACATTTATTTAACATTCTCTCATTGTCACTGATTAGGTAATTTAGGTTGTAGTGTAGCAAAAATGATGCTAAGTGAGGTCAAAATGAGTTGTACCATGAATATATGGACTGAATGTTCTTCCTTTCACAATTGAGGGGGAGTGAAATTATGGAGCAAATAAGAGTGGTTTCTAGGTCATTTCTAATGGAGTTCCCATCAAGATACAGATTGATTGTATAATCAGTCGATCATCCAGAACGTGCGGCCCACTCAAGTAGGGGGGAGATAGCCGCACTCAACACTCATGAATGTACACATGGTTTGTTCATGTACTGGACCTAGTTGAAACACCAGACATCAAGCTGGCAGAGTGTCAGACCCAACTAAGCACAGTCGAGCAAAACCAGATCAGTCCAGATGGAACGGAGAGCGTGGAATAATAAGCACCAGTGTAGTGGTGCATAGACATTAAACCAGCTCTTACGATAGCTACAGCCGTAGCACCCTTAGAAACCATGGGAAACAGAAGGCTGTGTCGTGAATGCATCAGCTACATATTCAGTAGCTAATAGTGCTAGCAGTGGACTGCACATTGGTCTAAACGGCCTAGTTGAAACATGCACTGGAGAGGGGCGTTGCCACGAAGCCTTACAGACACTCCAGTGGTACTCAGCCGTCTTCCCCTGCATAGCTAGAACATGTGGTGCAAATAGGGGGAATTTCTCTGATGTAGAACAGTTGTCACGCCGCACAACAGAACAGTAATTGCTCAAAGGCAATCACATTCTGAATACAAAAGGTGGCCTTACGGCCACAAACGTTCTCTGGATTCATAGGTGGCCCTCTATGGAAGGGGCTGAGGCATGGCTTGATAACAGTCGTGTGGAACAGTGTTAGGAACAGCTGTATAGTCAGTGCATCATGAGGGCTAATGGCCGGCATCGGCGCCAGCAACACTACATCTTTATGAAAAACAACGGCCAGCCGGTGTTCAACATAGAAGGCGAGAATCTTTAGTAGCACCAGCGTAAGTAGCGGAATAGCATACGCACACACTTCCTCACAATGCAGTAGCACAGCCAGAGCGCTTATCATAGTAGCGATAACGGAGGTCACGCTGTTTCTCAGTGAAACAGCGTTACTACAGTAACCAGAGACGTTCCCTCCGAGAGCGGCCACTTCAGTATCGCGTCAGCTTGATGCTGCGGGAACAGAAAATCCCGCCTTGTGAGAGGTGAAGATCAGGTCGAAGATACCAGCTACACCAATCACAGAGTAGAACAACAGTCGTCGTTCCTCTAGGAGTGCCCACAGCTGATAGGCAGGGCCAGACCAATGAGCTGCTCAGCTCAAGTACACCCGAATTTGCATATCAGCTAGAATATCAGGCTCCACTGAATACGGGGCAGCATAACAGCAGTAATCACATATCAGTATGAGCACAGCGTCAGCAGCCGTAGCGACAACAACTGTGAGCAAACGCAGTTAGATCAGAGTAGCCATTTGCACTGAAAGATACAGGGCAACATAACAGCGTAATCGCATATCAGTATGTACATGAGCACAGTGTCAGCAGCCGTAGCGACAGAAACGTCACGGTCCAGGAGGCATCTTGAAGAAAATATGTCATACTCGCCGGAACGCTACAGGGGAGAGGCAATCCTTTTGGGCCTCTCTCAACGAAATTCGAAAAACGTCTAGTTTTGTTTTCTTCCAGTTGCGCTCCGTTTTTCTTGTTGCTCTCTTTAGTGCCCGTGTGTGCTCATTGTACCACGGCATTGGACTATTTCCTTTAATCTTCTTTAAGCGCAAAGGAGCAACTGTGTCTAAAGGTCTGGAAAAGAGAGAGTCAAAAGTTTCTGTTGCAATATCGAGTTATTAAGCTATCTGGGATCCTGAGGAGATGAAACCGATCAGGAATATTATTAATAAAGCAATCTTTAGTGGCAGAAGTGATAGGTCTAACATATTTCCAAAACGGAGTCGGCTTTGCAACCTTGGCTAAATGGAGTATACACGAGACAATGAGCTGAGATGTCATCGCTCTGCTGCAGAATTTCAACGGCATCAACATTGATTCCATGTGATAATATTAGATCTAGAGTATGATTACGACAATGAGCTGGTCCTGACACGTGTTGTCTAACTCCAATAGAGTTCAGAATGTCTCTAAATGCCAATGCGTCTTTTTCGTTATCTACATGTATATTAAAATCACCAACAATTAGGACTTTATTTGCAGCGAGTACTAACTCCAATAAAAAATCTGCAAATTCTTTGATAAAGTCTGTATGGTGCCCTGGTGGCCTGAATACAAATGTCAAGCGGGATTTATCATTTATACTAGATAGTGTTACATTAAGCACCAACACTTCTTGGAATGCAAACCGGAATTGGCAGGTCACACTTTGGTCAAACTCTGTTGCATACATTTAATAAGCCTCTGTGTCAATCTAATAATATTATTTATCAACATTGCTTGTTTGTGCTGGTGGTTTCCAAAATGCCACAATAACTGTTCAATGTCTGTGATGCGGAAATGTCTGTCGCTAATTTGCTTTGGTCTGAACACGGTCATGATGCGTCGATTTACATTAAATTTAGTTGGTTTTGTGTGTCCTACTGTACATTTTGCAACCCGCCCAGTTGTCACCATGTTCCGCAGAAGTGCACACAGGGATTTTGTGTTAATTGTTTGTATTGATAATTTGCATTTTATTTTATTTGGGTGATAACGCTCAGACTCACTGCACTGTTTACTTGTTGCTTTTCTTGTTTACTTTTAGTTTAGTTAGTTTACTTTTTTCCTGACGAGGGAAGAGGGTGAGAGGGCCAAGGTTCAAGGGTCACGGTTCGCTCCTGTTATATACTCAAGGGCTAATGAGACTAACTAGACACAGCTGGAAACAGACCAACAAGGGGAAAGTACAAACTAAAAGACTATATAAAACAAGCACACAAAGACATGACAATGAGAGCTTTTCTCAAAACTGACTTAATTAAACTAATTTTAATTAGATTGTGTAGTAGTAGTTTTTAGTGAATGTATGAAGTCGAACCTTTTTGCTAAATATTTAGCTGGAAACCAGTTTGTGCCATCTTTCTTTAAAATAAACGCCACATTTTATTAGTCTCTCTTGTGTGTTGATGTGCCACTGACCTGTTATTCAGACAGTGACTTATCTTCTTTGTTAATTTGACCAATTCAATTACTAACTTCAGACAGAAACTAATCATCTGGACGTCCACTTGTGTGTATATTATGTATTTTAGAAGTAAACCTGAGGGTCCTGTTAACACCTGTTGTGACAATTCTCCTGTGATCTGTTCATTAAGGGTGTGAAGCAAACATAGGCAAACAAACATTTACATAGGCAAACACATGCAATCCACTTATGTTGTATTGTGCCCAGAGGTCTGTGAGTTTGTTTTGATGAGATTAAATGTTGCAAAACGTTTTTAACTTTTCAGTCAGAATAAGCATGAATATAAGATCACCAATGAGATAATTATTCATTAGTCTCTTACAATGTCCAGAAAATCTTATTTAATGTTGACTTATTTAATACTGCAGCGCCAAGAAAGGTGGATTAGGCCTGCCAAAAGCAGTGTTTATGTGTGTGCATGTTTTGTCCACTACAACCTGTGGATACCCTGTGTAAGGAATATAGGCCATGACGTGCCAAGCTGACATTAAAGAACTAATGGTAACTAATCTGACTGCAGTGTTGCCTCGCATCTTCTGCATCTGGGCCAAAAACTGGCTCTTGAACACACTGCACAGACCAAAGCCAACGGCCAACTGGCATGTATTTTCTGTGCCTGCTGGATGAGAGGAAATGTTGATCCCTTGGTCTTCACTTTCTGCATTCCAGATGACTATGTTATTATGAAAATATTTGTGTAATGGAATAATCAGATAAGATGATGTAAAATGTGTGTGTGCCTTCTTAACTTTGTCATTTGCTTGCTTTTGTCACTTTCATTTTTCCTCTTGTGCACCGATTCCCTAAACTGTACAACCATCTAGAATGATCTCTCTCACTGACAGCTACAATGATGATTCAACACCAAAAAGTAATGGTGGTCCGACTATGCAAATGCTGCAGAACACATTGCAAAAACTGAGCTGAAAGATGCCCAATCAGAAAATACTGCTTTTACGTCATCAACAATTGCAGCTGTCAGTATAAAGCACATGGACATTGATGTCCAGTGAAACATAAAAGTTTACTTTAAGTAAACCTTAAAGTTCTGTTCTGCAGCATTGAGTTTGTGTATTACAGAATTATTACTGCAGCCAGTATCCATTAACTCCCTGTGTAGTGTTTGACAGGGCCCAGTTCGTGCCACAGTCACTGACATTCATATGAAGTTATTTAAATGATTATACATGTGATACTTTTATACATAAATGCTGAAATTTATGTAGACACTTTATGTACAAGCCTACATAAGCAGCAGCTCTGCATGCGAAGAGCACAGGAGACTCAATTGATTTTTAAAGAGGTGGATGCTAGCATGTAGATATTGTAATGTTGTGATACTTTAATAAGCATTAACATACATAAAACACACATAAAGCAGTACATTTTTACTACACTGAACTATATTGTACGGATACTTTTCAGTATTTAATTAAATACATTTAAATATTTATATTAAACATTTCTCTCACATAGTTTACATTTTGGATTTTTTTATTATTTTAACATTGGACTTTGGGATAAATTCTCTGTTAAGATTACATGTACTGCGTTAGAACGCAGAAGAGTTATTGGCAGCCTCAGTCAACATTTATGTTCATATTGCATATTTTGTCTGGACAGTGAAAGTGAATGGTCTAGTATCAGACATTAAGGTGAGTAAATAATTACAGACTTTTTTATTTTAATGTTGATAGTTCAATTGTATGTCTTAGTCTTGCACCTGAACACATGAAGACATTACATTTCACGAGTTCACACTCACAAATAAGTCAGATGGAATAAATGGTATGCATATTTGGCGTGCTGTCCGAGGAGAGGGCTCCGGGCTCGGTATTCGGCCCGAACCCAGAGTACTCCCCCCATATTCCTGGCTGTAAAAGAGAGCCGAGGGTGAGGAGTCGGGGTGGTGGAGGGATGCTGGAAACTGTCAAGGAATGTTAGGTGAGTTGACAGAATGGATATATATATATGCTTCTTGTCATGCTGATTAGGGTAGACGTAATTGTTTGATGACAAGTAATTGGATTGGTTATCTGATCGTGCTCCTCCCGAACTTTGTTTATAAAACATCATGTGTTGCAACAGGGGTATTTGTGCATTTTTTGGGATGAAAAACAGAGGTTTTGTTTTAAGTGCAAAAAATAAAATAAATCAACCCCCCACAACCACAATCATGAATGACTATCTGTAAACATTTCCATCAGAGATGATGCTGGCTGAAATATTCTAAGAGTTAAGATGTGTTTAACTGATATTTTAAACCAGTTGTAAAATAAAGCATAGATAAGAGGATTTAGACCACAGCTAACAAACAAAGTCCATGTTAGAAATGTCATTGTAGTGGAAATGATTGCAGTCGGTTCAGTTAGAGAACAGATATAGATAGGAATCCAGCATAACAGATAAACTGTCACAATGATTCCTAAAGTCAGAGCAGCTTTAGTCTCAGATTTCCTCCTCACTGAAACGTCCATTACACCACCCTTCATCAGAGAGTTTATAACTTTTACTTGACATTGTACAACATAAAATATCCTCAAATATACAGTGATGATCACAACACAAGGAAATAGGAAGTTAAGGGTAAAATTAGTGAAAGTCCAAGCAAGACTATTCATAACAAAACACTGTCCATAACATGTTTTGTCTGAGATTTTAAAAAATCCGATACTAATTACATACCCAATATTGTAACCTAAACAGCAAAACCAGCAGAGACAGATGCTTATTAAAGTTTTAGTTGTGGTTATTTTCTGTGGGTACTGTAAAGGGTGACACACAGCCACATAACGATCAACAGCAATTAAAACTAAATTACTAAGAGATGCTGAAAGGAGCAACCTAACGATAATTACAAACAATCCACAATAAGTGTCTCCAAAGTACCAACACATCTCAGTTTGCTTGATGCCCTCTATGGGTATCACAATAAGTCCAGTAAGCAGGTCGACCACAGCCAGAGAGAGAATGATCAGGTTGGTTGGAGTGTGAAGCTTCTTGAAGTGAGAGATGGAGATGATCACCAGCAGGTTCAGAAACACAGTCCATGCCGACAGCAATGATATGAGCAGGTAAATGATGCTGTATTCATGTGTTGAGCGTTTTCCCTTGATACATGATGAGTTGATGGCAGGAAAGCAGTATTGAGTCTCATAGACCATGAGTGAGTCGTCTCCTGTTAGGAGTTTGTTTCTGCTCTCCTTGCTGTCCTTTCATTTATATAGTGTCTAGATCAGACTGACCAACCCATCTATTGCCCACTGGTGATGATGCACAATGGAATAATTATTTTCTTGATGCATAAACATAACAGTGGATTGAAGTGAAGATGCAAGATGTTTTGTAGTCCTTCCTTGTGCACCGCTGAGTGTGTGCCCAATTACTTGATTTGTAGCTATTAAAGGTATACTCCACCCCAAAAATTATAATTTATTTTATTATTTTACTCACCCTCATTATGCCCAATATGTATATGCAGGGTTCGTACAGTTTTAAAATTTTGTAAAATGCTTGATTTCAACCGTTATGTTTTTAAAGTTTAAACTGAGGTTGAATTTTGAATATTGTCATTGAAAATTCTTGATATGTTTTATTCCTTAGAATAAAAAATAACCTTTGTTAAAATTCAAGTTGTGGAACATTTGTGCATCATAGTGCATCACTTATAAAATAAAAATAGGCAATAGATTAAAATATTAATGATAGCTTTTGGTTTACTGTAGTTAATGTGGTAATGCATAAGTTCATTTTAGAATAAGAAGAATGGTTATGTGAACCAATCCATTTGAATTACATTCGTAGTAAAATCGATGTGTATTTTGCTTAAATATAGACACCAGACAAATGCCGTTTTCTGTTATCTCGCACAAATACAGATTCAGTATTCCTCAAAATGAATAAAAACAGACAGTTGGAAAACAAACAGAATTTTATGCAAACCTGCAATGATTAAATAATATGTAAAACGGTGTGAACATCCTTTATGGATTTAATTCTCAGTTGATCTACCAGTGTCTGCAGCTGACCCTCAATGATTTAACCAAATCGCCACAAAGGACTTTAGTTAAACGTCACGTCTTTCTTACACACACCAATCGTTTAGCTTCAGATGTCATTGATTCATCCACTGGGGCTTTATGAATTTCTATCGTTTTCGTTTTTGATGCATCAATGTTGAGAACCTATTCACTTGTGTTATATAGACTCACAGAACTCATATAAAAATTTGTTTTTAAACAAACAAAGATATTACTGCGCCAAGTCGAAGTGCTCCCAAGCACTTGCTATGGTATTCCGCCATACAATATAGTTATCAATTTTACACACTTAGAAAAGCGCAACGTTTTGTTTTGTGTCACCGTCCTAGGTCGAGTTACACTACCCGAGTAACTGTATTTAAATAGGGAAAACGTGGAGGTGTTTGGTAGCTTCTCTGCTTGGCCCCTATTGAATGAACTGGGCTAAGCTAAGTGCTAACAAAGTTTCGCCGCAAGACAGAGCGATTTAGTGCATGCACTGAGACGAGAGAGGTATGTATCAACTCGTCTTAGTTAAGGGAATAACATAGTTTAATATGAAAAAACGGTGGAGTATCCCTTTAAGTGGGGCTCGGCTAGCGCGAGACACGAGCCCTGTCTTTTTACCCTCGACGCTAGGAGGACTTCGGTGGCCCAGCGTCTGCCGCGACGCTGGGTCGCGGGCCCTGGTGCCGGCTAGCGCTTTCACTGGTTGCGACTGGTGGCGGGTATCAGCCGCAGGGCGGGGCTGAGAGACCTGCTTCGCCGGCTTCGCTAGATGAGGCGAAGGCGGGACGGACTTGGGCCTGCTTGAAGCGGAGCTGGAGCGTTGGATGTGCAGTTTCCGCAGCACAGCCAATGAGTGAGCCAGACACTCACTGTGCTAGCTGTGCAGCTGCAAAATGCGTTTTACATTATAGGCTTCAGTAAATCGAGGAAAAGAAGATTTCCCCACTGCGTATAGCTACGCAATACGAAATTACCATTCGAAAGGGAACAGTGTCTCTTTGACATAGCGACAACACTGTATTCTCTAACGCAGCTCAACCAGGCATCATCCCCCTTTTTCACGTTTTCCGTGGGCGGAGATTATTTGAAAATTAATTTTACTCATTAAATGAGACTTCATAAGAGCTGGAAAAAAATTTGTTGTAGTCCAAACGAGTCGTTTGTTGTAGTTCTTGGAAAGTGTATTCTGTTAAATAAAATATCTCCCTTTGGAGTGGACTTGCAGATCTTTTTATGTTCAAACAGCAACATTTCACTCTAACTAAAGTGGAAAAGTAAAAAAGCATAATATAAGCATATTATCAATACATTATAATATATTATCAAATAAAATAATATTATTATATAAAGCATAATTAATGTTCTCTTAGATGTGGATGTAGCATCATGTAAAAGCAAAGTTTTCAGTCGCATGTCTTTATTTTTGGCTCTAGATCACAATAATTTGACTACCAAGATTGGAATTATTTAAAAAAATAAATGATGTCATTGCATTATCAGAGTGGGCGGTGGATTCGTTGGTCAGTGTGATCCAGACACAGTATAAATGAAAGTAAGGAAGTAAGGAGAGCAGAACAAACTCCTAACAGGAGGAGACTCACTGATGGCCTATGAGACAGAGGATCATGAGACTCAATACTGCTTTCCTGCCATCAACTCATCATGTATCAAGGGAAAACGCTCCAGACATGAATACAATATCATGTATGTGTTTTTTTCATTGCTGTCAGCATGGACTGTGTTTCTGAACCTGCTCGTGATCATCTCCATCTCTCACTTCAAGCAGCTTCACACTCCAACCAACCTGATCATTCTCTCTCTGGCTGTGGCCGACCTGCTTGTCGGACTTATTGTGATGCCTGTGGATGCCATCAAGCTGATTGAGACGTGTTGGTACTTTGGAGACATTTTGTGTGACCTGTTTATGATAATCATGGGACTGCTTATCTCAACATCTATTTGTAATTTAGTTTTAGTTGCTGTTGATCGTTATGTGGCTGTGTGTCACCCTTTACAGTATCCACAGAAAATAACCACAACTAAAACCTTAATAAGCATCTGTCTCTCCTGGTTTTTCTCCTCTACCTACAATATTATCTATTTAATTAGTGGCACTGGCAGATACTTTGAAAGTTCCCAAAGACCAGATGTGTGCAATGGAAAGTGCTATTTAGTAATAAGTTTTTCATGGACATTCACAGACCTGTTCTTTTCATTCTTGCTACCTTGTACCCTTATTATAGTTTTATATTTGAGGATATTTTATGTTGCACATCAGCAAGTGAAAGTTATAAACTCTCTGATGAAGGGTGGTAAATGTGTAATGGAAGGATCAGTGAGGAGGAAATCTGAGAGTAAAGCTGCTCTGACATTAGGAATCATTGTGACAGTTTATCTGCTGTGCTATATTCCATACTATATATTGTCTGTAACAGGGACTACAGTAATCTCTTCTGCCACTATGACATTTCTATTATGGACTTTGTATGTTAACTCAAGTCTGAATCCTCTTATCTATGCTTTATTTTACCGCTGGTTTAAAATATCAGTTAAACACATCCTAACTCTTAAAATATTGGAGCCATCTTCCTCTCTCATGGATATTTTTACAGATTATGAATAATTTAATGTGGGGGTAGAATTATTATTATTATTTTTTTCCCACTGACAAAGCACAAACTCTAATGCTGTAACATGTAGTTTTTAAGACTTAGTTTGAGTCTTAAATTGGATGTGGACACATTCATTAACAGAAGAAATAAAGAATGTTTTTCAGTACTACTGTATGTATATGTGTAGATTGTGAACGATTAAAGTGTCTCCACAATCTGTCTTTTCAGAGAGATAATTATAGTACTGTGCTACAGTGCACATTCTATCTGTTTAAGTTTTTTTATTATCATTATTGTTTTTTATTTCTATTTGTCGGAAAATAATAGCTAGACAAACAGTAATCATTCACAAAATCATGGATGATTTTTCTAATGGGTGGCGAAACAGTCTCACAAACGCAAGAGCTTACAAAAGCTGCAGTAAACAAACACTACAATACTGTAATGTTAGTTAGCAGGCGAGCAGAAAGCGTTGCCCTTCGCCAAAGATATCATAGCAGCTACATACAACTTATAATTGGAACTGTTAATAGAAAACACAACTACAAATAATAAGACATACTTACAAGTTGTGATCTACAAACAACAGATTGTCCGGACAAAATGGGAATGGCTATGTCATTCAGGAGAAGCTTTTGTGCATAGCCTGCATTCTGTCTGCTGCTCTGTTATAATGTTCAGAAACAGTGTTTAAAATACATTTTAACCACTCTATATTCATCAGCCTTAGGACAAACTTTTTCTGGGGTGGAAAAAACAGCGACAACAACCTTAATCGTCTCTAGCACAGTTCAACCAGGCCTCTGCAACTTTTTTGCATATTCTGTGGGCGGGGATTATTTAAACGAGGAACATTATGACTTCATAAGATCCGGTGTGGTGAAGTGTTGGGTCCGACCATAGACAGTATATAAACGGGTCCGACTGAAGTGTTGAGTCCGAGCTAAGGACCCCATTAGTATGCCTGATCTAAATCTGTTCTCGCGATAACTTGTAGCTAAATTAAAAAATACTACTTTTATTGTGTCACGAAATGTAGTTTTTATAGTTTTTCAGTCGACAATGTAGTTGTTTAAAGCGCAAATATGTTGTTTATTTATACAGATAGCGCCTATTTTAAATTTTGATCTGACGTTTTCGGAGTTGTGAAAAATACTACCGTTATTGTGTGACGAAATGTAGTTGTTATAGTTTTTCAGTCGACAATGTAGTTGTTTAAAGCGCAAATATGTTGTTTATTTATACATATAGCGCCTATTTTAAATTTTGATCTGACGTTTTCGGAGTTGTGAGACCCAGGCGATCACCGGCCGCTCAGCGCTCATGTACCCCGCCTGGAACAGCCTTACCTCGGCTATAATCATAGTCCCTATTTTACAATCTGTTTCGCCGATGCGAGCTCCAGGCCGTCAGCGGCTGTTCAGCGTTGTACCTGCAGAGAACAGCGTCAACTCAGCCAGTCCTTTGTGAATTTGCCGCTGGCTCTTATAGTGGTTAAACATGAGATATAACTCATTTGGGGTATATCAAACGGTCTTTACGAATGAGTCAGAACAAGTTGTTTTACTGCTGTCATGAGAAGGACAAAGATGAACATAACACTTTCCTCAGCAGACATTCAAACTGATTTTTTGGATATAATATTATGGACATCGACCTAAAGAATGAATGCTATAACAGATGCAGGTAATACACTCGTTTAGTCGATCTCTCTCTCATAATACCACAATACTCTACAATAAGCTTCAATGAAGCGACTAGTTCTAAAGTGACGTTTTAGAATTAGTAACTGAGGCTTGGGCTCAACTGTCAAACTGTTAATTTGAGATTTAAATCCATGGCGGAATGAAGTAGTTTTGCACAAAAGAGTTGTTTTAAAGACACTGTTGTTGTTTCTTATTTATTTATTCTCTTGTGCCATCGAACTGTTGTATAAACGCAATATCACACTCGTAGCCGTGCGATATGGCCGTATATCAGCACGCTGTGATTACCTACGGCCGAATCACTGCCGTGCTGATATACAGCCATATCGCACTGCTACGAGTGTGATATTTCTCATATATTAGGGATGGTAAGATTGTGCATCAGCATAAAAGCTAACGATGCGATGCATCGATTTAAATAAGTGTGCATCGGATACAAGTTGGCATTTGTATCGCGACGCATCGTTTCTAACAAATCTGTAAAAATCTATTTATTCATATATAATTATTAGTAGATGCGTTATACGTTTACTATTTAGAACATGACCAATCAATTGTGACCAATATTTTATTATGTAACATGTTGATTGATTTCTCCTTTGTGAACTGTTGCTCAAGCGCGTTCTCTCATCACCAATGCTGCAGCTGCTACGTGAATATGACGTATCACAACACACACACACACACAATGGCGTAGCCAAGCATCGCAAGTCACCACTGCAGACTGCTGATTCACACACAGCAGAGGTGACAAAGTCAGAATTCTTTCATTTTACTGACACCTATTGGTATGGATATAGCATTGTGTAAAAACAATTTCATGTCTCATTTGTCTCTTATGAACAGCATTTTTACTGCCAAAGTTGAGATTATTAAAAGAAAATAATTATGTCATTACGTAGCATCAGAGTGGGCGGTAGAGGGTTAGTCGGTCTGATCCAGACACTGTATAAAGGAAAGGGCAGTAGGGAGAGCAGCAGGAAGAGTCTCACTCATGGCCTATGAGACAGAGGATCATGAGACTCAATACTGCTTTCCTGCCATCAACTCATCATGTATCAAGGGAAAACGCTCCAGACATGAATACAATATCATGTATGTGTTTTTTTCATTGCTGTCAGCATGGACTGTGTTTCTGAACCTGCTGGTGATCATCTCCATCTCTCACTTCAAGAAGCTTCACACTCCAACCAACCTGATTATTCTCTCTCTGGCTGTGGCCGACCTGCTTGTCGGACTTATTGTGATGCCTGTGGATGCCATCAAGCTGATTGAGACGTGTTGGTACTTTGGAGACACTTTCTGTGGACTGTTCACTATAACCCTCGGTCTAATTATCTCAGTATCTCTTAGTAATTTAGTTTTAATTGCTGTTGATCGTTATGTGGCTATGTGTCACCCTTTACAGTACCCACAGAAAATAACCACAACTAAAACTTTACTGAGCATCTGTCTGAGCTGGATTTTCAGCTTGAGTATCAATATGGCGTTTGTAATTAGTAGCAGATATTTTGACACTTCACAAAGAGCAAACTTGTGCTATGGAGAATGCTATTTTATAATTAATTTGTCGTGGAGAGTC
Source organism: Phoxinus phoxinus (assembly GCF_949152265.1). Lineage (NCBI taxonomy): Eukaryota > Metazoa > Chordata > Actinopteri > Cypriniformes > Leuciscidae > Phoxinus > Phoxinus phoxinus. The sequence goes on from NC_136898.1 coordinate 6,501,289, forward strand.
ACTGATCTGTTCATTTCTTTCATTTTTCCTTGCACCATGATAATAACTTTATATTTGAGGATATTTTATGTTGTTCATAAGCAAGTGAAAGTTATAAACTCTCTGATGAAGGGTGGTGAATGTGTAATGGAAGGATCAGTGAGGAGGAAATCTGAGAGTAAAGCTGCTCTGACATTAGGAATCATTGTGACGGTTTATCTTATTTGTTGGATTCCATACTATGTCTTGTCTTTAACAAATATTACAATAATCTCTTCTGCCACAATGACATTTCTATTATGGACTTTGTATGCTAACTCAGGACTGAATCCTCTTATCTATGCTTTATTTTACCGCTGGTTTAAAATATCAGTTAAACACATCCTAACTCTTAGAATATTTCAGACAGCATCCTCTCTTGTAGACATTTTTACAAATAATTCATAATTGTTGTTAGGTTTTCCTTTTTTTTTCTTCTTCTTTACTGATAATGCATAATCTGTTTAATCTGTTATAGCATAAAGCAAACCATGACTAGTACTGTTTGTTTCTTGTCGAGGCTTTATTGTTTAAACATGACCAAATAACTAACACTTTATTTCAAGAAATTTTTTGAAAATAGGACCAAATCCACCTTTGATCATGATGTTCCCTCTTATGGTGCGTTCACACCGGACGCGAATAGCGCGTCAGGCGCGAGTGATTTCAATGTTAAGTCAATGCAAAGACGCGTTACGCGCGTAAAACGCTCGCGCCTGACGCGCTATTCGCGTCCGGTGTGTAGGGACCGTTAGGTGACTCTTATATAACTCTCACCCTCATGTCACTCTATATATGACTTTCTTCTAAGGAACATTATCAGGGTATATGTGGTGGTTGAGGAGATTTCCCCCTTCCATATGTAAAGCGCTTAGAGAAAAGCGCTATATAAATGTAATGAATTATTATTATTATTATATGGTTTGTTTGCATACTGTTTATTTTGTATTTTGTTAGAGCAATAAAAAATACATTTAGCTCAAAGTAATGTTCAAGTTTGAATTGTTACTGATTCAGTCTCTTGCTCAATAAGCTTTGCTAATGCAGAGTATTTGGGATTCAGAAATTTGACTGTTTTCATAATCAGCTGTATGATCAAAGCCAATAGTATCAGTTGCGGATCTGCAGTGCCAGCAGTTTCAGACCAGCAGCCACAGGTCGGAAGTGAGGAGCGGAGCTTATAAAGTTAATAGAGTTGCGCTACCTATAAACGTAATGTTCTTTTATTAAATACAAACTATTTTCAAATGGATTTTGATCGGATCGATATCTACAATATTAACCTGTTAAGCTTCACCAGTGTGTGGACGCACTGAATCATTCTGTGTTTAAAGGGGTCATATTATAATGCCATTTTTGTACAAGTTAATATGATTCTTTAGGGTCTAAATGAAAAGTTTGTAATATACTTTAAGTAAAAATTCTAAAAAATGTCAGCACGTCATTTAAGTGCATATGTCTTTAAATGATAGCTTTGCTCACCCCGCCCCTCTGTTCTGTGGGGCGTTTTGACGTGGAGTGTTGCCTTGACAACAGTTGAGGGTATATTTTGGAGAAAGAATGGCAGCGGGAGTCTCTGAGGACACATCTGTGCAACCGTATCAATTTGAACCAGAGTCGGACCCAGAACAAGATGACGTTAGAAGTTCGACAATTAAGGCTCGAACAGGTCGTTTCTGAATGGTTGGTTAACGTAATGTCACTTTGATCTATTTTTTTATGTACTGGCAGGGTTGAGTAGTGAGATACGAACGCTATGTGTTTACTGATGTAACGTTATACGTTAGTTCATTGACAGATTGATGTTACAGCTAATGGTCATGAAAAACTTTTTTCCGGTAAATCAATGTAGGCTTGTCAGTGATGAATAAAACTTTACACTCACTTCTTCTGGAGGTGCAGCAGTAACACGAATAGTTGGTACCAATTATTTTTTCAGGAGCAGCTTCTTAGCAAAACTAGCTTTATACTGACCCTAGTTTATAAAGCAGTCTGGTGAGAAATGATTTGCACAAACATGAAAGCATTGACGTTGATCGTGGGGAATATTCCCTTCGAAAACAAAACTCAGCCACGGACTGAGTCTTCAGCGTTTCGGTTTTAGGAACATTAAAATGACTGCTGAGTTCGTTATTACACCCAAGAGCAGAACACCACAATCGCTTAGACGCCATTCTGCTCCAGCGTATTAACAATGGCGGATAGCTCGCTCAGGGCGGGTCTGTGTTGAAACGCTGCTGTCAATTAACAATCGTGGGAGGGGCGTACGTCCGTGTGACGTCACATGGTCAGACTGCTCGATTTGAGACAGGGGAAAACATATAAGGAGATTTTAAAAAAAAAAAACACTGGATGGATTTTTATCATTATATGATGGTTGTGTACAGTGTTAAGTTTTCATTTCTCTCCGTCATGTCTAAATGCAATATGTTGTTGTCATCCATCCATTAAAGAATAATCCAGATATAACATCTTTGGTGTTGTTTATTTGTAGGTTTACATCTCAACGCACTGGTATAACATCACATCAGTACCCGAGGGAGCAGCAACACTTTCTGTCTGTATACAGAGTTCCGAACTTGTGTCAAAATAAAAGTCCTTTGTTTGTTCACACATGCGCACAATGAACTCTTGCACATTTTTGGCATACAACAGTAGGTAGCATAATATAACATAAAATATATGATTAATGAGAACATATAACTCAACACCCCCACTTGTTCTCATCATCTTAACCCATGTACGTCATCACACATTTTTAGTTCCCAAACAGAAAACTTTTGAACTTTAGAATTTTAATTTTTGATACAGATTTTGTCAAAATGTCTGCCACCATGTCTTCTGTTGGGCAGTACACAATATGTATTCTTCCCTTACTGACAGCATCACGAATAAAGTGATATTTCACATCAATGTGTTTAGATCTGGATCTATTCACTGGATTTCTACTCAGTGCAATGGCACCCTGATTATCACCATACATCGTGGTGCAAGTGTAAACACTACTGTCCATGCCATTTAGCAGTTGAGTTAGGTACATGCTTTCCTGAGTAGTGTTTGCTAGACCAATGTATTCAGCTTCACAGGTCGACAGTGCCACTGTCGGCTGTTTCTTAGACTTCCATGAAATAGCAGGTCCTTGTTCTGTCAGGCTGAAACAGTATCCGGAGGTGCTACGCCTATCTTCAACAGAAGATGCCCAGTCAGAATCACTGAATGCTATTAGACTTAAAGTCTTGTCTGTTTTCTTGAAACACAGCTCGTAATCAGCTGTACCTTTTAGGTATCTCAGAACATGTTTAGCAGCTACTAAGTCATGTGTTTTGGGCTTTGCAAGGGTTTGAGACAGTTTACTGACTATCCAGCTAATGTCTGGTCTGGTACAGGTCATTGCATAGATCAAGCTTCCAACAAGTTCACGGTATTCTTTGGGGTTCTCAATCTCGTTGTTGTTTTCTTCCTCATTCCTATTACACTCCACTTTTAACTCACTTGGGGTAGCTTTTGGTTTACAGTTTGACATTCCAAACCTTTCAAGCATTTTGGCAGTGTACCTTTTCTGATTCATTTTAATTTCTCCCTCTTTTTGCTCAAACTGAATCCCCAAAAAATAAGATATTTTCCCTAGATCCTTCATATTAAATTTGGACTTCATTATTTCTTTAAAACTGTTGAGCTGATCCTCACTGCTTGCTGCAATTATCAAATCATCTACCCAGATGATCACCATGATTGTCTCATTTTCAATCTGTTTTCTATACACACAGTGATCAGACTGATTTCTCTCAAAGTTGTTTTGTTCCAAATGATCATTTAAAAGTTCGTACCAGTTTCTTCCAGACTGTTTTAGACCATACAGAGATTTTTTCAACTTGCATACTAACTTGTCTCCTATGTCAGATGTCTCTTCAAAACCCTCTGGTTGTTCTAAGTATATGTCTTCCTCTATTGGAGCATGTAAGTATGCTGTTTTAACATCCATCTGATGAACTAAGAAGTTGTTCTGAGCAGCTATTTGCATTAATGCTCGTATTGAGGTGAGATTTGCAGTAGGAGCAAATGTTTCATGGTAGTCTATGCCTTCAGTTTGGCTGTATCCCTTTGCAACATACCTAGCTTTGAAGATTTTTCCTGCTTCTGCATTTTCTTTAAGGGCATATACCCATCTTCCCCCTACTGTCTTTCTGCCCTCTGGTAGAGTTGTCAATTCAAATGTGTCATTTTCTTTAAGTGAGTCCATCTCTTCCTTCATAGCATATTCCCATCCGGGAGCCTCAGGTGACATAAGGGCCTCTCTATAGGTTTGAGGGACTCCACATACTGCCCTGTAACAATAATCAACACTCACATTGGTTACATCATCGTCGGAGTATGTCAGGTAATCTTGTAAATACTTTGGGGCTCTCTTTTCTCTTTTCGAGTGGTACTGTTTTTGACTAGCCGTAGTTGTTAAACCTGTACTGTTTTTGTTGTCGTCTGTGTCTACTTTTTCCATAGTTCCATCATGTTCTGACACCTCTGTATTGTCTGTATCAATACTCTCCATGTCTCCATCTAGGACCCGGTTCTCTGTGCTTTCCTCACTTTGTGGGGCATCACTACTGTTCTCACTATCCTGTGTCCTGTCTCTGTAGCCTTGGATTTCTAAGTAATCTTCATCGGTTTGTGTCTGCTGTTCAGCACTGCTCTTCCTAATGAATTTCACCAATCTATGTTTTGACACTTTCGCTGTCTGTGGATTGTATACCAGATAAGCTGGGCTATTTTTACTATACCCCACAAATATTCCCTTCTCACATCTAGGGTCCAATTTCTTATGATTGTGGTTGTACGCATAGCATTCTGATCCAAAAACCCACATTTTAGAAATGTCTGGCTTTCTTCCTGTCAACATGAAGTATGGAGTATTCTTAATTCTGTCATTATAGCATCTGTTTCGGATATGAGTTGCAGTTTGGACAGCATAAGGCCACAGAACCTTTGGTAATCCCTTCTCTATTAGCAGACACCTTCCCATTTCAAAGATGGTTCGCCATTGTCTCTCAGCGGTACCATTTTGATGAGGAGAGTATGGAGATGATGTATCATGTCTTATGCCCTTTTCTCGTAAAAGTGACTGAAATGCATTGCCTGTGTATTCTGTGCCATTGTCTGATCTTATGCATTTGACTCTACCGTATGGTGCACTGTCTGCAAGGAACTTCTCTGTCGCTTGAGTAGTGTCACTCTTTTTCTTAAGGAAGTAAACAGATACTGCCCCTGAAAAATCATCTGTGAATGAAATTGCATACTTATATCCATCTTGAGAAGTTGGTTCAATGGGACCTGCTAAGTCAGTGTGTACCAACTCTAGGGCCTCGCTAGCTTTTGTGTCAGTTTTCCTATTTCTGCTATTGATGAACTTTCCCTCAGTACAAATATTACAGTCTAGTTTGGTATTACCTGTGATTTCCATACCCTCTACCACTTCAGGTAATTTCAACACATCACTAACATTACAATGTCCCATGATCTCATGCCATGTTTTAACATCACAAGTTAGACTTACTTTGTCCCTGGACATCATATCAGTAACTGATGCATCAACACAATGTTTGTTGTTATTTACCGTTTTCAGATAGTACAGTCTCTCATGCTCTTCTATGCGGAACACATCCCCATCCTTGCTTATCAGTTCATTCTGTCCTTCCTGGAAGATCACCCTGGCCCCATCTGTTGTAGCAGCTTGAACGGAGATGATGCTCTGTGGGTATGATGGTATGAACAAGGCCTTCTTTAGAGTGATCCTGACGCGTTTCCCTTCCACGTCCAGCAGTAACACCTCTGCGTCGCCCCGCTTTAATGCCACGTTGTTCATCCTGGCTCCATCCGCCAGCTCCATGTAGTGTGACTTTGGGTCGAAACTCTCATCAAATTTCGTGAAATTGTTCTTCTCTGTTAATATGTGTGATGTTGCTCCACAGTCAACCATTAGTCCATTTTTCGTATTATTGTCTGGAAGAAATGTTTGACTGACTTTGAACACAAATGTTTGTTTATTCTCATTTTCCTCTTGTTTTTCTGCAGCCTGTTTTGCTTCATCTTTGTGCCCGTCCTTTCTCCGGCGGCATGTCTCATCACTGTGTGTTGAACTTCTATGGTAGCTGCACCACTTAGGTACGCCTTTTTGGCGGCAATCGCGCGCAATATGACCGCGGTTTCCACATACGTAGCAGGTCACGGATGCTATGTGCACTTTCATCACATTGTCAGATTTGGATTTATCATCAAATTTTTCTGTTTCTTCATAGCTTCTTAGTTTGCTTTTGAACTGGGTGAAAGTCAATTCTTCACTACTCTGTGTAGTATGGATGGCGAAAGGTTTGTAGGAATCTGGCAGGCCCTTTAGGATTATAGCTATTATCAGTCCGTCACTTATTACTTCTTTTGCGTTTCTTAGGGAAGTCACCGCTTTCTCAGCTCGGATAATGTAGTCTGTTATCGTCTCGTCAGATTCCTTCTTTAACGAAGTTAGTTCAGTGTATAGGGCGATAATTCTAGGCTTACCCTGACTGGCGTAGTGACTTCGAAGTATTTGCAGAGCTTTCTTGCCGTCATCAGCCGCTTCTCGCATCACCAGTGACAAGCTTTTATCGTCGAGAAATTGGATTAGTTCAGCGTAGCACTCCTCATTCTTTTCCTCGTCTACATCCCCGGTAGACAGTATAGTTTCTTTTAAACCAATTATTCTCAGATGACCAAGAAATTTTACTTCCCATAGTTCGTAGTTATTTTCATCTCCGTCGAAGACTAGCCTCTGCCATCTTCCTCCTGTAGCATTGGCGCGCCTGGGCCCATAACCTGTTAAGTTTTCATTTCTCTCCGTCATGTCTAAAATATATGATTAATGAGAACATATAACTCAACAGGCACTGCCAACACACATTTCAGTACAATCAACTTGTAAAAGTGCATGTACCATTATATGACCCCTTTAAATAGTTTAAACTTACTAAGATATAATGTTATGACCTTGACAAACTATACATCATTAAAAAGATATAAGACTCACGTTTCTGTATTTGACCACTAATTTAATCTGAGAAATGTACAGTATAGTGACAGTTATGTCTTAATTTGTGTCGGGAATCTTTATGAGTTGTGGGCGCGTCACTGAGAAACATGGCGGAATACCACAATACTTAAAGGGTCCCTAACATGGATTTTTTAAAATTACCTTTCATGTAGTGTGTAACATAGCTAAGTGAATGAAAACATCCTGCAAAGTTTTAAATCTGAAAGTGCACCGTAGCCTATATAAAGTTATTGTCTTTCAAAAGTAAGAGTCGACTCTGAGTCAATGAAATTAATTGTTTTTCAAACGAGTCATAAGCCGTTTCGTCGTGACGTCAAGACGAAACATTAGCCCGCCCACTTATTGCGCGCGCAGACACCAGGGAAACTTAAAGGATTAGTTCACTTTAAAATGAAAATTCTGTCATCATATACTCACCCTTAAGTTGTTTTAAACCTGTATGAATTTATTTCCTCTGCTGAACACAAAGGAAGATATTTAGAAGAATGTCAGTAACCAGACAGTTTCTGGGTCCCATTGACTTCGAAAAAAATATACTATGGAAGTCAATGGGACCTATATTCCTTGTTCATAGAGCACTTTGACAGCGAATAACTTTACATCTGAGGCGTTTAAAGACATTTGTCTATTATTTATTTCTAAAGAAACACGACAATGTATAAAAGGCTCCATTACCTTGTATCTTACGTTATGGCCCCGTAGAAAGTTTTTGTAAAAATAGGCTAACGATTGCATCATAACCACTCAACTCTCTGTCGCTGTCACGAACGCCAGTGAAGAACCCTCTGTCGGCCACCGGAGGTCTCACTCTCCTGAATATTAGCATGGGCTTTGAACTACATTTCCCAAGAAGCCACAGACTGGGACTGATTACTGCACACCTGATCTTCATTACCAGACTATTTAAACCCTGCCTGTTCATGCACAATTTGCGAAGTCTTGTTTGCCCCGGCTGCATTTCTGAGCATTATCTGATTATTGTATCTTCTGCCTGTGTTTGGACTCTGCCTTGGTTTACCGTTTACGACTGTTCTCTGCCTGCCCCTGATCTCTGTTTTACCTGGACTCCCACTTCTGCTGTTATCTGCCTGCCTTGAACTTTTGCCAGCCTTGACCACGTTTGTTGTTCTGTCTCTGATATTGTTGTTCGCCCTGGTATTTTGACCCACGCCTGTTTGTACACTGAGCTTGCTCCGATTGTAATAAAGCTGCATATGGATCCTACTCAGCCTGAGTCTTCGTCACAGTCGCACAGTCGAGAAATTACCGTATAGACCGGCGGAGAAGCTTGCAGGCAATCGGTGGTACGTGGAGGCATAAAGTCCAATAAAATCAAGGGAGAAGCCCATAGAGAGTGATAAAGTTGATCCTGCTGCTAGCTCATGGACAGCTCTTACTCACGCTCTTCGTCTCTGCGAGATTCGGAAGGGAATGTGAGTCAGGAAGTGAGTGCTTCTAGACTTCACTGTTCTCCGTTGAAACCATTTATTATGGGTCCGACACAGTTTTCAAAAGTGTTTTTCAAAAACTACTGATCCCACCTTTAAAGTAAGAAATACTACAGTTCTATTATTATTTTATTACTGTTTTTGTTCGGTTTTTCATACAAAAAGCAACTCCAGAACTGATTTAACTTTAATTGAAGATAATTCTGTGGTGGAAAAAAAATTATACTTTACCTCTGGATCAGAAGTCAGTGTGCTGTGGAATAGCATACAGTACCTTAAAGGGAAAAAAATCTAAGTATATGGGAATTTAATTTTTTTTTTTAACTTGTAATATATGGAAATATTGGTTACTGACAGAAACAATAAATGTAAAAAGAAATAGTAAAGGACGTTTGTCATGTAAATAAAAAGCAATTTCAATTTAAACTTTAGCACCGTTTTCCATATTATTGTGTGGCTAAATATAATAATGCATACAATAAATAAATATAACATTATGCAGCATCAGAGGGGGCGGTATCATGGGTTGGTTGGTCTGATCCAGACACATAAATGAAAGGACAGTAAGGAGAGCAGAACAAACTCCTAACAGGAGGAGACTCACTCATGGCCTATGAGACAGAGGATCATGAGACTCAATACTGCTTTCCTGCCATCAACTCATCATGTATCAAGGGAAAACGCTCCAATCATAATTACAATATCATTTACCTGCTCATATCATTGCTGTCAGCATGGACTGTGTTTCTGAACCTGCTGGTGATCATCTCCATCTCTCACTTCAAGAAGCTTCACACTCCAACCAACCTGATCATTCTCTCTCTGGCTGTGGCCGACCTGCTTATGGGACTTGTCATGCCCATAGAGGCAACCAGACTGATTGAGACGTGTTGGTACTTTGGAGACACTTTATGCGGACTCTATTCAATATTTTTTGATGTGCCTCTTTCAGCATCTCTCAGTAATTTATTTTTAGTTGCTGTTGATCGTTATGTGGCTGTGTGTCACCCTTTACAGTACCCACAGAAAATAACCACAACTAAAACTTTAATAAGCATCTGTCTGAGCTGGTTTTGCTCTTCAGCTTATATTACTGCCTTTGTAATTAGTAGTGGATATTTTGACAGTTCACACAGAACAGACTTGTGTTATGGAGAGTGTTCTGTTATGATGAGTTTTGCTTGGAGAATCATTGATCTGTTCATGTCTTTCATTCTTCCTTGTATCCTGATCATAACTTTATATTTGAGGATTTTTTATGTGGTACATCAGCAAGTGAAAGTTATAAACTCTCTGATGAAGGGTGGTAAATGTGTAACGGAAGGTTCAGTGAGGAGGAAATCTGAGAGTAAAGCTGCTCTGACATTAGGAATCATTGTGACAGTTTATTTGCTGTGCTTTATTCCGTATTATATCTGTTCTATATCAGTAATCTCTTCCACAACCATAAATGTTTTGACATGGGTCTTGTACACAAACTCAGGTCTGAATCCTCTGGTCTATGCTTTATTTTATCCCTGGTTTAAAAAGACAGTTAAACACATCCTAACTCTGAAAATATTTCAGCCAGCATCCTCTCTGGTTGATATTTTTACACAATATCAATTGTAATTAAATTGGTTAAACCTTCACTCTGAGAGCAATTTCACATAAAGTGCATTATTGTTATACAGTCATAAAGGTAGATTAACAGTTTATATTTGTAATTTACACTACATGTATCTCACACTGTTGCAATTGCTGCATTATTGATGGATTGTTTTATTCAGTTGTTTTATTACCTTAAGTAAATTGAGTAAGAAACACAAATCTTCAGTCCACTGAAATAAATGATAAAAGTAGATATTATGTACTGTATGCTTCACTTTCATAAGTTAATAAATTAATGCCATATTGAAACATCTGCAGGCAATATTTTATGAGCCAAACAAGGTAACATTAATGTAAAAAACACATTTCCAATCAATTCCTTTAATTATCCAGTTGGTTTTCGAAGTTCACACATTTGGGCTGGATCACGGACCGTGTAGGCCTAGTAAACAACAGCAATTGTTGCATCTGTCTGTTGTGTGTGTTTGTGTGGCTGTTTTGCACCTTTAATGAATGATTCACTAGTCCAATAACACAAGAATACAGTTATAGTTCCATTATGCGTCTGTGGCTATTACATGCTCTTCTCTCAAATACAGCTGTTTAGCTGTTCTGTTTTGTCTGTTTTCCAAGCTGCTGTTATATAATCTACAAATACATAAATTTGTACTTGTTTGTAGCTTATACGGCCACTCAAATATACCAACGGGTGGTTTTAATTCACCAGCTGTTGTAACAGAAATATGTAGGCCTACTCATTCAGTATCTCCCCTGCTCATATGACAATATGCCAAGCTTTTATTCATAAAAATAAAACTAAATTCCCATTACATAAGCACAGCTCTCTCTCTCTCTCTCTCTCTCTCTCTCTCTCTCTCTCTCTCTCTCTCTCTCTCTCTCTCTCTCTCTCTCTCTCTCTCTCTCTCTCTCTCTCTCTCTCTCTCTGTTGGTGTGAGTGGTTGATTGAGTGAGTGGATGTGGATGGAGAGCTAGTTTGAATGCTTTTTTTGGGATATTGCTGTGGTGATCTTTTTTCCCCCTCACGTGCATGATAAAGGTAAGACTTCATTTACTTTTTGAATTGGGCGGAAAATAGTTGTAAAAACAATTGTTTGAATTTTCGCGGGTATGGCGTCCTCTGTGACACGGGGTTCGGTTTGTCACTGATCCCGGTGTTACGATGGAAGAGGCTCTGCTTGCAGTTGGCAGGTAGGTTTTGATAATATATCTCACGCGTCTCGAATGAACAAAGCTGCAGTTTTTTTTTTTTTAAAGACGAATGCTTGGTTCATAATTTGATTGAAAGCGGGGTATTCATCAATGATTTATTTGTTCAAGTTTCGCCGTTATCAGTGCCGTCGACAAGAGTAGTTGTCTCAGGTGTACCGCCTTTTATTCCGTAAGAGCTGATTGACCAAGAATTGCGTAAGTTTGGAAAATTTGCAAGCGGTTTAAGCACGGTGACGCTCGGGTGTAAAGATGCGCGTTTAAAACATGTAATCTCACTTCGTAGGCAAGTGTTTATGTTCCTAGATTCTCCAACACAGTCTTTGGATGCTTTAAGATAAAGTATGGAGGAGGATATTATACTGTGTATGCAAATTCAGGGAGCATGAAATGTTTTGAATGTGGTGATGTGGGACATAAACGTCTTGCTTGCCCGCACAGAGTACAAGCTGAACGCGCAGATAATAATATTGAACAAACGCATGAAGTTGATCAGCAAGTTGTTTTACCTTCTACTAGTAGTGTGTCTACTGCTCAGGGAGACCGAATCATAGACTGTAAAAAAATATGGACGTAGTGTCCGTGACGTCACCCGTAGGTTTCTGAAGAGCATTTTTGAAGCCTAAAGTGGGCGGGACCGGCCGTCGCCATCTTGGCCTCGCGTCACCGCTCGTCACTCCCGGATAACAGAATATGGGCAAAGAGGCGGAGCTGAGGAGCCTGGCTATCTGAAACCACGCCCACCTAGCGCAACGTTATGGAGTTAGCAGGCTTGGGAGCCAATGCTATATGCTACCAGAGCCCGTCTACGGAGAGCCTGCCCACTCCCTATTAAGTCCTATTGTACCGAATTTTTGGTTGTAGTTCCACCAGAGTTCCACTGGGGGCGATCGCCCGAGTGCAAAATGAATGGGAGTCTATGGAGCTAGACGGCTAAATTTGTCTCTTTCACCCGATTGCCTTTGAGAAATCTCAGATTTGATTGTAGGTTTTGCAAGTTCAACATGGGTTATAGGTCGAAAGTTGAATGAACGAGTGCTTATGTCCTTTTGATTTCTTACGGGTTGAGTTGTTGTTGCCCATAACACGCTAGCATTCTGCTAATGAACGCTGATTGGTCAGTGAAGGACTGATTACGACCAGAGATACCGCTTGATGGCATCGTGGCATCCGTAGCGGGACCAGAATGTCTTCTAGCAAAAACTCTTCTAGCACGTGTATTTACCTGTGTCAGCTGTGTTGTCGATGCCTCGAGAGAAAAGAAAGTGCAGAGCGAGAAAACACTAAACCCAGACAGCAAGCCAACATTGAATAAATATTGATTTTCCATCTGAATCATCATTATGGTTGATATTGAAACTTCAATACAAAATAAATGTTGAATCACCATTAATATATTAATATATCGATGAAACCTGACGTTATAATGTTGATGGCAACAACATCGGAACAACATTGATCTATAGTTAACTTTATGATTGATTAAACATTGATATTTGGTTTACTGGGCGATTGCCAATGTGTTGAAAAGTCGTTGATTTAGAGTTGACCGGGAAACGACCTGTGGTTGAAAAGTCATGGACATATCGTTGACCGGGAAATATAATTGAAAATCCATAGATTTTTGGATGACCGGGAGACGGGTGGTAGACCAACGTACTTCCCCAGACACCGCTAATTTCTGAGTGATTTTTTAAAAAATTAAATGGTTACGGTACCAGCTTTTCTTAAGTACCGGTGGTACCGAAGTATCGGATTAATCCGGTTTTTGACGCGCTGTCCGAACGGTGCACAGTAGCGTCCTCTTCATAAACACACTGAGACATGGCGACCGGCGGCGCTGCTAATGCGGTTTCTCTGAATCCACTTGTTGACCAGAAAGGAGGAAAGAGCCGTTCACATTGCGCGTTTTTTGCGCGTGCAAATTCGTTTTCCAGGCGCGCCTCTGTTCATGGTTGCATAGCAATGGCAGACGCGACGGTAAAGCACGCGCTTGTGGAGAGGAGAAAGCGGTGCAAACTGCGCTCTCCATGATGACGAGGAAGTATCATCAAAAAAATAATTGATTTCTAGCCCTTGCATTAGCTTTACTACTAGATATATTAATTGAGATGAGAAATAAAAAGCCGCCCTGTACAGCTATGATCAGCTGTTCGGCCGAGCTTTCCATGTTTTTACGGAAAGGCCGCTGGTTTTTGTCACATGACCTGTTGAGATGCATTGAAGTGCATCTCACTGAATTTGCACGCGCATAAAACGCGATATGTGAACGGCCCCTAAAGTGGTATCGTGTGCGGTTGTATATAGTTTAAAAGGCCTTTTAAATATGAACGCAGTTTTGGATTAAATAAAAGTACAGTCAAGTCAAATAAAACATGTTTTATCTCCTGTTTAGTTGGTAACACATTAATGGCGCTTTTCCACTGCATGGTACTGTACGGTTCGGCACGGCACGCTTTGGCGCTTTTCCACTGCATGGTACGGTACGGCTCGGTTCGGTACGTCTCACTTATGGCGCATTTCCACTGCATGGTACGGTACGGTACGGCTCGCTTTAAATGGTACCACCTCTGTTGAGGTTCCAAGCGTACCGTACCGATACTAAATGTGACGTGAAATCACTGCAGATCACTGATTGGTCAGACAGAATCGTCACTTCAGCGTCATTGTATTTGCGACACGAGACACTAAACCCGCTAGATTGAAATAGCCAGACAACAGCCAACACTGTAGCACCTGTTTTTAGAGTATTTACTTGACAAAAAAAAAAGTAAAAAACAAACAAACAAGAAATGGCTGAATCGTGGTCAGTGGACGAGGTGCAGACGTTCCTCTCGTTGGTTGCCGAGGAGCGGAAGTAGCACAGCTCTTAGCCGCACACGGCTACCACCGTACCTACAATAACGATCAGTCCCACCCACTTTGAAGCGGTACTAACTGCAGTGGAAAAGCAACCGAGCTAAAGCGAACCGAACCGTGCCGTACCGAGTCAAGTCGTACAACGCAGTGGAAAATCAAAGCGAGCCGAACCGTTCCGCGCTGAATCGAACCGTACCGAGCCGAACCGAGCAGTACCATGCAGTGGAAAAGCGCCAAAAGATACCATTCATTAACATCACTTAATGCCTTATCTAACATCAACACATTGGCCCTCATTTATGAAAAGTGCGTACACCCAATTTCCAGCGTAGCCTACACCTGGCGTACACCCAAAACCACGGTGACTGCGATTTATCAATATGGACGTTGGCGTAGCCTACGGCACACTCAAATCCTACGCCAGCTCAGGAGGTGGTGTACATGTACGCACGTTTTGAGTTAGTGCTGAAATGCGCAGAAAAACAATTCCTAACACCACAAAACGCACTGATATGATATATTATGACCCTGTAAAAAAACAACAACATAGAAATGATAAACTTCAGTGTTTATTTTTGTGAGTTAAGCCCGGCAGGTGCGCACGGACTGGGTTCAGTAATGAAATGCTTTCAATGACCAAAAAATAATTCAGACTGACAAAATAATTAAAATGACATTATTCTTCTTTTAAATAATAATAATAATAATACAAATAATAATAATAACAAAGACATTCTTCTTCTAAATAACAATAAGCGTCATTAATAATCAAAATCATAATACTAATAATAAGAATATTACAAATTGTCATGCAATTATTCACATGATCATCACTATTGTACACCCCATTACATGTGACGTCATGCGAAATTCAACGCTAATAGTTTCAAAACACGTGCTGTAAAATAATGCATTGTGATAGGTAATTTGCTCAACCAACCAGCGAGTTTTAACTGGATTTCCACCGGAGAAGTTTCTCCTCTTTGCCGTCTTCCGTGTGTCCATGGCGTAAAATGAGGGCGTGGGGGAGGCGGAGACGTGAATATATAGGGGCGTGTTAATCTAATGACGATCGTTTTCAGCCGCGGCATTTATCAAGAGCAGGTATTAAGTACACCTAAATTTCAAAGATACGCACAGCTTCATAAATCAGGCGGTGAGAGGAGTGTAAGCATAATCTTACGCCAACATATACGCCCTTTCGACGCAAGATTGATAAATGAGGGCCATTGAGTGAACAATATATTTTTACAACATTAATGTATGTTTGTGAATGTTATTTAATACAAACACTTGATTGTTCATGAACAGATAAAACTTTTGATTTTAAAAATGTATTAGTAGGCTACATTTTTAAATTACCCCAAGGAGAATAATTGCTTCAGTGTATAACTATTGTTAGGTCATTTTTTCTAATGTTATCTAACAAATGGATATACACTTTAATATATGCAAATTTAATCTAAATTAGCTTTGGTACCAAAATTGGTACAGAGAACCGTGGATTTTCACAGGTATCGGTACCGAATACTGAAATTTTGCTACCGTGACAACACTAGGGCGAAGCATTTGAAGGGTCAAGTAGAGCGAAAGATTTGTATTCTTTGGAGGAAATCAATAATTTCTTGGATAAAACGTTTGGACAGTCAGTCAAGGTTGATGATCACTTTGATGATACAGAAAAATTAATTAGGTCTGTGGCAATATTACAAAAGATGGTTGGTTTTGAGCTGTTGGATGAACGGAAACGGTATCGGTTGAGAAAACATGTCACGGGACTTCAAAAAAGTTTTCGAAGTCAAACAAATATAGAAAAGGAAAAAAAAAGCTCTAGTAAAAAGTAAGTGATGTCAGCCTCGATCATGTTGCACTTTTTGCATAGGTTTTTTCTCTGTCTGTCCCTCTTTTTCTTTTTTTCTATGAGGAGTTTAAGAGTGGGCTCTTTAAACATAAATGGTGGGAGAGATAGACAGAAGCGAGAAATGGTTAAGGAAGTACAAAAAATAAACAAACGAGACGTAATCTTTTTACAAGAAACACATAGTATAATAAAAGATGAAGTTGATTGGGGATTGTCTTGGGGTGGTCAAATTTTTCTAAATCATGGGAGTAATGTGAGTGGAGGGGTAGCAATACTTTTTTCTAGTAACTCAAAAATTCACGTTTTAAGTTCCTGTGATTTAGTTAAAGGTCGAGGTCAAATGGTTAAAGCTAACATAGAGGGTTCAATCTATTGTTTTATTAATATTTATGCCCCTAACATTGGGACTGAAAGAATAGATTTTTTCAATAATATAAAGAAAGCCCTTGAGTTAAATTATTTTGACTATCTTATTCTAGGTGGGGATTGGAACTGTACTGTTGATTTTAATAAAGATAGGCTTAGTGAGGAGGAGCCACATTTACAGTCTAGCAGGAATTTTAAAAGTTTATTGGTTCAGTTTGATCTAGTAGATGCATGGAGAATTAAGTTTCCCAATGAAAGGCAATATACATGGGTCAAAATCTCAGATGGAAGAGTGAGTGCAGCAAGGTTGGATATATTTTATTTGTCACATGTTCGTCAGGGTTTTCCCAGGCTACAAATTAACATATTTTTGATGGAAATCTGAGAGATTTCTGACCCCACATAGGTCATTGCAAATTTCAAGACCCAGAAAGGTTGTAAAGACATTGTTAAAATTGTCCATGTGACTACAGTGGTTCAACCTTAATGTTATGAAGCGACGATAATTATTTTTGTGTGCAAACACAAACTATTGCAACTATTGGCTAGTTCCTGCGTCAGCATGACAAGCATGTGTTATAAAAAATTATAATTTAAAATGTATGGAAATCTTGATTATCCACAAAAACAATTGCTTGTCTTCTAGCAGATCTAGCAGTTTTGAATGCCTTTCTGTACGCAATCGTGCTCTCTCTCCACGAAATGCAAAAAATGTTTTAATTTAGTTTTCTTCCAGCTACGCTCCATTTTTCTGGCTGCTCTCTTTAGGGCCTGAGTGTGCTCGTTGTTCTTTAAGCGCAATGGAACAACTGTGTCTAAAGTGCTGGAAAAGAGTCAATCATTTATGTTGCAACATTGAGTTCTTCTAAGCTATCTGGGATGAATGGTGCTGATGAGATGAAGCGTGTGCGGGTGCTTGCTTGTTCAGAGCGTGTGCTTTAGTTTTGTTATTTTTGTTTGTTTAGCACTGCTCATCTTCTTTCTCTCTGTGGCTCATAAAATTTTTCTTTGTATATAGCTGTAAATAAGTTTATTTGTTTTGTACCACCTGCTTGCAGTTATCTCAGTTGTCATTGCGTCATTCACCCACAGTACTCCCCAGAGACCAAAATGATAAGAGTGTGTTCAAATTATATTATGTACGTCTTCCTCATACCACTATGCCTTCACCGGTGTGGGGACAACCGGACAGGAAGTTAGGGAAAGCACAGGATTGGCGAGCATTATCACTGGTCATGGTGGTGACCTGGCCACCAGAGCTTGGTGTGTCCTGTCCTTACCCTATTATTGTGTAAGGTAAATATAATGATGCATACATTGAATAAATAATTACAACATTATGCATTATCAGAGTGGGCGGTAGATGGGTTGGTCCGTCTGATTCAGACACTGTATAAATGAAAGGACAGTAAAGAGAGCAGAACAAACAGGAGGAACAAACTTAACAGGAGGAGACTCACTCATGGCCTATGAGACAGAGGATCATGAGACTCAATACTGCTTTCCTGCCATCAACTCATCATGTATCAAGGGGAAACGCTCTAAATATGAATACAATATCATGTATGTGTTTGTATCATTGCTGTCAGCATGGACTGTGTTTCTGAACCTGCTGGTGATCATCTCCATCTCTCACTTCAAGAAGCTTCACACTCCAACTAACCTGATCATTCTCTCTCTGGCTGTGGCCGACCTGCTTATGGGACTTATTGTGATACCCATAGAGGCCACCAGGCAGATTGAGACATGTTGGTACTTTGGAAACACTTTCTGTAAACTGTTTATGATAATCCTTGGATTGGTCTTCTCAGCATCTCTTAGTAATTTAGTATTAATTGCTGTTGATCGTTATGTGGCTGTGTGTCACCCTTTACAGTACCCACAGAGAATAACCACAACTAAAACTTTAGTGAGCATCTGTTTGAGCTGGGTTTGTTTCTCAACCTATAACACTATTCTTGTAACTGACTATGGCTATTTAGAAACTTTACACAGAACAGACTTGTGTAATGGAGAGTGTTTGTTTGTGTTGGGTTTTGCCAGGAGAGTTATTGATATGATCATCTCTTTTATTCTTCCATGTACCCTAATCATAACTTTATATTTGAGGATATTTTATGTAGCACGTCAGCAAGTGAAAGTTATAAACTCTCTGATGAAGGGTGGTAAATGTGTAATGGAAGGATCAGTGAGGAGGAAATCTGAGAGTAAAGCTGCTCTGACATTAGGAATCATTGTGACAGTTTATCTGCTGTGCTTTATTCCGTATTATATCTGTTCTATATCAGTAATCTCTTCCACAACCATAAATGTTTTGTCATGGGCCATGTACATAAATTCAAGTCTGAATCCTCTGATCTATGCTTTATTTTATCCCTGGTTTAAAAATACTGTTAAACACATCTTAACTCTTAAAATATTTCAGCCAAAATCCTCTTTGGTCAACATTTTTACAGAATATCAATTGTAATTAAACTGGTAATTTTGAAAGCATGTATATAGCTTATTTATGTTTGCTGTTTAAATCTCAAATGATATTGTCGGATTTGAACAATAAAGTAAATTTCTTTAGACACACATTGAATTTAAGTGACAAAATGTTCATGAATTATGTTGCATTGGATCATTAAGTGAACTGAGTAAACCGCATACATCTGGAATAAGGAAAAGGGTAGATAGTATGTACTTTATGCTTTCATCAGTGATGCTGCATCTGTGTTATCATTGATGAAAAACACAATGACAAAATAAGGATTGTCATATAGAAGAGTGGCTGCATTCGAAACCGCATACTCACAGAGTAGGTACTTAAATTCAAAGTAGGGCCTACTTAACGAGCGCTAAAAGAGTAGGTACTTTATAGCATGATTATGTTAAATATGAATTCGATCCGGACATTTGCCATGTTGACGTTATCATAAGCGCAACAGCTTAAAAGATATGAGCGTCAGGTTTAATTCATCTATATCTTGATATTGATAAAACTCATTTTGTGGTCTTGTTTGAGTACAGCTGCCCAGTTATTTTGTGATTGTAGTATAACCAATACATTTAGGGTTGATATAAGTTATTATATTTTTAACCCAACTAATGTGACCCACAGTTTTATCCTTAAAGATATTATTTTTTATTATGATAACCCAAAATCGTCATCTCTTAAATATGTTGTTTTTTGAATAGCCTAATAATCAAATAATTCCCAGCGATCGTCGAATATTACTTTTGCTTGAAATGCTCATCCCAACAAAATACGAAATGTCTTAATCAGACAACAGACCAGCACCATAGCATAAGAAAAATATAAATAAATAAAATAGAAATACATTCAAGTAAATAATAAATATAGGAATAAAATAGGCTCAGTAGCTTCTGCAGCATTATATTATTATACAAGCATGTAGTCGGCAGTTGTTGTTGCTGTTACGTGACTAAGCAGTGTCTGATTAGTCGACACGTGGGGTGATGTCATCATCGTTTCACAAAATATACGTATTGGCTGTACACACGAAAACGCAAGCGTGTCGTTTTCAGATTTATCCACTCTGGGACCCAGTTTAAAAAAATATCGGTTTCAGTCTCTCAAAACGCCGGATCCGTCTGGACAAAACGCCAATACGACACAAAATGTGTATAGCCTACAGCTAAATGCGTCTCCGTGTGGACAGTAATTTTTTTTTTTAAATTTCTTTATATTTTTCTTATGCTATGGTGCTGGTCTGTTGTCTGATTAAGACATTTCTTATTTTGTAGGAATGGGCATTTCAAGCAAAAGTAATATTCGACGATCGCTGGGAATTATTTGATTATTAGGCTATTCAAAAACTCACCCCTGCCCCACATGCTCACTGGCAAAACAGTGTTCGCTCAAATTCCACTCCGACATTAAATTTCTCAGTAAGCCTGTTGTAGCCATTAAATAAAATGTATTTAGTTTCATATTTATGTCTAAATAATGTTATTTTTTTATGTTATCTATGTTGATTTATGAAAGTGAACAGCATGAGTAATCATAAGATGTGCAATATATCTGGAGACATAATTTTGACCACATTAAGTTTTGTTTTGTATAAAGCCTTTATTTAAAGTGAATTTCGTTTTGTATAAATTGTATCTTAATTTTAATCAATGTTTCATCAACCAATTGCCTGGATTTAATAAATAAGAAGCAAATATAGCAGACAATATCAGGACATGAAAGCGCCGGCGCAATATAACTTGCATTGCTCATAAACTGGAACTCGTCTCAGAAATGAACCGACCACGCGAGCATCACTGATTACCACTCGTTTTCTCCCGAGTGAAAAAATTATCTGGAGCTCGTTAAAACAGCAAAAATCACACCGTGTACGCCCCCCTTAAGTGAGTGTGTGTGTGTGTGTGTGTGTGTGTGTGTGTGTGTGTGTGTGTGTGTGAGAACCTACTGCCTGTCTGTACCTGTTTGAATTATATCGTTAGTAAAAGTTTGCATTGGACCTTTTGATTGTCCCTCGTCTTCTGCCTGCACCACATCGTGACAACACCAACATGGACATAAGTAATCAAATTCTATGACAAGGGTCCGAACTACCGTGACACGTATGGAAATATGTGACGCAGATATTATAAAACCATAAAAATGAAAAACTAATTTATTATATCAGTAGTTATAATAATAATAATAATATATTCAATTTGTTAAGCACTTTTCATAGTTAAAAACAATCCCAAAGTGCTACAGAGTATAAACAAAGTTTAAAAACCGGGAAGAAAAAAAATATTAAATAAAATAAAAAGTTAGCAAAAAGTAAAAAATGCTTGCTTAAAAAGATTTTTAGTCCTTTCTTAAAACAGTCTATGGCTTGAGGAGCCCTTAGGTTTTCTGGAAGGGAATTCCAAAGATGCGGTGCGGCTGAGCAGAAGGCTCGATCCCCCATAGTGCGGAGCTTAGTTCTGGGTGGTTGAAGAAGGGCTTTGTTTTCAGAGCGGAGGTTGCGTGAAGAGTTTTGTTTTGTCAGTAGTTCCTTTAAGTAGGGGGGTGCGTTGCCGTGAATGCATTGAAGGGTAAGTAGGATGATTTTATAGTTAATCCTGTATGAGACAGGAAGCCAATGGAGTGAGTGAAGGATGGGAGTGATATAGTCATATTTCCTTATCCTCATTAGGATCCTTGCAGCACTGTTCTGAATGTATTGTAGTAGTTTTTGAAGGCTTTTTCCAGGAATCCCAAAGAGGAGAGCGTTGCTGTAGTCCAGCCTCGAGGATACAAAAGCATGTACAAGAGGAGCTTGAGGCGAGAGGACGCTGGCACTGTCTGTTGCCGCTTTTCCCTTAAGAAAACTTCTTTTGTGTATCATTTTTTGCACTCTAGAACTTACTTTCTACAAAGTCACTATCTCCTACCAGGTAGTTTCTTTTTTGGATTATATGGATGTATGGATTTTTTGTATCATACCTGTTGTTGCTGGCAATCTTCTTCGTACAATGCCGGCCAGTTCCTGAGCTGTTGCATCAGAGTTTTTACTACTGTTTTACTGGCCCTGTGGTCTTGATATCACTAATCGACAGCAGCATCAAGATCGTCTAAACGGACGATGAATCCATAGGTGAGAGTAGGAACGTAGATTGACCGGTAAATCGAGAGCTTCGCCTTGTGGCTCAGCTCTTTCTTCACCGCGACAGACCGGTACATCGACCGCATTACTGCAGAAGCTGCACCGATCCGTCTGTCAATCTCCCGTTCCATCCTTCCCTCACTCGTGAACAAAACCCCAAGATACTTAAACTCCTCCACTTGAGGCAGGAACTCTTCAACAAACTGAAGTAGGCAAGCCACCTTTTTCCGACTGAGGACCATGGCCATGGATTTGGAGGTCCTGATTCTCATCCCAGCCGCTTCACACTCTGTTGCAAACCGTCCTAGTGCATGCTGAAGTTCCTGGTCTGAAGGGGCTAACACGACAACATCATCTGCAAAGAGCAGAGACGAAATCGTGTTGTTCCCAAACCAGAAACCCTCCGGCCCCTGGCCTAGAAACAGAACCGGCGACAAAGGGCAGCCCGGCCGGAGTCCAAAATGCACCGGGAAGTCTGACTTACTGCCGGCAATGCAAACCAAGCTCCTGCTTCGGTCGTACAGGGACCGGACAGCCCTTAGCAAAGGACCCCGGACCCCATACTCAAGGAGCACCCTCCAAAGGCTGCCACGAGGGACACAGTTGAATGCCTTCTCCAAATCCACAAAGCACATGTGGATTGGTTGGGCAAACTCCCATGAACCCTCCAGCACCCTGTAGAGGGTATAGAGCTGGTCCAGTGTTCCACGGCCTGGACGAAAACCGCAGTGTTCCTCCTGAATCCGAGGTTCTACTATCGGCCGTATTCTCCTCTCCAGTACCCTGGCATAGACTTTCCCAGGGAGGCTGAGAAGTGTGATCCCCCTGTAGTTGGAACACACCCTTCGGTCCCCCTTCTTAAAAAGAGGGACCACCACCCCGGTCTGCCATCCCAGAGGCACTGTCCCCGACTGCCACGTGATGCTGCAGAGGCGTGTCAGCCAAGACAGCCCCACAACATCCAGAGACTTGAGGTACTCAGGGCGGATCATCCACCCCCGGTGCCTTGCCACCGAGGAGTTTCTTGACTACCTCGGTGACTTCAGCTTGGGTGATGGACGAGTCCACCTCTGAGCCCTCAGCCTCTGCTTCCTCAATGGAAGACGTGGCGGCGGGATTGAGGAGATCCTCGAAGTATTCCTTCCACCGCCAGACGACATCCCCAGTTGAGGTCAACAGCTGCCCACCTCCACTGTAGACAGCAGTGGTAGGGCCCTGCTTCCCTCTCCTGAGGCCCCAGGACGTTTTGCCAGAATCTCTTCGAGCCCAGCCGATAGTCCTTTTCAATGGCCTCACCGAACTCCTCCCAGGCCCGAGTTTTTGCCTCCACAACCACCCGGGCTGCAGTTCGCTTGGCCTGCCGGTAACCGTCAGCTGCCAGAGTCCCACAAGCCAACCAGGCCCGATAGGACTCCTTCTTCAGCTTGACGGCATCCTTTACTTCCGGTCTCCACCACCGGGTTCGGGGATTGCCGCCTCGACAGGCACCGGAGACCGAACGGGCACAGCTCCGAGCTGTCGACAAATGAGGTGGAGAACATGGTCCACTCGGACTCAATATCTCCAGCCTCCCTCGGAATCCGGTCTAAGCTCCGCCGGAGGTGGGAGTTGAAGATTTCTCTGACAGGAGACTCGGCCAAACGTTCCCAGCAGACCCTTACAGTACGCTTGGGTCTGCCGAGTCTGTCCAGCTTCCTCCTCCGCCATCGGATCCAACTCACCACCAGGTGGTGATCAGTTGACAGCTCCGCCCCTCTCTTTACCCGAGTGTCCAAGACATACGGCCGCAGGTCAGATGAAACGACCACAAAGATGATCATCGACCTACGGCCTAGGGTGTTCTGGTGCCACGTGTACTGATGAACACCCTTATGCTTGAACATGGTGTTTGTTATAGACAAACTGTAACTAGCACAGAAGTCCAATAACTGAATACCGCTCGGGTTCAGATCAGGGGGGCCGTTCCTCCCAATCACGCCCCTTCAGGTAACACTGTCGTTGCCCACGTGGGCGTTGAAGTCCCCCAGTAGAACAACGGAGTCTCCAGTCGGAGCACTTTCCAGCACCCCTCCCAGAGACTCCAAGAAGGACGGGTACTCTGCATTGCCGTTTGGCCCGTAGGCCAACCCCGGGCCTGGCTCCATGGTGGGGCCCCGGCTGCGCCATACCAGGCGACGTCACGGTACTCGATAGAATTTTCCTCATAAAGGGTTTTGTTTTGAACCACGCTTAGTCTGACCCGTTACCTAGGACCTGTTTGCCTTGGGAGACCCTACCAGGGGCATATAGCCCCGGACAACATAGCTCCTAGGGTAAATTCGGGTACTCAAACCCCTCCACCATGTTAAGGTGTCAGTTCAAGGAGGGGTCATGCAAAATGGCTCTATATAAATGTTATAATTATATAAATGATTGGAATATTGCTTGATGTTGTAACGTAGCGTTATAGGCAGAATGGGCTTTAACACTGTCTACAGCTGTCTTGTTCAGGCAGCAGCAGTTCATATCGATGGCACATCTGCATCATATACGCCGATGACGATATATATCTGCGACAGGCTCATATCGGCTGATAAAATCGGTAAGGCTCTAATTAAAATGAGTCTCTAACTTGAGTGCCCATCTCTGTTCCATGGTCAACTGTTAGTATAATAACAAAGTGGAAGCAATTGGGAACAACAGCAACTCAGCCACAAAGTGGTAGGCCACGTAAAATCACAGTGCATGGTCAGTGCATGCTGAGGTGCACAGTGCGCAGAAGTCGCCAACTTTCTGCAAAGTCAATAGCTACAGACCTCCAACCTTCAAATTAGCTCAAAAACAGTGCATAGAGAACTTCATGGAATGGGTTTCCATGGCCGAGCAGCTGCATCCAAGCCTTACATCACCAAGTGCAATGCAAAGTGTCAGATGCAGTTGTATAAAGCAGTATAAAACTGGACTCCAGGGGCCTCATTTATAAACGTTGCGTATGCACAAAAGAAGGCGTACGCCGCTCTCTACGCAATAATTGGTATTTATAAAAAGCTAAATTCACGGGAAAATGTGCGGTCCTTCACGCAAGCTCTGACCCAGGCGTACGCACAAAAACGGGTGAAATGAGAAATAGCGACACCGTCGGCAGATGGAAGAAACACGTGAAAGTGTGTGAAACTGTAGACCGTTGTGTAAAAGAAATGGCAATACTGTCTCACATTAATAACATGAAGACTTCACAAAGCAAATCTTACAATTAACAGCCTACACGAACACCCGTTCGATCGATCTGCAGTGTAAAACAAACAAAATCAAACGAAAATTAGGCTACAACAGAAATGCAAATGAACACATATTTGCAAAAAGAAAAGTGAAATATGTTCTGCGATAATATTGGCATGTTATGCAATTCATCCTCATAAATAATATGGTAAACAGAACGAAATAATGTACAAAACTGATATTCTCGTCAACGTGTCCGTCTGGCGGAGCAGATATAGATGCAATTAGATAGACATATAGATAGATAATTAGGTAGATAGATAGATAGATAGATAGATAGATAGATAGATAGATAGATAGATAGATAGATAGATAGATAGATAGATAGATAGATAGATAGATAGATAGATAGATAGATACATTGTCCACTGGGGAAAGTTGTTTTCATAGTAAACATTTCTTCATCAGCTACGGAATCATGGTATTCATGCATATGCCTTTAGTTTGTTTTATTTTTGATAAAATAATATGACGTATGTCTCAACCATTCAGAAAGCTGCAAGAAATTACATTTGCACTGAACTACTTTCCATTTCCACGTAGGTTATAACCGACATCTGTAGCTTGTCAGATGCAATTAAATGGATGGAAATAAAATGCCCCATCACAATGCGTAATGACGCACAATGGCTGATTTTGTCCGACCATTTCTTTTTTATTTCGGCCACGGTCCGAGGTTGTGAGGCTACAGCATTTACGGCGTCTGCAACCTTTTGCCACTCAAGTGCCATTTTGGCATTAGTAATGCCCACACTGTGCCCTCCAAACAACATTTTTCTCCACTTTTCCACCTCGCCAACGATAACTTCTACTTCACATTGAGTGAAGATATGTTTTTATTTATTTCCTCTCTGTGTTTGCCATGATTTCGCAATCGATGAATATTAACTTGAGGGCGTTTCACGGACTATTTATGGGCAACTGTGGGCGTGACATGAAGCCGCAAAAGCTACGCTAAATTTAGAATTGATTGTGATTTATTAAGGGAAAACTGCGTAGGATGTGCGTGCGCACGGTTTTAAAAATCCGAATATTTCTGTGCGTACGCACGTCCTATGTTTCATTCGTACGCCACTTCTGACGCAAATCCTACGCAAAGTTTTATAAATGAGGCCCCAGAGCAGTGGATACGTGTTCTCTGGAGTGACGAATCACGCTTCTCTGTTTGGCAATCCGATGGACAAGTCTGGGTTTGGCGGTTGCCAGGAGAACGTTACTTGCCTTAGTGCATTGTGCCAAGTTTAAAGTTTGGTGGAGGGGGGATTGTGGTGTGGGGTTGTTTTTCAGGGGTTGGCCTTGGCTCCTTAGTTCCAGTGAAAGGAACTCTTAATGCCTCAGCCTACCAAGGCATTTTGGACAATTTCATGCTCCCAACTTTGTGGGAACAGTTTGGGGATGGCCCTTTCCTGTTCCAAAAGGACCGTGGCACCAGTGCACAAAGCAAGGTCCATAAAGACATGAATGAGCGAGTTTCACTGTTATAGGGTATTGGGCACTATTACGCATCTTCTAGTACAGAATCTCCGGCTCAAAAAGTAAAGAAGAAGCAGCAGAAACATGGGATAGAAGATTTCTTACGCCAATGAAGAGGAAACGACTGTGAAGCTGTTGACGGACTCGATCCACTTCATCTATGTTTTGATCATCGTTCTTAATCCCATCCGGACGTAGTCTTTGACAAAAAAATTGTTTACAATGTCACTTTTTAAATGAAGCTGTGGGCCAATTTAGATCCAAGTAGTATTGACACGGTACACTTACAAGTATACTTCTAGATCATTAATATTAGTATACTTAAAAATATACTTGGTCTTGAAGTATACTTTTTTTTCCGCAAGGGACCCCTCAGATGAGTTTCAGGAGCCGCTCAAAGGAAGGATGATCTACAGTGGCTGATTATTACTGATTAAAGCAATGACCACCACACCTGTGTTCAGTTCAGTTCCACCTGTGCATTGCTTTCATGTGAAAATACAAAACAATAACAAGACAGCTGCGAACACAGCGAAGAAATGAAACACAAAAACCAAATGCATGTGCTTTTGAACAGCGTCAGAGAATCCTAATCTGGACTGAAGAAATGGCTTGTATTTCAAAGCTAATGTTTTAAAAAATAAAAATAAATTATTCACAAAAGAAATTGCATCAGAGTGGGCGGTAGATGGGTTGGTCCGTCTGATCCAGACACTGTATAAATGAAAGGAGAGCAGAACAAACTCTTAACAGGAGGAGACTCACCCATGGCCTATGAGACAGAGGATCATGAGACTCAATACTGCTTTCCTGCCATCAACTCATCATGTATCAAGGGAAAACGCTCTAAATATGAATACAATATCATGTATGTGTTTGTATCATTGCTGTCAGCATGGACTGTGTTTCTGAACCTGCTGGTGATCATCTCCATCTCTCACTTCAAGAAGCTTCACACTCCAACCAACCTGATCATTCTCTCTCTGGCTTTTGCCGACCTGCTTATGGGACTTATTGTGATACCCATAGAGGGCACTAGGCTGATTGAGAAGTGTTGGTACTTTGGAGACACTTTCTGTAAACTGTATATTCTAATCCTTGGATTGGTCTTCTCAGCATCTTTCAGTAATTTAATTTTAATTGCTGTTGATCGTTATGTGGCTGTGTGTCACCCTTTACAGTATCCACAGAGAATAACCACAACTAAAACTTTAATGAGCATCTGTCTGATCTGGGTTTGTTTCTCAACTTATAACACTATCCTTGTAATTAATAATGGATATTTTGACAGTTCACACAGAACAGACATGTGTTATGGAGAGTGTTCGGTTACGATGGGTTTGGCCTGGAGAGTCACTGATCTGTTGGTGTCTTTTATTTTTCCATGCACCTTCATCATAACTTTATATTTGAGGATATTTTATGTAGCACGTCAGCAAGTGAAAGTTATAAACTCTCTGATGAAGGGTGGTAAATGTGTAATGGAAGGATCAGTGAGGAGGAAATCTGAGAGTAAAGCTGCTCTGACATTAGGAATCATTGTGACAGTTTATCTCCTGTGCTATATTCCATACTATATCTGTTCTATATCAGTAATCTCTTCCACAACCATAAGTGTTTTGACATGGGTTGTGTATACAAATTCAGGTCTGAATCCTCTGGTCTATGCTTTATTTTATCCCTGGTTTAAAAAGACAGTTAAACACATCCTAACTCTGAAAATATTTCAGCCAAAATCCTCTTTGGTCAACATTTTTACAGAATAATTAAACTGGCAAAGCTGTCACTCATGAAGGTAGATATAATTATCATTGCATAATTTATCTTTATATTTTTCAAAACATGTATCAGTGTATATCTCATTTAATTTAGTATGTTTGCTGTTTAAATTTCAAATGCAGATATTGTCAGAATTGAACAATTAAGTAAATTTCTTTAGACACACATTGAAACTACTTTCATTAGTGATGCCTCATCTGTGTTATCATACAGTATATGACCAACCCTGATCCTGGAGTAGGCCAGCTCTGCACAGTTTGGATGTCTCTCTAATCAAACACACCCGATTCAACTTGTCAGCTCATTACCCAGCTAACAAAAATTTTTTTTTGTTGTTGTTACTAACATTCCCAATAAGTTATGAAAACGTTATTTCTAAAAGTTTTTTAAACGTTCAAAATGTTTTTTTTTAAGAACTTTTTTTTCTTGGTTTATGTGAACATAAGGGGAATATTCCATTCTTTTGAAATTGTTATTAAAACATTATTTCTGAAAGTTTTTTCTTAGTTATGCAACGGTCATCCAAACATTCCCCCAGTGACATTGCTTATTCTCCCTAGACTGGAGCCTAAGGCTGGAAAAACTGGAAGAGACGGCAACTCTCTGAGAGAACAAAAGAAATTAACATTTGAACTCACTATTTGAGACGAAAAATCTCACATGTTCGCAGGAGTGATGAGATAGTTAGCAGATTGTCATAACTCAATGGCTGGTTGTCCGCAAAATAATGTAGACAGACAATTGGAAAAGCTTTTGGGGCAGACCTGACCTGTTGAAGAGAGACGGTATTCATCCCTCCTGGGATGGTGCTGCTCTTCTCTCTAGTAATTTGGTACAGTCTTAGAGCTCAAACATGACAATCTGGGACTCAGGCCAGGAAGCAGGAAGCACGGAAATACAAAAAACTCCCAAACCCATTTAAGGGTAAAATTTGTATTGATGTTCAACAAATAAAAAACAAATATAATGCAGATGAACAAATGATAAAGCTCGGGTTGCTGAATATTCGATCCCTTTCTTCAAAAGCACTTTTTGTTAATGATATGATTACAGACCATAACCTAGATGTGCTGTGTTTGACAGAAACTTGGGTGAAACCAGACGATTACATTACTTTAAAGAGTCCACCCTGCAAGATTACTACTTGTTCCTGCTCGTTTAAAAGGAAAAGGGGGAGGTGTTGCTGTAATTTATAGCAATATCTTCAGTATTACTCAGAAATCTAGTTTAAAATATAATTAATTTGAAGTGATTGTGTTTTCTGTAAGGTTATGTAGCGTAAGTGATAAATCCTCCAAACTTTTGTGCTGGCTACTGTATACAGGCCACCAGGGCACAATTCAGATTTTATCAAAGAATTTGCTGATTTTCTATCAGAGTTAGTACTGGCTGCAAATGAAGTCCTAATTGTTGGTGATTTTAATATACATGTAGATAACAAAAAAGACACATTGGGATTGGCATTTAAAGATATTCTGAACTTTATTGGAGTTAGACAACACGTGTCAGGACCTACTCATTGTCATAATCATACTCTCAGATCATTATCTAGTCTTGTGTAAACTTCATTTAGCCAAGGCTGCAAAGCCGACTCCGTGTTACAAATTTGTTAGACCTGTCACTTCTGCCACTAAAGATTGCTTTATTAATAATCTTCCTGATCAGTTTCATCATCTCAACATCCCAGATAGCTTAGAAGAACTAGAGGTATTTCGTATTTCATGGAAAGAGAGCTCGATTGCATCTAGAGAGGCTGTAAAAGATGCCAGATCTGATTCAACCCTATAAGAAGAAAATAAAATATTTGAAACGGTGGCTAAACTAATGAAAAATAAATATTCAAGCCCAGAAGGTTTTAAGCAGCACAGCAGTAATGACTTTATGAACTTCTTCACTTATAAGATTGATAATATCAGGGAGAAAATTATAATTATGCAACCGTCTACTACAGTATCGCATCAGGGAGTGCATTATAGTCTCCCTAAGGAAAAATTTGATTGATTCATTACTATAGGAGAGGAAGAATTTTCTAAACTCGTTAAATCATCTAAATCGACAACATGTATGTTAGACCCTATACCGACTAAGCTACTGAAAGAGACTCTTCCAGAGGTCATAGATCCTCTTCTTAATATCATTAATTCATCTTTGTCACTAGGATATGTACCAAAAAGTTAAGCTGGCTATGATTAAACCGCTTGTTAAAAAATCACAACTTGATCCTACAGAATTAGTAAATTACAGGCCAATCTTGAATCTACCTTTTCTGTCAAAGATTCTAGAAAAGGCAGTATCTTTACAACTATGTTCCATTTTTAGAAAGAAATGATATCTGCGAGAATTTTCAATTAGGATTTAGACCGTACCATAGTACTGAGACAGCTCTCATAAATCAAAAAGTCACAAATGATTTGCTCTTATCATCTGATCGTGGTTGTATCTCTCTATTAGTGTTACTGGATCTTAGTGCTGCATTTGACACTATCGACCACAACATTCTTTTAAATAGACTCAAAAATTATGTTGGCATTATAGGAAATGCATTAGCATGGTTTAAATCATACTTATCTGACCGTTATCAGTTTGTAGCAGTAAATGGAGAGATGTCTTATCAGTCACAAGTTCAGTATGGCGTACCACAAGGCTCAGACGGTTGCTGTTCACTCTGTACATGCTACCCTTAGGAGATATCATTAGGAAGCATGGCATTAGTTTTCACTGTTATGCTGATGATACGCAGCTCTACATTTCTTAACACCCTGACGAAACTTACCAATTCACAAAATTATTAACAGAATGCATAGCTGATATAAAAAACTGGATGACTAGCAACTTCCTACTATTATACAGTTTATACATGTTTGGGATAATTTGATATGTCTAAGTGCGACTGATACAAATGTCTCATTTCCAAAGAAGTTAATAAAAAGGTAATACAATTCTTAAGAGTTTAGAAATATCTTGCACACAAAATAAGTGTGTCTTACAGGCAAATGGCCTCCTGCTCTCAAAAGGTTGTTTGCACATGTTTCCATGTGAAAGAGGTTTCTGTCTATTTAATGAAATGCAGCAAAAGGCTCTGCGATTTGTAGCTCAAATTGGCCCGTGAATGCTGAGAGTCGCAGAGACATATTTGTATTTCCTAATGTCAAGGTTTGCATCTTCTCTCCTTATTCCAGAGCATTTGATGTTTTGTATCTGATCTTTAAACTGATTAAGAAATTGGCATGATACATTTACCTGACATATGAAGTTTACTTAATTTACTTCTAAAATACATCAAAATAAAATATTATGTAACTGACCCCTGAATAATGAGCAGCAGCTATTGCATCAGTGCAGTCACTGTGTGTTTTGATGTGTTGCTTTCACACCTCTAATGAATAGATCATCTCTGCATTCAGCACAGGTGTTAACAGCACTCTAAGGTGCACATTTACTCAACAGCAAACCATAATGGCTATAATTGGCCTTCAGAGTTTACTGTAGCTGTAATGAATAACCTCGGGTGACTTATTATCAGGAATAAATTAGAAACTTGTCATTGCTTGTTTGACAAATCAACAGCTTCAAAGAAACTGGTAGCCAGGCAAGACAAGTTACCAATCCTGAGTGGCGACTTCACTGCATGCATTCAGCACTGCTTCCTACTGTTTTCTTCCTTTTTCTGCTGTGTAACAACAAAAGGGATATGCCCAACCCAAGGTTCAAAGTTGATACAATGAACATTAGAGGGCACTAGCAGAAAATATATATATTATGACTACATGAAACAATTCTAAATGAAACATTTATTCTATTGACATATATGCATGAGCTCAAATGTTGGGAAATTTAGTGAAAAGTCAATCTTCCCGATTGAGATTGTGCAAGACAAGTGAACGTAATCATCATTTTTTATATAGGTTACATCATCCAGGATTAGCACAAGTAAATACAATTTTGATGAACAAAATAACACACAGGTATTCCCTCTATGTTGTAAACAATAAGAGTTTGCTCTAGCCCTTATGTCATTAAGCGACAGGAAGCTCGTGCTCCAGACTGCTATGAATCCGCTCGGAACCATTTGCTGAGGCTGTGAATTACATGTAAAAATGTTGTAAATAATGTTCAGTTTCTTGCATGGGCTGATTGTTTCGCTTCTTAAGACCTCAATGTATTGTCAGGAGCCACGGGTTTTAATTGACCCCATCTCTGTGTGACCCAAACTCTCCTGTGTCTCCTGTGTCACACGAGCTCTTAGAACACTTTAGTCCTTCACGTCTATTGCAATCTCAAAACTCTGGCCAGTTGACAATACCTAGAATATCAAAACGGCTGGCGGTAGATCCTTTTCCTATTTAGCACCTAAACTCTTAAACAATCTTCCTAACATTGTCTGGGAAGCAGACACACTCTGTCAGTTTAAATCTAGATTAAAAACACATCAGGTTTACTGTAATCATCTGGATCCAGGCCGTATCCAGACCAGGTGGAGGACCTTTACCTAGACACGATCACAACTCATCCCTGAAGTGTCAGCAGTGATTTTGTCAACAAGACTCTCCCCTGTGAAGGCCTCATCGACACGACAGCCATCGGCACTGATCCTCAACAAACCCATCGCCATACCGGCGTGACTCCGATCTTCAACTAGATGGAACTGGATAATATTCAGATTTTTCCAAACCAATCTGACTTCTGACCTATAATGCTGCCTGAATCATAATCATACACTATTCGTTCATTGGCCAGAGGAGAACTGGCCCACCTGACTGGTTTCTCCCAAGTTTTTTTTCCTCCATTCTGCCACCTGATGGAGTTTGGTTCCTTGCCACTGTCGTATTTTTCCACCTTTGTTGCCATTGGCTTGGCTTGCTTAGTTGGGAACATTAAATGTAACATTTAATAATAATACTTATCTGCCTGCATTGACACAATTATACAAGAACTTAACTGAGCTGGACGATGACATCACGGTTTACTCCAGAGTAAGTTTTACACATTTTTAAAACAAAAATGAAGCGTCACTGAACTTAATTAAGCTGAACTGCTATTTTCTTCAGGAAACAAACTTTTTTTGCATTATTTTCCTGTCATCTCTGTAAAGCTGCTTTGAAACCATCTGTATTGTACAAAGCGCTATATAAATAAATGTGACTTGACTTGACTGACTCTTACCAAACCGGTAAGAGATATTTTGAAGAATGTGGGTAACCAGTTTCGCTTCCCACTGACTTTTTTTTCTTTTTTTAGTTTTTTGAAAAAACTTCTTTAACTTTTGAACCGTGTAAGGGCCCTTTCACACCTACCTTGTTTGGTCTGGATTTTCAGACTTTTCAGTTTGATTCGACTCAAAATTGGTCCGATGAAAAGAGGTAGTCTCGGTCCGGATCAAACTGAACAAAGGTTTGGTTCGTTATAGTGTAAAAGCATTTTCTGTAAGGTTCGGACTTTCAGACCATTTACAGGAAGTTCCGGTGGTTCCCGCGTAGCCGAAGAAGACAAAGATAGCAGGAAAAATGAGCCGTGGTAGCACATGGGGAGAGGAGGAGACAAGGTTTTTATTTGAAATATGGTCTGACGACATAAGAAGTCAACTGGAAAAACGCAAAACGCTTGCAGTCTTCTCCTCCTTTCCTGCCGGCGACGATCATATGTTCGCACAACGAGGACGTTCATTGGGCGAATTTGAACTAGCCTTGCGTATAGTTGGTGCTGCAGATAGTAATACCATAATAATAACAATATAGTTTCAACGATATGCGTCTGTTCATTCATTGTTGTCAAAGTTACCCACCGATTTGACAACACGCTGACGTCAGACGCATGTCCGTTTACAAACCAATCAATGTCGAGATGCAGCCCACATAGATGATGACGACAGGACGCAAGCATGTCATGTAAAGTTCTTTAGTGCGCTCGCATAATTGCAGTGTGAAACCAAACCAAAACTTACAGAATGTATAAAATGTATCAAAACATGAACTTCAGGTGTGAAAACGCCCTGAGAGAATCCTAATCTGGACTGAAGAAATTAATTGCATTTCAAAGCTAATGTTCCAAAAAAAAAAAGATTTAAAATTTTTTTATAATCAATTAACAAACACCATCGCACACCTGCAGGTGATAGGTGCATAGGAAAATAAGACCAAATAGGTAGGTCGACAAATCTGCAAATAAGGAACTCCTGCACACTATCGGTACTTGCAAATTAATATAAAAAATATTTTATTAGCCACGTTTCGGTCTCACGACCTTCATCAGGCATATGATGAAGGTTGTGAGACCGAACCGTTGCTAATAAAAGTTTTTTTTTATATTAATTTGCAAGTACTGATAGTGTGCGGGAGTTCCTTATTTGAAAAAAAAATTATAATAAAAAAACTTTGTATGTTACATCATCAGTGGGCAGTAGATGGGTGGGCTGTCTGATACATACTGTATAAATTAAAGGACAGAAAGGAGAGCAGAACAAACTCGAGGAGGAGACTCACTCATGGCCTATGAGACAGAGGATCATGAGACTCAATACTGCTTTCCTGCCATCAACTCATCATGTATCAAGGGAATGCGCTATAGATATGAATACAATATCATGTATGTGTTTGTATCATTGCTGTCAGCATGGACTGTGTTTCTGAACCTGCTGGTGATCATCTCCATCTCTCACTTCAAGAAGCTTCACACTCCAACTAACCTGATCATTCTCTCTCTGGCTGTGGCCGACCTGCTTATGGGACTTGTCATGCCCATAGATGCCACCAGACTTATTGAGACGTGTTGGTACTTTGGAGACACTTTCTGTAAACTGTTTATGATAATCCTGGGATTGGTTTTCTCAGCATCTCTTAGTAATTTAGTATTAATTGCTGTTGATCGTTATGTGGCTGTGTGTCACCCTTTACTGTACCCACAGAAAATAACCACAACTAAAACTTTACTGAGCATCTGTCTGATCTGGGTTTGTTTTTCAACTTACAATGCTACAATTGTAGCTAATAGTGGATATTTAGACACTTCACTCAGAACAGACATGTGTTATGGAGAGTGTTCTGTAATGATTGGTTTTGCCTGGGGAGTCACTGATCTGTTCATGTCTTTTATTTTTCCTTGTACCCTAATCATAACTTTATATTTGAGGATATTTTATGTTGCACGTCAGCAAGTGAAAGTTATAAACTCTCTGATGAAGGGTGGTAAATGTGTAATGGAAGGATCAGTGAGGAGGAAATCTGAGAGGAAAGCTGCTCTGACATTAGGAATCATTGTGACAGTTTATTTGCTGTGCTTTATTCCGTATTATATCTGTTCTATATCAGTAATATCTTCCACAACCATGAATCTATTGACATGGGTCTTGTACACAAACTCAGGTCTGAATCCTCTGGTCTATGCTTTATTTTATCCCTGGTTTAAAAAGACAGTTAAACACATCTTAACTCTGAAAATATTTCAGCCAGCATCCTCTCTCATCAATATTTTTACAGAGCATTAATTGTAATTAAACTGGTAAAGCTGTCCCTCATAAAGGATATGCTTATCATTGTATGGTTTATATTTTTAATTTACACTACATGTTATGTTCAATTTTAACAATTAATTAAACTTCCTTCCACACACATTGAAATTAAGTGACACAATGTTCATAAATTGTATTAAATTAGCTTATTAAATAAACTGAGCAAGCAGCATAAATCCTCAATGTACTGGAATAAATGGTAAAGGTAGATATTATGTGCTTTATGCTTAATCACTTTCATCAATATTGTTGCATCTGTGTTATTAAAGATCAAATAAGATAAAGATCAAAAAGAGGACAGTAAAAAGTGATGTTCTCTAACTTTCAGAAAATGTCTTAATGTATAACTATTGGTATGAACAAAAAGATTCAACAACTGAGACATAAACTAAACAAGTTTCACAGACATTTGACAAACAGAAAAGAGCTAATAATGAGTCCCTGAACAATATCAAAATTAGCAGTCATATCTGGTGTAGGCAGAAGTACCACAGAATCTGATGTGGTCAATGAGATTACTGTGGTGTCTGTTAGATACAATATTTCATGAGTTCGCCTGCTCATCCAGTCTAAACAGTTAATGGTAAAATAACTGAGCTTGATGTCCTCGAAGGAGCTTGATCCCCCGTAACTGAAGAATTGTCAGTAGGATGCCGCAATGACTGCTCCTTATGTACGCTCAAAATGATAATTGAGTGTAGGCCTACTGAATGAGGCTCTTCCCGAACCTACATTCAGTCAGGGCCACTTTCGTCAAATGTATATTATTATAATAATGCATACAGTTAGTGTTGGCGGTATGGATCTGTTATGGGCAAAATCCACGCGCCCGTCCGTGCAGCCATGCCTGGACAGAGCGGTGAGATCGTGGCCCCGCATCCAGTAATCATGCATACATAATTGCAATTACATTTTTACATGAGTGTTGTAAACAAGCCAAAATACATGAAAGATGATACAATGAAATTAACTACGATAATTAACTAACAATTAACTAACAGAATTGATTAGATTACAGATACAGATAAGTGGAGTTGGGGATGGAGGCGGGAGTGCAGTGTGCAGATAAGCAATAGAAAGAGGCTGAACGAATGGGAATTTAAAGTGACGAATGCCGCAAGTGGATTGGTACACGTCAGGAACAGCTGACTGTTGTAAGGCGATGCTCAATTTTGGAACTTTATTTCACAAGTGAACAATGTTTACTCATTCTCTGTGCTAACTGGAATAAGAAATGTATGTTTATTTGTCAGCAAAAGTCCGCTGGATGACGCAAAATGGCTTCCGGAAATCAGGAAAGCAGATAAACTGTCACAATGAGTCGTCCTAACATCAGAGCAGCTTTACTCTCAGATTTCTTCCTTACTGAACCTTCCATTACACATATTCATCAGAGTTTATAACTTTAACTTGCTGATGTACTACACTGAAAAATTCATATAGTTATTATCAGGGTGCAAGGATACAGCAAGGGCACGTTTAGATCCTTGCAAAACTCATTATAAAGGGACACTGATCTGTGTGACAAGTCTGCTGCTAAGACCATCACCATTGTAAGCTAAACCAGTAGAGACAGATGCTCATCAAAGTTTAACTTAAAAGAGAATGTGCAATTGCAAAGCAATTCTTTTTCTGTTTACCACTCATCCAAAGTGTCCCCCAAGGTGTCATGACAATACAAATACTGCTAGATTTTCTAGCCAAACTGTTTATTATACACCACATACTTTACAACAAGAATTTGTCTTAAAGGGGACCTATTATGCCCCTTTACACAAGATGTAAAATAAGTCTCTGATGTTCCCAGAGTGTGTATGTGAAGTTTTAGCACAAAATACCCAACAGAATCTTTTTTACAGCATGTTTAAATTGTCAATTTTTGGGGCTGAGAAAAACGCGCCATTTTATGTGTGCCCTTTAAATGCAAATGAGCTTCTGCTGCACGGCACAGGGGGCGGAGCCTCACGAGCTCGCGATCTGTCAGGACAATCATCTCACGGAATGATAATATCAGAACAAAACTCTCAGTAACGGTGTTCATTTCGACCCGGAGTTGGACAATAATGCCCACAGAGTCAGAGAATATATGCTGTATGGAGATGGAACAGGTATACTGTAGTTTAGTTTAATTACGGTTATGTATTTGTCATCTGATTGTAATCACTATTAATTCAAGACTGCTGTAGTGGACCCGTCCGAATGATAGCCAAATATACTGATGAGTTTAATATTGTACATCACACAATGAAGCGTCAGTTTTACTCCAGAAAATCACCTTAAGAGCTGAGTAAACACAGTATAAGACCTTTTCAATGTAATTGCGTATTACGTGACGTCACGAACGTAAACGTTTTTATTTATTTTTGAAATGAGCGATCGTTTCGCTAGATAAGACCCTTATTCATCGTCTGGTATCGTTTAAAGCCCGTTGAAGCGGCACTGACACTGTCATTTGGACCTTGAACCGTTTGGTCGCCAGTGAAGTACATTATATGGATAAATGTTTTCATCAAAAACCTTAATTTCTTTTCGACTGAAGAAAGAAAGACATGGACATCTTGGATGACATCGGGGTGAGTAAATTATCAGGAAATTTTTTTTTAAAGTGAACTAATCCTTTACGGCCTGTTCACATCAAGGGGGATAAAGGCTCCAATAAGGTTCCATGGCGAAGTTCTTTTGATTTGGGGTAAAAAGAAGTTTGAAATATGTGACCAGTGGTATAATGTTAGCGAACATCCCACACCAGTATACAGTATTAACCCTTTTCCTGCCATTGACTGAAATTTCCATAATTTGTGAGAAAACACTTCCCCGCCATTGATGGAATTTTCAGATTTTAGCTCAAAATGTTGCATGAATAGATGCATGAAGCTAGAATAAAATAGGTTTTTTTGTTTAAAAGCAGAGGGTCAGTTCTTTCTTTTGATATATTGCATGTTCAGATATTCATACAAACATTTTGGGGGCCATGAAATTTCGGTGAAAATGATCAAAAACGCTGGCGGTGACTGACAACTTTTAAAAAAACACTGGTGGGGAAAGAGTTAAACATTAAAAAAAAACTGTGTCAGTGTCTCTTTCACTTAAAGTGGCTCTCCAGTGTGTTTGTGTTTTTAGATTAATGATTACGATATAACCGTCTCATATTTTTAATGCAAAACAAAGTTATACAACGCAGATTCAGTTTGCCTAATAGCTGTTCACGAAGGTAAGAAGCTCATCAACTGAATAAACACTATATTTTTTTTTATATTCCCATGCAAACAAATATAATTGTCAACACCCAAAAAGTAAATACAAGAAAAAGAAAATAAACTACATTAAACAAAAAAATTTAACAGATAAGTGCTTTGCAGGAATTGGTCATTAGGTTGCACAATTCAATAAAGTGAAAACTGATGTGTGCAAGTCTTATCTGATGGTTTAGTTCATCAAAGGATGTCCAAAGTTGAAGCGGTCCTTTAGTAGATGAATAATCCAACCATTTGCAATGATTTCACTCCCAACGATAACAGTTCTCATGCATCAAATTCCTTCAAATCAGGAACAGTCATAAATAGGCCAAACACCACACGCTTATATCCCTCTGGGCTTTAAATACATATTTAGTTTGCAACATGCAGTGTTAAAGTCACTCAGAAAGAGTCCTTCTAAAATACATACAATACATTTTAGTTGAGCTTGAAATAAAACATTTCCTGACCAGGACAGCACAAATGCAGGTAAGTCATGCTTTCTACTGCTGCTGTTCTGCTAACTTCCCCTACATTTCCTCTCATTTAGGCACCATAGCACCCCTAGCGGTGAGGAGGAAAGACTGTAGATAAAAGACTTCGTAACAGGGTTTTCTGTTACAACGAGACAAGAATTTAAAAAATGTGCACCAGCTACTAACACGGATTTCTTTATATACTCAATTGTCTGTATAACTTTTTTGGAAGCCGGCTTTCATATTTGTGGGCACCATATCTTTGCATAAATTATTTGGCATACGTGACGCCGCCAGTTATTTCTCAATTAACTCTTTTCCTACAGTATGTTGTACAGTTCGCATGCCTGATTTTTGTTCACCTGGTTCGGAATGTGCCATTGTTTTTCTATGTAAGCACACACTAGACAGACGTCTTTAGCGCCTAACTTTTAAAAACTTCCTTGTTGTGTTTTTAACCGCAAAAAATTATTCTGTGTGAATGGCCAACACTCTTGTTTTGCTGCAACAAAAGTTTGAAAGTGCTTGCAAATTTCCTGGCTCTGTCAGGGCCATCCCAGATGAACATCCCCGCCTCCCACCCCAGGGCTTAATTTGAGCCGGAACACGCCGGAACATGTTCCGTCACCTCCGACATTGGATCCGGAACCTTTTTTATTGGATCCGGCACCTCCTGTGTCACTAAAATTAATTGCCTAGATGAAAAAAAAAAAAGACTGTTTGTGTGTAGTGTTCAATGTTTGTGACACATGACTTGCGCGCTAGTTGTACGAGTTGAGATTGCTGCCTCTATCGTTTCACTCAGGGGACTCAAAAAGACAGGAAAGTTTGCTTAACTTTTTCAAATACGCTGGACAGTCAGATCCCAAAAAAGCAAAAATCGTTTCCGCTGATCAAAACGGAGACCACGGTGGACACAGTAGCCTAGTGTCGATATCTCGTTATTTCGACATAAATAAGGGGACATTCTAATCTGCATTAAGCCACATTAAGCGTTCTTATAGCCTAATGGTTTTCTATGGGAGGAAAATGCTTAACCGTTCATATTATGGGCTCATCTGATTTTTTGTACATAGCCTATTTGTTAGGATTTTAGTATCATAATGATTAGGCTAATAAATGCACGCACAATTATCCGTGATTTTTTTTTTTTTTGAACAAATGCCTTTCCACTTGTGTGAGCAAAATTCAGAATTAAATTAATGTGCAGAAATTTGTACAAATAGAGAGTAGGCTATGTAGGTCTACTATACTGTTGTAGCCTTTAAAAAAAGCGCGTTTCATATTTGTTAAAATATTATAACGGTTTTTTTTTTTTTCATTTATGTTGATTTATGAAAAGTGAACAGCACGACCGAGTAAGATACGATGCGCAATATGAGACATGGAGCGGGTCAGACATGATTTTGACCGTTGAAGTTGAAGTTGTTATAGAAAGCCTTTCTTTAAAGTGAATTTCGTTTTGTATAAATTGTATCTTAATTTTAATCAATTTTTCATCAACCAATTGCCTGTATTTAATGAATAGGCCGACGAAACAAATATAACGGAGGCGCCCGCGCGCTCACTTGCGCACGTGAACTAGAGCACATCCTAACTCAACGAAACTCAGAGTATGCCTCACATAGACATGACAAATACATCAAATACACACAGCTTGAAATGTCTCTAAACGAAATAATTCATAACGAAAAAAGAAAAAGGCTACTCTCTGATAATCCAGGCTTGTTTATGTGCATTTCTCTCTATAATGGTGCGTTCACACCGGACGCGAATAGCGCGTCAGGCGCGAGTGATTTCAATGTTAAGTCAATGCAAAGACGCGTTACAAGTCTTATTACAATTACACATTATGCACACTGTAACCTCAAATGACATAATATGGAGTCTTTGCATTGACTTAACATTGAAATCACTCGCGCCTGACGCGCTATTCGCGTCCGGTGTGTGGGTGCAGTAAGCGCATTCACACGGAGATGGCGATCGTCAACTTCATCTTTGCAGCCGAGTCGACACTTTTAGAGAAAACACTTGTTTATTAATAAAAATCAATAGGCTACACACCGAATTACGCACACATATTATTTCGAAATAACGAGATATTGTGTTGAAATAACATTATTAATAATAATAGCCTACATCTTTTAGAATAGATCTATTTGATTGAATGCTGAATGTTGCGCTTGTTCAATTTAATAAAAATAAAAACTTTAATTGTGATCATTAACATAACTGAATATTAAATATTAGTGACCAAGTTTTGCGCAGCTCCCCGTCAATGAGCAGCACCCACTCAGCACATGCTGTCCCTCCCTGCAGAGAAGCTATGTAGGCAGTGTAATTTTTATTTTATTTTTTTGTTCCGTTTCCTCCAACCCCCGTTTTGAGTCGCCGGATCCACCCCCCCTCTGCGCTCCGGGACCTCCGACTTTACAAATTAAGCACTGTCCCACCCCCATGCTTGGGATGGCCTTGGGCTCTCAGAAACATCATCTCTCCTGTATCCAACATATTCCCAAACCACAGATGGGTTTTTTTTATACTGTCCTGGATTCACCTTCCCTGATTCTGTGCTTACTTGTCGTAATGGTAAACTGCTCGGTTCTGTTCTCGCGCGAGATTTAGGCATGCTGCATTCAGAATCGTGCTTTCTGCGGTTAAATCGCACAGCCCTAAGGATAAATCCTTTATAATAAATAGCCTAACGCAATATTCTTTTAAAAAATAAGAATGGTCAAGTTTGATTTAATGGTGATTTTAAAGAGGCGGATGACATAAGTGCA
Source organism: Phoxinus phoxinus (assembly GCF_949152265.1). Classification (NCBI taxonomy): domain Eukaryota; kingdom Metazoa; phylum Chordata; class Actinopteri; order Cypriniformes; family Leuciscidae; genus Phoxinus; species Phoxinus phoxinus. The sequence goes on from NC_136898.1 coordinate 6,543,833, forward strand.
ACACAGGCTTATAATAAACAGAATGTAATCATGGTGTGGACACTAGAGGTCTTCTCGGGTCCTAAAAACTGTACCCGACCCGAATCGACTCAAATCACTACTTACCCGAACCCGACGTGCATCATTTATTTATTTTTTTAAGAAAAACCCGACCCGATACAGACCCGATAAAATTAGACCCGAGGCCGACCCGACCTGACAGCATTTCCTTTCGAACCCGACTGGACCCGAACGTAAACGGCATTTACATCCATGGGCGTCCGTATTTTCAGAAGTGCATTTTCAGAAGTGCTGGGTACAATGATGCATTATTTTTTCTTTTTCGCGCAGGTCATGGTTTGAAAGACGATGTCCTGTAGCTTACTAATGTACGCTCTCCAAGCTACTATGCTCTCCACAGAACATAAAATATTCATTTTATTTTATTTTTCGTGTTTGCATTTATGGGGAAAAAACAATTTGAGGACGTGACAGTTCTCGGTTACGGACGCGACCGCTCTGAAATCGGCAAAAGACTGCTTTAAAACTTTCACAGAGACCTCAAACAGAAAGCACAAAGCCTTTCTTTAAAGTGAATTTCGTTTTGTATTAATTGTATCTTAATTTTAATCAATGTTTCATCAACCAATTGCCTGGATTTAATAAATAGCCTACTAAGTAAAGCAGATAATAGAAACCACGACGACACGGGCGCCGGAGCTCGTCTCATAAATGAACCGAAACTCAGCATAGCCTACTTGCCTCACAGACCTGAGAAATATATCTATTATCTACAGAACGCTTGAAATCATTCTTTTAAACAGAACAATTCAAAACGAAATTCATAATGTCTGTGACTGTGAGGCTATAGGCCTACTGTGTTTCAGTTTATTTTTGAGACGCGCTCCAGTTCATGCCACGGAGACCAGGGTTTTCAGATCCAAGTGGACCCGTGAAGACCTCTAGTGGACACTAATATAGTTATCGTTCCTGGTGTGAATGGGCCTTTGAAACTTTGAAAACTGTGCTGCATTAAAGATGAAAAGACTGAGTTGCTTCAGAAACTGACGTCTGTAGGATGTTTCAAACTAAGTAGTCCAGTTCAGCATTCATTACGGAATACATTTCATAAATGGCATCTACAGTTGCAGTGAAGTTTATCAAGAACTGGCAAACTTTTGTTAAGCATTCCTCCTCTGCAACTTCTTGATCCTTGGATAAAGCTTTAAGAAAATCTGACCTGCATGGAGCAGCATATTGGGCAGCCTACAGCAAAACCAAACAGAAATGCTGGGTAAGCAAGCAATCATTGTCTTAATACAAAAGCCATACGTTATTACAGATGACCCACATTTTTCGACTAATTAAATTCCATGACTTTTTCAGTTGTTTATAATCACAGTAAAAGTATATTTACAGACTATTTTTACTAGACAATTTCCTTTACAAGACTTTTCCAGGCCTCATTACATGCAAAACAAAATGACATGGCCATCTCGCCATGCACACATAGCTACTGAAAACACCCACCTTGAAGACTTTCTGGACGATCCAGCCGTGGTACCTCTTGAGGGCTTGTTCATACGCTTTAGTGATATTGATACGAATAAGATTGGGATTGTCCTCATCTTTCTCCCCATCCACTAGACTTTGCAGTAAAATCTGAATGAACCGCAGACCTCTGAGGAAAACACTGGTGATACTGTCAAACAATTTATGAAAAATCATAAATTGTACATGCATAGTATATTTTTATTAGAGCTGCACAATTAACACATTAAATCCAATACGTAGTGGACATGTTTTCCCCCCAAACTAGTTTAAGGTTAGGGTGTAGGATGTGTTTAGGGGTTATCTTCTGTAACATTATGTTGGTGATCAGCACTGTGATTGACATGAGTAATGAAATCTTTAGAATCGACTGCGGACGGAGTTTGCGCTAAACAGGTTTGGGCAATACAGTAAAAGCACTACGACTAAGTATTGGATTTAGCGCAGTGCGTCATCACTACAAGCTGTGAGGACAGTCACAACACCCACACGATCTTGTTCCCAGATAATGATTCACAATTCACCTATGGTCGCAACTTTAGGTGCGTTCACGTCATGTACCGGTAGAAACTGTGGTACGCAGGAAGGGAGACTAGAGGCCATTTTTTTAATGGATGTCAATGGAGGAGAGGCTACATAACGCTGTAGAAACTGGTTTTGTGGGAAAACTGCTTATTTAATGAATCGACAGCCCATTGGCTAATCTTCAACATGTTTGCTTTTAAACATTTGTTTTGGATCTATCTATTTTTAAAGTTTCCACCGAAAAAATCCTGTTTTATAAGAGAAGTCACGGGCAATTGCAGGACAGGATTACGTTTACAGCATTTCTCATTCATTTCTATGGTATCCGCAAAGAGTTATTGATGCGCCGCTATAGTTACATATTTCCCAATGTTACATTTTGTTAATTGCATTTTATAAATAAAATAATACTAACATTTTTCAATATCTCTAAAAAATAAAATTTTGCTTAGTAAAGTTCAGGTTTTGTAAATCACATAAATAAACATTTTCCTTCAGAATTGTGGTCTATTTTAATAGCCTACAAAAATTAGATTCTCTGTGTATTTCGAATTGTGCAGCTCTAGTTTCTATTAATGATTTGTTGTTATTATTTCACATTATTTTTGAGATTTAAAATCAGAAAAAACAAAGGACATGCAGAAGGCCGGTGACACACTGGATGCGTGGCGTGAGCGTCTCAGCTGCGTGGCGTGTCCGTTTTTATTTCGGCTCCCATGTTAACAGGTTAGAGCTTGCAGACTGCCTGCGTGAGACGCGCGTCTCAGGCGCGGCATGAGCCGCGCGGAAAACGCGTGCATGCTAGAAATAGAACCGACGCCTATTTTTCACGCGACACGCAAGCGTGTTGGAAGCGTTTCCAGGCAAAATTGAATAGGAAAACATGTTTATATGTCATTTTGTACACAATTACATATTAATTAATGGCATTTTAATGTTTTAAAGTCTATAGGTTGACATAAATTCAGATATAAATGTAATAAAAAAATAAAATAAAAAAAAATCGATTTTCAAATATTGCACCTGTCAAACATAGTCTATTTTTGAAAATCTGATTTTGGAAGGTGAAGGTGTGTGAAAAAAGTTGAAACTGTTGTCGTGAAGACAAGAGCCTGTCGGCGGCCTCCCTCTGTCACCTACAGCAGCAGCAGCGCGCCAGCGCCGCGTCAGGCACGTTTCTGGTGTGTAAAGACACAGAAAACGCGACGCATCCGCCACGCAGCTGACACGCAACAGAAACGCCACGCATCCAGTGTGTCACCGGCCTGTGTGAACAAATTACCTCTTTAACCACATAAGCGCCAGCGTGGCTCCAACTTTAGGCCACTCTGAGCCATAGATGCTTTTCTCAATGAACAGTATCTGCTGAAGAGTCTCATACTTCACTGGATCTGAGTCATAGACAGCTTTAATTTTCTAGTGAGAATTGGGAAGAATTCAGAACACTCATAAAATACATTTTCAAAGGCATTTGATATAGGAAGCATCCTTAAAAACTGACTAATGAACACATACCCGGTACTAGCTTAGCCCTTAGACTTACTGTGATGTTTCCATTTATGTCAGCCTTAATTGGTGCAAAAACCTTGGAACCCAGGCAATCTGAAATGTAATTTTATAAAACGCATTATAACAGCTAATCCTGACATCATACAATTGTTTACAAATCCGAAGCAGCTATTTTAAAGGGCTGTAGCCTAGGTACCAAGAAAGTTGTAGCCATCTGGTAAACAAACTGTTGATCCACTATACTAAACTACTTATAGTTTTAGTATCATAGTTAGTACAATATAACTAGACAGGCCTAGAATAAAATACTATGAAATATATCAAACTGTAAATAACAGGAATTCACTGAAACAACATTTATTGTACCCATATTCTGATCACTTCAGGAATCAGAAGGCATTTTTGCCGAGGCTATTTTCTGACCCTGGAACACAGTGATAAACGCGCATGGTAATTTGGCACCACCGTGTGGTTAAAAGAGGTATTCACCCGCGCTGCGTAAAGACTATCAGTTCTGTTTTGTCCACTGCGTTCAATGTTTAATGACCCCCTTGTTGTTTATTACACAAATTTGGACAAACTGAAATGTCAAATGTGAAAGTCAATAGCAGGGAGAGAAATATTTAATGTCCAAAATTGCTTTCATTGTGTTTCCCCCCCAGTTATTGATTCTATTTTAAATAAACTTCGGTATTCTATAGGCCTTAAGATACAGTTTATTATGCTCGCTCGCTCACCAAAAACTCATATATGTTTTTGTAACTTACTATTAAGTCACACGTAAGTTAACGACTTACCGAAAAAATGTGGAAGATGAGAAACTGACTCCAGAAATGTTTTCGTGGCGATCTCGTTGGTGTCTGTCAGCGGCGCAAACTGCTGATCCAGCAAAAGTGCCATCACAAAACATGTAAATAATGCTAGCTGCTGAAATCTTGTGGCTTTTTTTTTTTTTTTGTCAAAGGTTCGCCACCGTTCGTTTCTAATTTAAATTCTGTGAAAAAAATATTCAACAGCCAACAGGTGAGGGAGAGTTACTGACAAATTGACCGACTCAAGCAAGCAAACCCGAAGTGAGTTCAGTCAGTCACCGCAGTGGCCACAGCGTTAATAAATCATGACAGCATTTTAAATACCCTCCCCACTGACAAGCTACATGCTTTTAAATAATTAAATGGGTTATATCCCTTTATAGGATTAAAACCGTATGGACCTTGTGGCAATTTATAAATAAGTGCAACAGAGCCGCTTAAAAGGATAGCTCATTAAAAAAAATGAAAATTCTGTCATTTACTCTTCCTGAAGTTGTTCCAAACCTGTACGAATTTCTTTGTTCTGCTGAACATAAAATATTTGATGCGCCCCATTGAGTTCCATTAAGTAAAACATTTGATTAAACTATCCCTTTAAGATTTGATGTCATTCTACAGTACATGCAAATAATGAATGAACATGCTTTTTTTGATTAAAAATGACAAGCTGTAGCATGAATACAATTAAAATTTATTATATTTAGTAACAAGATTGTGAAGCTGCATCAACTGCAAGATGCATATCCCATATGAAGGCCGATTTGTCCTTCCAAATTGAGCAGGTAAGTGCATGTGAACACATCCACCAGCGACTGGAGCAGGAAATGGCACAAACTCGCACCAGATTAGTTGCATACAACTGACAACCATCAGCTTACATGTATAACTTGTATATAAATATAATACAATGTACTGAATAATACAAAGCGACACCACATAATACCGGAATCACTAACACAGCAGCTGGTGGGCCGTTAGGCAATCGTTTGTGTTATTTGTATTATTTCAGACAAGGCAGCACATGAACACATCCTTTGGACACACTAGAGCATCTGTAAAACATCAGACAGAGTGAATTCATAGTAAAAGGATTTCGTTTGACAGTTGCCTATGAATAAACTCAGACATTCTCTGATGCCCTGGACGAATGAAAACTTTCACACACATGCCTGGGATTAAGCTGCAAAGACGGCATCTTGAAATAAATTCTAAGGGACAATAATTTGAACTGGATAATGATTAGGCACAAATGAATGAAAACTATTAATGGCGAAAATAAACATGACATTTTAAAATCATAAGCAGAGGGTGATGTGTCTGTATGTGTGAGGGACTATATATTTAAGTGTATAATAGACACCCAAGCATACACACAAATGAGGTATAACAGCTCACATACTAAAGCACTCCATAATAAGACTATACACTCTGAATACTTAATACAATGGCAACACCAGGACAGGTAAGGTAGGATTTTGCAGCGAGGCTAAAGGTATTTATTGCACAAGAAATGAGGCATTGTGTGTCCTGACATCTACATCACGGTCACATTTTGAGTGAGCTGGTTTTCAAGACAGAAATACTTACTATGCCAGCTGAATTTCAGCAATAATAGCTGTTTACGATTTTCAGTTTTGTTTCACTTAAACTTCGTACATGATATATTTGAAATGTGCAGGTAGGAAATGCGTAAAGGCCATGTTCTGTTCATCCACAAACAAGAGCAATACAGATATGACAAATCAGTTAATTAGCACCATGGGAAGCAAAACAAATATTAGTTTACATTATAAAACGGCACAGTAAAGCTTTGAAAAAATAATAAAAATCAGGCCGCTGATTATCAAGGCTTAGTGCCCCGAAAGTTGTGTTAGTGTAAACGTAAAAAAAAAAAAAAAAAAAAAATTTGATCAATAATACTGGACAATATAATAGCAAAGTGTACATGGTGAAAGGCATGTAACTCAGTTACTGTCTTTGGTAGTCACAGTAACCAGCTGTTTAGCCGCCTTGGCAATGTCGTAGGCACACTGAATAACTTGCTGGGAATCGTGCGGTGTGACCTTTTGACATTCGCCCTGCAGACGGCTGGCACTGGAGGTCAAGAGGCGTAAGGATCCGCGAACGGTCTCGGAGGACGGCCTCTGTGGCGGGAGACAATTTCAGAGCCGTATTAACCGTTTAGTGCTTGGTGTGGATGCAGAGACAATATAAGGATATAAAGGGTTATATTCTCCACTATGGCAAAAGTTTCCTTATTGGCTCAAGGCTTACCTTAGGGAATAATGTAGCCATTTCGGTCACTGCTACAAGAATTCTCTCCGAACACAGGACAAAACTTGGACAAAGAAAGACAATGGAAATTTTTTTTTTTTTCTCTCCGATTAGATCAATTGTCATTTAAAATTATTATGATTCAAATATTAAATTGTATTATAAAAACTTGGGGAAGTAGAACCAAATATACTCTCCAATTCTACTCTGCTGTACATAAACATTTATTTTTTGTTTATATATATATATATATATATTATATATACATATGTGTATCTTATTCATACATCTTTATTTATTTATTTTTTACAATCTATGTACTGTTGTTGTCTTGTACTGGAAGCTTCTTCTGTCACCAAAATCAAGTCCTTGTATGTGCAAAAAAACTTGGGCAATAAAGCCCTTTCTGATTCTGATTCTGAAATGGCTCCAATCATCCACACAAAACCTTTGGACACACTATGACCCAATTCAGCTTTAAAGAAAAAAAGAAAAAAATCAATTTTATTTACAAATACAGGATTAAAACAAGGGTACGAAAAGCCCTTTTTGATAATTAGTGGTTCTTGATGATAAAAATAAAAAAAACTCCCCAAAACCACAGCAACACGTGACTTGTTATGCACGGTGAAAGGACAGCTAAAGTGCAGATCTGGGTGAGTGAAATGCTAACCTAAGGTATCGTTCTCCCATGACTGCATATTTAATGATCATCACAGACCCGAGACCGAATGCTAGCACAAAGGCTCCCAGTGTTCAGAATATTGGATTCAAATGACTGTTCCTGATACTTATGTGAATACTGAACATACGGCATGCAGTAAACTCAGAAAAAAAAGACAAAACATGAGCCATTTGTGGATCTACACGTATCCTTCCAACATGGCCATTGGCCATGTGTTGTTATATCCCAGCTGTGTTGACATAATTCCATCACTTGCTTAACAGACAATAGAGACACTGTGTCACCAGGGCTGAGCCACAGAAGTCTCCAGCTGAAGAATGGGTCCTTTCACACCACTAAAGCCTACCCAGGCTGTCACCACATTTTCTTACCTCTCATGTTTATTTTCCTGTGCAGCTCGGAGTAATTCCTGGATGTTCTTAGTGATCAGCTCTGTTTTGCTGATGACGTCCTCTGTGCACGGTAGAGTCGAATCACACTCGCCCTCAGACAGGTTTTCTGATTGTGGCACAGTACCGTCACCCGGCCAGCCACTCGCCCTGGAGAAGTTACTCAGTGTTGACCTGTGGGGAAGGTGGAAAGCATTCACCGAAAAAAGAAAAAAAAATACATTCACAATTGATATATATATATATATCTTTTTTTTTTTTTTTTTAACAACAAAAGATGAAAAGACAAACCCAGATTCTTCCATCTCAATGTGGTTCAGTGCATTATCATAGTCACTTTCTGGCATGCCGCTCTGGGCGTCCAAGGTGGATCCCTGTAACAGGAGTAGAGTCACAGTGAGCTTTCTGCTTAAACAAGGGATGCAACCTGTTACTGACAAATGGTGCTTACTCAAAGCTTGAAGAGACAGCAAACAATCATGCTTTTGGTGTAGAATCAAAACATCAGCATAACAGAGCTGTAAAGTAAGGCCAGAAACATACTTTGCGCTAGCAGTCAAATGCAGACGCTTGGCCAACACATCGTAAATACTTAACGTGTTCTCGCATTAACAATGCAGTAACAAACCCTCGAGACTCAAGGGGGCGATAGAGTTACCTTCAAACATCTGCCCTATTTAACCGCACTGCAATGTTATTCAGGTAGCTAGCTATAAACATGTTCAACTAAATTTAACTTCCTCAAACTGTTGCTCCACCAGCAACGCCAATGTCATGGGTTCAATTCTCAGGGCGTGCATGAACTGATAAAATGTATACCTTCAATGCAATCTAATTCACTTTGGATTAAAGCATCTGCACAAAAAAGCATGGATTGCATTCTGATACATTTCAAACGATGGGCGGCATCAAACTAGTGTAGCTAGAAGCGTTTGCATTCACGTACTTGCATAGAGTATGTTTCAGGTCTGAGATATCAGAGAGCCAGTGACTGCTTCACACATCAAGCAGAGTGGTGAGTAATGTTAATGGCTGGCGTCTCTCGCTGTGTATACGGTTTAAAGTTAGTAATCCAGCTGAGGAACATGTTGTCCATTGGTTGGACAGATCTGATTCATGCACTGAGTGAATGGGGGACAGGTAGAAGAAGCCCTTCCAACAGCCTGTTCACTGAGCAGGTACTTCACCCTTTGGGTTATCTCATCACAGGACCAGGACAGAGTTGAGGGGAACGTGGGAAGGGAGGAGAAGGCAGTCACCGAGGGACCCTTCCCAATCTAGAAAGGGTTCAGATTATGTTTTGAGGGATTTTTTTAAAATTATGAATGCACAAAAAGAGAAGAGGGGTTATCAAATCATACCTGAAGTGATGATTCATTGGGTTACCAACTGAGTTAAAACCAAAGGAAATAATGAAACGGGAGCACCAAAACCAACTCTGGCTTTGGTTCGGTTTGTACTTACATTAGATGGCAGTGGCTGAAGAGTCAGAGTTGTGTCAGGGTGGACGGTCTCTCCTCTAGGGTGGTACTGCCTCGGACCTGAACCAGTCTCATACATCGACATGGCCCTACAGCCGCGTGGAGGTGCCCTCTGCGGGAGGTCCTGCGACCTTGCCAGACTGTTTGGAGTTTGCCATTTCAGAGTGCTGTTCTCATTCTGGAGGGAGTTTAACTGAAATGAAGACACTAAGCGGAGTCAGACACTTTCAGCTACAGCAGTGATGGAGTGTCGACTGCGATCTGACCTCTTACCTTGCTTTGCATGAGTCTCAACTCCTCACCAAGATGGCAGTTGACCTTGAGGAGCTGCTGGATCTTTGCTTCAGACGCATTGAGGGCACTTTTCACTTCCATGAACTCCTGAACGGTGATCGGGCTGTCCGACAAGTCTGAGGACTCTGAGCTCTGATAAGAAAGATCACAGTTAGTTTTGATCCCACACACTATTACGTAGACCTGTCGCGTTAATTACTATTTTGACTTATCGCACCATATATGGAGGTGACCTCATTCAAAATTTCCAATTATTATATACAATACATATATACTCTAGAATAACTAGGGCTGTCAAATACAATTTCAAATATTCGTCGAATGAAAATTCATAATGAAAGAAATTCATTATTAAAGATTATTATAAATCTCCGGGGGTTAATAAAGGCCTTCTGAAGTGAAGCGATGCGTTAGTGTAAGAAAAAGATCCATATTTAAAACTTTAACTAAAATAACTAGCTTCCGGCAGACAGCCGTACGCATCGATTTACGCAAAAAGAGTAACTCTTAAACTTGCCGCACAAAGTAATGATGATTTTTTAGTGGCATAAAATTGTCTTGAAATGACAATAATATTGTTATTCGCAATTATTCCTGGGATAATATTACTATTACGCACCCAGAGAAATTCAACAATTTACCTTGGTCCTCTCGTCTTTTCCAGATGTTGGTTCTTGCTCAGTATCCTCATCTGATGCTACACTGTCATAATCAGGCTGGTCCATCTCAGAACTTTCACTGCCATGACGGTTTCCAATGTCCTTCAGAATTAACTCCACATTATCTGGGAAGAAACAAAGGGTGGAAGTTGAACTTTATGCATCATACAGTTCATGACAAACCCAAGACCTTTCATCACCTTTGACATTATCAGGAGAATTTCCTTGCTGACGGCGTTTGGCATCAGTTAAAATGTCAATAACCAGCGTGGCAAACTCATGTGCATTGAACCTTGCGAGTTTCTGGCGTCCCTGCAACATAAATACCACAAACAGAGGGAAACTCAAACATGATCAAATCAACTCAATCATTTTAAAAGGTGTGTGCATCCGTGTCAATGTACCTGATTCCTGGTGGAAGAATATTCAGGGTTGACAGGGAGGAAAGGTACCACTGTGGTGTCAGTTACCAAGGTGCTGTGGTTCTGCGTTGCAAGCCAGACTACAATAGCAAAAGAATGACACCATTCACAATGTTAGGATAAAATCAGAATTTGTACTTTTAGAGAAAAATGGATAGATATCAGACTATTACGCTTCTCTAACCTGCATCTGTTTCCCTTCGGTCAACTTCATCGTACACATCCATGGCTAGTTCTTCAAACTGATGATTACTGAGCTGAAAGCACCACAGCAAGGTTATTTTGCTGTATACAGCTAATTTTAGGTGTCAAAATAAAAATGTAATGAGCAACCCACCATGCATGGAGACAAACTAAGGTTCAGCTTTACAAAAACAGTAAACTACTATACAACTTACAGACTGAAGCTTCTTCTTTGCTGCTTTGGCCAGTTCTGACAAGTCAAGACTGCTGTATGTAAAATAAAATGAAGAGAGCCATTATCATCTGATCATAACTTACTCTAGAAAGACAAGCAAGTGCCATTTCCATACTTACACATTTCTTATCCATATGAAGCCAGCAACGAAAACAAATTATGCAATTAAGTATATTAATAATTTACAGGCATGATACAAAAGAGAGCTTATCCTACCTGTCTGCTGTCTGAGGAATTATAAAGTGTTGCCCACTTTTATGATCTGAGGAAAATAAGAAGCCATTTTCTTTCCAGAATCTCAAATCTTTGAGGTACATGCTGCGCTGTCATTACAGAGATACTGATCACTGACCTGGCTTTCTTCCGCAGAGATAGAACGCCAGTCTGTCTGTCAGCTCAAACTGGATCTCCACCAGTCTGTCTGCGAGTTCCTGGTGTCCTGCCTGCCTATAGTGAGACATAACAGATAACAGAGCATAAAACATCACTGAAAAGGATTCATCTTTGTACTGATCCCTCAAATCTGCATTTCTCTCACCTGGCGTAGTCAACAGGAGTCTTCCCAGAACTGTCTTGTGCTCCGGGATCGGCTCCATAAACCGTAAGCAGCTCTGCCTGTAGCAGCTGACCTGCTTTAGCTGCCACGTGTAATGGAGTATTTCCTTTCTCCTGAAGAAAACAAATGACATTCATTAGAGTAATTCAGTCAGGGACAATGAAGCTTAACTCCTGCTATGGTAATAAATAGCAAAGAAAGCAAAATAATGATTCTTATTCCACTTTAGCAGTGGATCAACATGAAGGCATACTGCGATGCAAAACACAGTATTTACACATTTTTTTCAAAATTAAGTTCTGATAATATCAGTGGGCCAGATTTCCTACCAGGTTGCTCCAGCGCAAACCCTCTTTTGATGTTAAAAAACTACTGTCAGGATTTACTAAAGTCACGCAGTGAAAAGGACAGTTATTTTTCTGACTGACCTTGCATATGCATTTCCCTTTCAGACACAAGTTTTATGGGAGGAGAGTATTTAAATGAATCATGCAGGGTGATTTACTAAGGTTTGAGCTAGTCAATTTACGGTTATTTGCGGCATTATTTTGCAAGTCTTAATTAAACCAGACGCTAATTTGCACTGCGCTTGGTAGATTGCGTTGGTCATTATGGAAATTATCCAGCTGCGTCTGTTCTTTAATAATTTGCCCGTCATGAGTAGATCACTTATTTTTTTAGATTACATAAACTAGAACTTTAGCATTTAAAAATGTAGCAATATCTTTATGGTCTTTGAAACTTACTGGATGGAAAAAGTTAGCCTGTGCTCCCAGCGACAACAGCCTCAGACACGTTTCCAAATTGCCGGTTCTCACACTAGAGTGAAGTTGCTAAAAAAACAAGAGTGCATTCATGGTTTATTTAGTGGTTTTGGTCTCAAGACCTCTGAAGACCACATCAGGTGTAGATCTCCAATAGGCCTTGTGTGAGTCTCATTTTCATCTCAGAGATTATTGTACAGTCCAGTTCGTTCATTTTTATTAAGTAACATTCTTACCTTGCTGAGGTCTTTGGCAGTGACACTATCATCTTCTCTACATGGCATTCGATGAACAAACGCCAACATTTGATATTTAGCCTTTATGAAATCTGTTTTGTTAGGGCTGAGAGAGAAGTAAATTATTAAGTGGGCATGTTTAAGCTGAGAGACTTGCTTGGCTGTAAACGTCATGATATATGGGACTCACTGGACTTTGTCCTGAGGATTGGCTTTGCGTTTTCCACTCATGATGGAAGATGGATCCAGAAGGCTGTGTTCCCAGATTGAATTTGCTCCATTATTGTACAGGGACTTCACCATCTATGGATAAACACCAAACACTTCACCTCAACTTTCATTAACTTTCACTTGAGACAAGAAATGAACATGCATAAAAAGCTGCAATGGTGTTCCTGTGACTCCAACGTCAGCAAGATACAAGAGCAGTGTCTAGACAATCCAATGAAAACAAGGAACAAGAAAAAAAAAAAATACTACGGAAGTCATTGCGCCCATCAACTGTCTGGTTACTGACATTCTTCAAAATATATTTTGTGTTCAAAAGAAGAAAGAAATTCATAGAGGTTCGGAACAACTTGAGGGCGAGTAAATGATGACAGAATTAAATATTTTGGGTGAACTCTTCCTTTAAGCATTAACCAATCCTTAAACCAAAGACAGATACATTAATGATTAGGATTTGACATCACTACTGGGCAATAATCAGATTTAACAAAAGTCATGTAAACAGGGATTACTTGCAATACCAGGTTATTGGTTTGCATGTAAACCAGGACAAGAGGTTAATTCAAGGATCTGTTTTTAGGGAGTTATCGTATTTGTGTACATGCAAACATGCTCAATTGTCTTGCGGTGTGGTAACGGGGCCAACGAGAGAAAAAACGCAGACCACTATTCTATTTCTGTTTGAGGAACTGAGATACAATGCCTCATTTCCTTTTATGAGCCTCAGGAAACATCCAAAACAAAGCTGCTCCACTTTAGAGCACGCAGAATGGGTCTTCACCTGTAGCTGTGAGGAGGGCCACAAAGTTTGGGTCAGGTGCCGGACCTGAGAGCTGTGGCGGCCGAGACCTCGGTGAATACTGCAGCATTCATCGCAGATCAGAACTCCGCGATTGATCGAGGCCCAACGTGGATCTAAGGAAGAGAAAAGAAAAGCTTTGCGACTCAAGTACTACAAATTCCCCTCAAAAGGCAGATCTCGACATTATACATTCTTCCTCCTTACCCACCTAAAACTTGCCAAATCTATGACAAATGTATAAAGGCACATTCACACCAAGAACGATAAATAAAGATAATTATATGTGTCCACACCAGCGGACAATATCGTTGTTTATTCTAACAGCTCGTTATAGCAGGATTGATTCTGATTGGCTGTCAATGCTTTTATCATTCATCAACTGGATAAAATCGTTCTGAAAGTGATTCCAACTATATTGCTCTTGGTGTGAACGGGCCTTAACGATGAGCATGTGACTCCTTTGTAAAAATGGCCAGATGTGCTGGTTTTTACAATCATTCACGACAGTAGAACTTAAATTCTGATGATCAGGTTCTCCTGCATAATTTTCAAATACTGTCATTGAAGCAAATGAGGAACAGTAACTTATTTACAGTTCCATTTAACTTATTTAAATAAATTTTTTTACAGTCATTAATTTTCACGTGAACAACAAACAGCATTTTAAACTTAATAGTCAGATAAATCCGAAATAGTAAATTAATGTAGATAATTTAGACCAGTTGGATCACAAAACAACGGTACATAAATATAATAGCCTAAATAATAATATATAATAACATATACCTAAATATAATATCGAATTTATGTGTATTTTTGCTGTAGAATATATATTTTTTAATAGTTTTTCATTCTTGTGTCAAAATATAGCCTACTAATAAAACCAAAACAAATAACCAGTTCTGAATATTGACTACCAGAACACTTACAAATAAAAATAATATGTGTAGAAATTGGCTGTAAAAAAATAACGTTATATAAAATTAGGAATAAATAAATGAATAAACACTTAACGTTATTTCCTTATAGACTAAACTTATTAGAAACATTAAATGCCACTGCTTATAACATATAGCCTATTATTGGTCTATCACTACATTTTATGACATTTTTTTTTTGGGGGGGGGGGGGGGGTATTTAAGTTCAGTGTTTTATTATAATAAATCACAATAACCGTTATGATAACAGAAACAAGGGATTTCGGTGGAAACTACGGTTACCATGGTATATCTTTGTTAGTTCCTGCTTAATGAATTAAAGATGCTTTTTTTTCCCCTCAAAGTAAAGATTGGGAGACTACGGTTTATTGGTTGATCTGAATGTAAAAATTTGTTTTTTAAAAGAGGGCCTGACCATCATCTGTTAACGTTAGCGGTATTTTCCAAATGGGAATATCGGGACTGTCCTTTAACCGCGTTATGTTTTATTCAGAAACCAGTAGCTAACGTTAACGTTATCCGTGTATTATCACTGTGTTGGCTAAGACTTGAGAATAATCTAAAATAAATTCAGTTTATAAACATCTGTCTGAATAAAAACCTGCAAGATCTCAAAGGCACTGTCTGTTTGCGTTTGTTTCGTGTTTGTTTTGTTTGTCTTACCGGTCGAGCTGCAGTCTGCGCAGACCTCTCTGTTTCGCGCTCTAATGGACATCATACAGCGGGTTTACACGACAAACTAAAACATTAATGTGCTTAACACATTAATGAGGGAGAGAGACAGATGTGGGGAGGACGTGTTTTCCCTTGTTCCTCCTTATTTGACGCCTTTTTTTACTTCCTGGAAGAGGAGGAGATCAGCAGTCATGGGCGGGTGTTCTTCAACATGACACCGCGACGCGACCATCTCCGAACGCGCTGACCAATAGCGTGCTGAATCGTCGCGTCGCGTTACTTTTCGTTTTACATTCATGAGAGGGTACTTTAACTATATAAACACAAACGAGAGAAAAGGAGAGGAATTTACATTTCAAATATCTGGAGAATTTGTCACTTTCTCTGGGTTCATCCCCTGGTTAATTTCTGACCAGATAAATATACCAACACAATTAACCCCTTCAGGTCCTGCAGCCATTGGAATGGACATCACATGGTTTTTGGTTTAAACCAATATAATTTTATGTTTTAATTTGAGTAAAGCCTGGTCACTCATTGGTCTTTGATCAACCAATCATAATGCAGATCTGCCACTAACATAAAAGGTTAGTTCACCCCTAAATTAAATTTCTGTAATGAATTAGGTCTAAACCGATAAGACCTTCGTTCATCTTCGGAACACAAATGAAGATATTTTTGATGAAATCCGAGAGCTTTTTGACCCCTCCAGACAGCAATGCAACGGCCATGTTCAAGGCCCAGAAAGGTATAAAGACATTGTTAAAATAGTCCACGTGACTCAGTGGTTCAACCTTAATATTATGAAGCCATGACAATACTTTTTGTGCGCAAAAATAACATTATTAAAGAATTTCTACTCTTTTGTGTCAGTCTCCTACGCTGTTCACGTTGTAACCACAGCGCTTTGGGTTCAACTTCAGAACACCGACGATGTCTTTACTTTCTGGGCCTTGAAAGTGGTCGTTGCGTTGCTGTCTATGGACTGGAGGAGTCAGAAAGCTCTCGGATTTCATCAAAAATATCTTCATTTGTGTTCTGAAGATGAACAAAGGTCTTCTGGTGATTGAACTTCAGGCATCACAAAAGACAGGCATGATTAACCAACTAGACAGGAGGAGGAAGAACGAAGAAGCCCCTTTTAAAAATATTTTTAAGTGTAATGTCCATCACAATGGACCTCAAGTGTGAAAAGATATCAGCAGGAAAAAGCTAAACAAATTCAGAGCTACAAATTCTAATGTTGATGGTTTATGAACATTAATCTGAATTAAATATAATTAATATGATTTTATGTCTTCAAAGTGACCCACACACTGATGTCTTGATGCTATAATGGACACAATAATGTATTCATCAAAACAACCAGCAAGTACACATAAACACACATACACACAAAGACATATACGGTGCTGGTCAGAATTATTTGCCCCCCTGTTAAATATTATATAAGATGACTGTAAAATATAAATCTGCATTGTTAATCCTTTTGATATTTTATTTTAAAAATTAGCAAAAAATCTAACCTTTCATTGAAGTAAAATAATTGAAAGTGTGTGTGGGGGGTCATATTATGAAAGAAATGTTTTTCTCCAAAACACTTTGGGAACAAATATTTGCCCTTTTATTAAATACTTTTGCAACCTCCTTTTCCCAAGATAACAGCTCCTCGGAGTCTTCTCCTATAATGCCTGGTGAGTTTGGAGAACACATGACAAGAGGTCAGACACCATTCCTCCATACAGAATCTCCCCAGATCCATGTTGGTGCTTCTTCTCTTCAGTTCAGCCCACTCATTATCTATAGGGTTCAGGTCTGGGACTGGGATGGTCATGGCAGATGCTTGGTTTTGTGCTCAGTGACCCATTTATATATATATATATATATTTTTGGATCACTGTCCTTTTGGAAGATCCAAACATGGCCCATTATAGGATTTCTAGCAGAGGTTGTCAGGGTTTGATTCTGATCTGTTGGTATTTGATAGAATCCACGACGTCATGTATCTGAACAATATGTCCAGGACCTCTGGCAGAAAATTAGGCCCACAGCATTAAAGATACAGCAGAATATTTTATTACATGGTTTTTTTTTATCTCTATGTGCACCAAACCCATCTTAAGTGTTTGCTGCCAAAAAGTAAATTTGTCTCTAATTGAGTGGTTACTGAAATTTAATTTCTATATCTTCGAAATTATTCTTTGTAATTTACAATTTCATAATAAGAACTAAAAAAATGTGGTAAAGGAGTAACACTTTCAGATAAATCTGGGTTAATTTGGGTAAATTAGGACACTTTTGACATTGTGGTAATTGTCAAAAGTAGTCCAGTTTTTTTTTTTTAAAAGTGCACTATCTGCTAACAGCCACAAGGTGAAGACAAACACTAACAGAATTCAAGAAATACCATGACAGTCCGTTTGATATAAAATAAGATATAAAATGTCTATTAAAAATAATTTAAAAAAAAAGTTAAAATGCAGAAAATGTAGTAAGTAATAACAAATGCCGTGGAAATCGTCTTCAAATACTTTTATTCATTCCGCCTATTTCTTGACAACACAAATTTTGTTATATTTTTTTCTGAACATTTCTCAGGGATCCCACAGTGCAACCAGCGCATGTAGGATGTGCACTGTACACAACATATACATACATTGCAGTAACACATGTATATACATTTGGTAAAGAACATTTTAAATAATAATAAAAAAGCATTTTAAAACTCAATGTTGTAATTAAAATACATAATTTTTTTCTTTCTTTCCATGTTTTTTATTAGGGGGGGGCGGGGGTAACCAGTGCTTTTCTACCTCAGTGTTTTGCTCCTAACATTGACATGCCCTAAAAAAAAATCATATCATATATGAATTTCCAATTCACCTGGACCAGAACAGTCATGGCCACAGGAAAGCAACCATGCTGTCAGTGCACACAGGCTACAGTAGAAATAACACTGTTCGCAGAACTTGCAAAATGCTGAAAGAAAGAATATTTTTTAGGGCCTGACAGTGAGCAAAGTGGCAGAACTGCTGTGGCTTCCCAATGCTCGACATACACCGTCTAAATCACCCGTGCTTCAAAAAAACGTCCAAATAAAGGATCGTCTTTCAGCAGAAAATACATTCTCATAGACGGTTCATGTGCAGTTTCAGTGATACTTACTCTACTTGAACACACATTGCACGTTAAATACTGCATATTGGTTTAATGACTATGAGGATGAATACAGACATAAATTCCACGGTCCCTGTTATGGATTGATTTTTAGGAACATAATCATAATGAAAAATACATTTTGTGGGTGGACCATTCTTGAGAGCTAACTGATCCTTTAGCATAAACAGTGCAAGCTGATCACTGTGACCTGCAGATGTTATTTTCAGTCTAGCGATGTTTCCTAATTGCCCTTGTTGCTTAAAATAGGACAAGGGGTCTGTCAATAAAGCCAACAGGGCAATGCATAGACTCCAAAAGACATGTGTCCAGCATCTCTCCAAGCCGTCAGCTCTCGGTCTCTAGTATTTTCATCAGTTCATACATTGTTCTTAAACATGCCATACATGGGACTTAAAACAAGTTGATTCCATGAGAAACTAGGATTCTTGAGTTGTATAATAAGTGGGGGGGAAAACCCCACCTGATATTTAAATATACAAATCAGAACCATCTTTAGATTGTGAAATTGCTGCTTAGAGATAGATCAATTCCAGTAAACACATTTCTAATTCTAGATTTTGGCCTTTTGGAACTATTCTTGATGGGAAACAGGATCAGGAAATAAAAGAAGACTTGAATCCGTGTCGCCCACATGAGCACCAAAACTCAATATCACTAGAGGCCAATCTAGGGCCGCAGCTCCAGCTAGAAATACATTTCCCACTTGTGCGTGTGAGAGTGTGTATGAGAAAACGCAACTTTGCATCTGGCACCTCAAGAGGTTACAGTTAATTTGAACTTTATCGTGAGGTTGAATGTTTATTATATTGCCAAATGTTCAGATTACTTGCTCAGTTTCTTTTTGAAAATTCAAGCATAACCTGGATTTTTCACAGTTTAGTCTTAACAAACCCACTGCTGGTCTCTCTTTAGATCGCATCAGGAACAAAAGTCTGTCCAGCTCCACTACTCTAATAAAGCCACGGTAAATACTTTCTCAAATCAATGTGCATCTCTCACCCGTCCAGCAGCTGGTTCAGCATCAAAACACATGGAGAACATACAGTACAACATGGAAAAAAAAAATCATGAAGTGGCTTTAAAATCAAAGCTTGGCAATATGAAGTTGTTTACAGCTGCCCGCAGGATATAAATGAACCCTGAGGGAGAAAAGAAACACATTCATGTGACAATAACTCATTCACATTTGAACGGATGCCATTGGCTGGAGTGGACCTATGGTAGTTAACCAGTAATATACCACAACCATTACGACATGAGAGGTTTGGTTGACCACAGGCTTGATGGCTGCATCCCAGTCCTCATACTACACCTCATAATAGTGCGCTGAGAAAATGCATGATTCTCAAGTTACATGTAAATCTTCAGAAATGAGTCTAAATACAATCGGCTAAAGTAAAAATCTAAAGTTAGGCTATAAACGAACTACACCACAGTCGCATGACTTCAACGTCATCATCACTAAGCTTCCGACAACTTTATGTATTGTACTGTACTGTACTGATGTATTTTTCGTTGTAGAATAAAATGTGAAAATATCCCGAGCTTGAGTTTAACCAAAAACTTCGACTTCGGGATGACGGAGCTGGACGTGCTAAAATGCTAACTTGTTTCCAGGTTTTGCCTACAAAAATATGCCACTGATGCACTACACTATTAGCATAGATAAGTGTGTGCCGCCTATCATTGATCAGCCAAACAAATAGTCCCGCCCAAACTCTAGCCATTGGTTGCCGTGCCAAGCTGGTTGAGATGTTTTTGATAGCACCACAGAGCCACAGTTTTTCACTTTTCAGGCAAATAATCCTTTGGATTTCTTATAGTTGAATCTGATGACTGAAAAATCCTCCTTCAAATAATAATGTCCTGAATTTTGCATCCATACCAACTTGTGCACAACAACAGCGCATGTAAGAGTGATCCGAGTGCTTGAATAGAAACGCCCACACCTGCCAAACACATCCATCCGCGCTCACGGTAAAATGAGTATACTTTGAAAAGCTTGTACGCTTGTACGCAAGATGGAGTGGAACATGGAAAATTAACCTAACCTAACTATATGCTAAAAGTATTTTTATCGTGTAGTAGTATGAACACTGGAATGCAGCCGGTGACGCTCAGTAGATGATTCTACCGTGGATCTTTTGCCAACGCAAATCAATCAATCAGAGGAAGTCATTCCGAACAGAGGAGGATAAACCAGTTGCATATAGTTGATGTACCATGGCGCAAGCTATCAAGGAACCAGCCTCGATTCTCCATGGAAGCCATTTACAAATGAACTCTGGCAACAAATATAGCTCTACATAGAAATTATATATTTTCATGTCTATCATAATATCATTCAATTCCATATTTTGTTTTTATAAATAAATGTGTACATGTTCACATACAGTAACACTTGTTTGATAGTAGCTCCATATTTTCTTTATCTGGTCCCAGACTCCAAAAGGTTTAAAAAAGGGATGCTCAAGTTTTCCGAGTGTTTAAACCAGAGAGTCGGTGTCTGTTTTTGCGGTGACAGTTGAGTTGTTTTAGCCCTGGGTGAACAGACCGATTTCACCATCATTCCTCCGAACTGCATTTCAGCTCTAAAGACGGAGAAATGAAAGTGCTGGGTATCCTTCAGTGTCTGCTGTCAGAAAGGCCTCACAGTGCTGTAGCCAGACTGCGTTCAGTCAGTGCCGCCCACTTACTCATCTGATCGCTTGCGTGTGGAGATGTTCATTACATTCGCTGAACCGGGACTCTGTTCGTCAGTGATAGCGACTTCTCCTCTCTTCACTGTCTGAATCATAGTCTTTTAACCCGATACCTTTCTGTAGTTTCATTAGAGACTCTCTCATCTGTAAACACACAAATGTATCATTGAAATCCTGGATTGATTGCAGTTCAAAGGAATAGTTCACCCAAAAGATGTGGAATATAATCATACGAACCAATTTCATGATGCTTTTGCATCCTTTTCAAGTGCAACAAGTAAAGTTCTTTTCTCCTTTTGTGTTCCACTAAAGAAAGCAAGTCATATGGATTTACAATGACGTGAAAATGAGTAAATGATGACAGATTTTTCATTTTGGTTGAACTATCCCTTTGAGTTCCTTTCTTCCTTATAGAGAGGTGCAGGGATGACATGAACCCAGAAGACTAATGGTAGTTTCTTGGTAATTTTCCTATGTTTTTATTTATTTATGAGTAAACATGGTAAACATAACTTGATGATACTTGCCATTTTGTTCTACAACATAAATCACACACACTCACAACCCAAACTGTCTTATCTAGTTACTTATTAGAAATATGCGCTTCAAAATGTGCATTTTTGCTATGGGTGTGTGTAATTTACATTGTAGAACAAAATGTCAAAGCATCGTCAAGTTGTACTGTATACCACAGGCATCCCAAAGGAAAATCTCAAGGGAACCAGTGACGAGTTACCGGTAGTCTTCCGGGTTTCGACGTCATCCCTGGACCACAGTTTAATACTGTTTATTATTTCTTAATATGATACAGCTATGAAATTCGCACATTTTTCAAACTTGTACAGTACTTGATCGTACCTCATCTAACAACAGCACAGATGACTTTATTATTTCTCTCCATTTCTCCAGCTCGTTTTCATGGTAACGCTGCATAGACTCCAAAAGTTGAGCCCATTCAATCTGTGTTTGCGGAAGTTTACTGCAACATACACAAAACATTCCTCATGCAAATAGCATTCATGTGTTCATATTTATGCAGCAAAATATATATTGAATTTATTCATTCTTGCCACATTGGCATTTTTTCTTGCATTAACCTCGCTACAGATTTATGTGTAAAACAAGGGTTTATGTGTAAAAAACAACTGGACAATGATTTAAGAAAAAATTAACTTCCATCTTATGCAATACTGCTAGTTGTAAGTGTTTGTACATTTTTACCTAAAAACGAAACAAAAATACATATTAATAAAATATTTTTTTTTACAGTGGGCTAACAGTTACGTGCCAACGTTTTACATTTCGTTCAGGTGTTTTGAAAAACCTCACATTCCTTCTCATAAAAATAACAAATCATCACATTCAAGGGTCTAGTTACCTTTCCGGAGACCTGAGACCCTGCCATGAGGTCAAACTCTGGGCTGTGTATTCCAGCATCCATAGCTTATAAAACAGCATCATGTTTAAAAAGACCAGCAGCACCAGACTGAGGAACAGAAGAGAACAAACCCAGATCAGCTCATGAATCTCTATATCAGCTACATCAAATAAATCACAGCAGCTGAAAATGTTTTGACAGCATTTATACGTTTATACAGATGAAAACATTGAATACCTTACACAAATCCTGCAGGATGCAATGAAAACAGGAGAGAGAAAAGACATGAAGCCAAAGAACAACAGACCATAATGAATTCCTGCTGACCAACAATGTGAGTAACTTGAACAGTAACTCGGAAACGTGGGGGATTTTTTTTTAAATCCTCTAATAATGTAACAGTGTGAGTGACTGACAAAGTGAGAAGATTGAAAACAGACCAAAGTAGACACTGAATGAAACATGCAGTGAGGACATTAAAGTGGCCTATTCTACACTTTTGTGCCATGTTAGAAAATGTAAACATAAAAAAAAAATATTTCAAGAAATTATCTGCATGTGTCAATCTGGGAGAAAAGAAGTTTAATTTTGCTGTTTAATTCCTGTGATGTCTTGGTTTTCATCTCTCATTGGGAATACCCACACAGAGCTGATGATGAGCAGGAGTTTGGAAACGCTGTAGAGAGCCAGGCCTTCAGATCCGTGGTCCGGGATGTGTCTGGTCTGTGTGGATCCTGTGACAGCAGATACATTAATACTCAATAAACACAGAGGAAAACACCTGAAAATACAACCAAAACTATATTCCTGCCCATGTACAGTTCATTAAAGTATCTCAGGAGGAGAGTTGGCTGATGTCGCACCTGCCACATGTTTGATGCGACGGATGACACTCTTCTCATCCTCAGGTGTGGTGACGGGGCTGAGCGCCTCGTCCATGTGCTGCTGCCTCATGTGTGTCATGGGCCGCTTCCTCCGCCTCACTGGAGCAGTGTGTAACGCTTTGGATCTGGGAGACTGTTTGTGAGGTTCTGAAAGCACCAGCTTACTCAACTCGAGCTCTAAACACACACACACACACACACACACACACACACACACACACACACACACACACACACACACACACACACACACACACACACACACACACACACACACACACACACACACACACACACACACAAAGAGAGAAACAGTGATTATTTTAATCTTCATTCTTTTTATCCAGTTCTCTGTATTTTTTGTTTTAAGTTGTTATATTTATTGTAGGCTATATTATATGTTATATCTTAAACTTGTACTCTGAATGTAAATTAAATATTTAATGTTCAAAATTAATATTTAATTTTCATAAATGTTTTTTAAAACTTACCTAAATACCTAAAATATTCATCCAGGCCACTCCAGAAGTTTCTCTCAATGAAGCCCTTGACCAATCCCCACGGCTGCTTCTTGTAGCGCAGTTCAGCTGACACTCTTTTAGATTCATAAGCAGAAACCACAGCATTTTATTCCTCTTACATGCTACAAAATGTGTTGTTTTTTACAGCACCAAGCAATACACATTATAATGATATTTATTGGATTAAAATAGAGCGCAGACTCTACCTCAGACGGCACTTGTTCTTGGCGACCCTAGTGAGCATGTAGCGGTTGAGCGTGTAAAAGTAATCGTGATATGGGACATCGTGAGCAATCACCTCTGCGTCGATGATGTAGCACTCGCTCACTTGACTGGCCTTGTGCAAAGTCTACAAGAAAAACAAAGAAACTAAAGCTTTTCACATCATCATGAAGATAAAAACTACATTAAACATGATTCAGAGACTGCACGAGGCTTGTTTATCTCCTCTGGTGAGCTCACCTGTGTCTCTGTGACTGTGGCCGTCTTTGGGGCCAGTGGGTTGGACAGGGCGATGGTGTACCTGATCTCTCTGGTCTGACCAGTGTCCTCTTTCCTCCAGGGGTGATAGACCACATCTGCAAAAGAAAGATAGAGAGAAAGAGGGTACAAATCAATAATAGCTAGATAAATAAACAGATAGATAGATAGATAGATAGATAGATAGATAGATAGATAGATAGATAGATAGATAGATACATATAGATAAATTGATATATATATATAGACAGACAGACAGATAGATAGACAAATAGATAGACAGATAGATAAATTGATACAGACAGACAGACAGATAGATAGATAGATAGATAGATAGATTACCTGAGAAGCGCCTCTGCTCCAGAAACTCTCTCATGAACTGGGATTCAGTGAAGAGGATGTCGTGCAGTTTTTCCACACTGAACATATACACTTCATTAATGTACAGTTTCCCATTCAGATCTTCCTGGAAGGCCTGCACTTCCCCAGCTGAGAAAACACACGCACAGAAACTGTCAGACTAAAGTTGTGGTACAGTAAATAGAAATGGATTTTGCATACACACCCTCATCGTGTGTTTCTGAGGAGTCGCTCAGTTCAGTGGGGAGGTCCTCGTTGTCGTTGAAATCAAGGGAGGGGGAGGGGGAGGGGGCGGGAACATGGGCGGAGCCACTGGTCTCTAACAGCATGTTGTCAGGTAAAGGCAGGGGCAGGAGGTCTTCTGGGACGCAGCCAGTAAAGTCCTCCACTGGGGGCACATCAAACTACAAGGAGAGAAAGATTGATTATGAACATTTTTAATGAATAAAATATAAATTAGCAGTGCTAACATTATGCTGTACTGGTCAGGTATGGCAATCTTAACCATTTATTTAATGTATAAATTACCATTAATAAACAATTCTGCAGGGGTATTCCCACTGTAACAGTTATTGTATGTGTTTTGTGAAGGTGACCCAGTTCTCACATTGACCGGAGCGTCTGTGCTGTCTGTGGAATTGAGACTGCTATTGAGGAAAACCTTCCTGTGGAGCTGAGGGCTGATGTCCATTTTGGCATCTTGGGTTTTGGGACAGTTGTCAATGGCCTCGTTGTCTTCAGCGGGAATCTCCTCACAGTACCTGCACCAGGGAGAGGGGCAACAGCTGCAGGTCAAGATTACCAGCTCGGGCAGTGAAATAGACCCTCTACCACAGATAGCAATGAGACGGATTGATAGACAGTGGGAAAAAAGGAGAAGTGAAGATTATCTACAGCTAATCAATGATAATTTGGATGTACCGCTGTAGTCTGACTGATGTATATCTTCAGTGTCACACGGTCCTTCAGAAATCATTCTAATATGCTGATTTGGTGATCCAGAAATGTTTCTAATTAATATCAATGTTTAAAAAAGTGCTGCTTATTGTTTTTGTGAAAACGGTGACACTTTTTTCAGGATTCTTTGATAAATAGAAAGGAAAAAACAGCATTTGTTTGAAGTAGAAATCTTTTGTAACATTATACATGTTTTTACTGCCACTTTTAATTAATAATGATGGGTGTAACGATACCCTCATGTCACGATTCGATACATATCATGATACTAAACTCACGATACAATATTATTGCGATAATCCAAGACATATGGTAAAAGGTTAACAAAAATGTACTGTTATATTACATTGTGGATGTAAATGAATAGGCTTGGACACTTTGACAATGGAAACTCCAGAATAAAAATATTCATGATTCTGAAGCTGAAAATACTGAATTATTTTAGACGAATATGCTTGCACTCTGTCACTGACTAGATATATTTAAATAATGTAGGCCACTTTTTACTGGTAACATTTGGCATTATCATGACCCACAAATATTTTTCAAAAACAAAACTGGTTTGGATTGGCTGTATCTGATTGGGACTATATCAGTGTATCTGAATGGGTGTATTTTGTGTTAAAATAGCTTCTTGAGTTTAGACCTAAAAAAAAAAAACTAAATCTGTAAATCTGAGTGTACTAGAAGCTGGGAAAGGGGTACAAAACCACTATTGTGACTAAACAAAATACCCCCAATACCAGATATTCCTAAACTTGCAATTGAAAATCTGTTTCCTGGACCTCTTCTAACAAAGCTGTGAGAGAGGGTGTAGATTTGTGAATTATGAATCACCTAAATGATTCAACATTCAGGATGGGGGAAGACTCACCCCATGGTGTTGAAGTCGTCATCAGGAGGTACATAATCTTCATCGTCACTGGTCAGACCCAGTTCATTCCCATAACACTGATGGACAAAATGCCACAGCTCTTTGGGACACAATGGCTAGATAAATATGAGACACATAAAGACTTTGTGGGCTAACATGGCCACCAAACATTAGTTTTCAAAGGATCATTGGGAATAATGACATATCTTGTCGAACCTTTTCTAGTAGAGCATTCTGCCAGAGTCTGAACATCATCATGTACGTCCGATCTCTCGCCCCGAATGAGGTAAAAAAGTGCTAAAGGAGAATAAGCAAATGTTTAGTATGTACGACAGAGTTTGGGGCACAAAGGCAAAGACCTCTGTTTACCTTTTCATTGTCTGTGCACAGCTGGATGGCGTTGGGGATGAGTCTAGCCGTTTTCTCCTTCGTCATGGAACAAACATCTTTCAACTTCACGGTCAGCTGCACACACACAGACATAGAGAGATGACAACAGCAACACAAACTCAACAAACCTGCTGAAGCAACACAGTACAGTGCATGGATATCCGTTTTTTCAGAGCTAAAGAGAGGCAGGAATGTCAATTCCGTGCAGAATACGCTACTTCTCCTCACAGCTGTGCAAGAAAATGCCACGAGAGACTGATGCACTCAGAGATGAGAGTAATATTTCAACTCACCAGCGTTTCCCAGCGGAATATGTTGCTATAGAAACAGATCCAGTTTTCAGAGAGGTAGAGGCGGCCCTGCAGGAGGATATCTCTCTGCAGGGCACAGGAGTAGTCTGTCAGGATGAGGTGAGAGGTCAGAGTTCAAAAGGTCATGGATGTTAAGATGCATCCTCCACTTTCCATGTTTTATACATATTGTTTACAACCAAACACTAAAAATATAACAGGCAATCACTAGTTTGAAAAAGAAAAAGAAGGTAGGTCTCAACATTTTTGGGCTAACCAAATCAACAACAACAAATCAATGCAGTAATTTAAGGTTGTATGGTAAATGATAACATGTATGCTACTAGACGGCTAATTATAGTGTAGCTGCCTTCAGTGTGTAAAGATCAAACACAAGACTCACCCACAATGAGGCGCTCCGTGTCGGGCAGCTGCTTGAAGAGCTTCCTGAAGTCTTCATTTCGCTGCTTGTATGTGGGGCTCAAAACCTGAGTGACAAGAGGAGAGAGAGAATGAGACCAGCTATGTACAGTACAGATAAACACACATAGAACCACAAACATCCACACAGAGACAGTTAAAACACTTAAGGAGGAGCAAAGACCTCATACATTGTTTTTTTTTTGGAGACAAACTGTAAAAGGGTCAACAATACGGGTGCCATTTGTATCCCCATATATACACACACATTTTTTTGCCTTACCTACAATAACCAAAAATGAAAAAGAAAAATCTGTAAGTATATTTATGCTCTTTTTTTCCCCATTTACTTTAATTGTGAAGATTTTTTGGCCTGTTCCCACCCCTGTTAATGCAATAAAACCTAGAATTTTCTCTTCATTCTCTTTCTATATATTTTTTTATTTTAGAAGAAAGAATTAAACTATTTTATTTTAAAGGCTTTTTGTGTCCCCAGCATATTTTCTCTTTTAACAGCAGCTCAATACATAAAAAAAACATTAAAAAAAAAAAACTTTTATACCTGGTTACCATGATTTTGTATATTAGACACGTGAATTTTAAAATGGAAAGAATATTAACATTAAATTCTCAAATGAATTTGTAAAGCTGACACCCTGTTTCCATTAACACTTTCTGTGGGAATAAATGTTGATTAAAGTTTTAATATTTTACAAAAATGTACTTTAAAAATCACTTTATCAGTTTGGAAAAGGCAGTTTGGTTCACAAAAAAAAAAAAAAATATATATATATATATATAATTTTTTTTTCAATACTCTGTCAGCCGAACGATCTACATCAAGGTACTCAACTGAATGTATGAAAAACTACTGCATTCCCTCAAATCATTGCATTCACAGCCAAATGCATGACATCTTTCCTAAGCGCACAGTAGTAAAACTCTGTAGTCGTCTCTCCACTGAAACATAATGAGATGCTCATGATCTAACATCAACAAAGCCAAACTAAAAAGGGAGACAACTCCCTTCTCATCTGCTCACTGATTGGATGCTTACAGCAGGCAAACTCTCTGAATCCCAGTCCCAGTCTATCCAATCACACGGGGGCACTTCAGGCTGTTGGACTGCCTCCCAGTCGTAGAGCCAATCAGACTCTGCATCAAAGCTGAGGACTTCCATTGCTCGTCCGTTTGAGGAAACGTTCCCACTTATTGTCTCAGCTCCTGATGGTGGTGCAATGCTTCACGATATGCAGGTTGAGCTCAATACCAGCTTCAGCAGGCCATGCTCTAAAATGACCTGGAGTAACCTCTGCACCCGTCCTTTGGCATTACCGGGTTTGTTTTTTAAGTAGTGCAGCCTGAGTCTCAGCACCTAAACACCAGCCAAACAATCCTCCATATACAGCAGAACTCCTCGCATTGACAAGAGAGGCAAATCAATCTTGACAAGGAAAACGGAGCACGGTTTCCTCAGGAAATGAGTCCAACTTTCAACAAGACACAGAGGACTGTTAGTGGTCTGCTTTGAAAGGCTGTGGCAAAACGATCTTTTTTGTTTGAGGGTTTATGCCTGCTGATCCACCAAATTTACAAAATACAAGAAACAGTTCCAGATCCAGCCAGAAACTCGTGCGTAGGTACGTTGCCACTTTACAATATTTTACATTCAAAGGGTTCATGAAGGTTTTCAGTTACGGTTATCTGATGAAAACATATATTTAGGATATTGCGTATCCTAAATGTTTGCCAAGAAAAACAAAATTGTCCAAGAACTATCCATAAATTCAAAAACTGAAAAGTGTTTGACTGCTTGAGGAATCCCAAAAAAACATCCACCTGTAAAAAAAAATGCAGGGTTTCTCTTCAGATAAAAACAATCTTTCAAAATTCTTTTAGCATGGATAAAAATAGTCAAAATGCAAGCATTAATATCCTTGCAAGTCCAGATTAGTTCATCTGCGGCACGTCCCGTTGAGTATATCTTCCTGGAGGATGCAAAATGTGTCATTTAATCTCACAGAGAGACTCTCTTGAGCTGAAGCAGCCTTTACTACAACAGGAAAGAGTTCTCACTAAGACTTTCTACAAAACATTTCTGCCAAGAGGAGTGGGAGGGGCCTGAGAGAATGTTTGTGTGTGAGAACGAGGGAGGAGGAGCTAGGGAAGCCAGCTGGCCAATAGTATGCAAAGAAGAAGACAGAGGAGGGGCTGTGCCAGATGTAGTGAGCTCTTTGCTTCAGGCAGTACATTTTTCTCACTCATGATCGAAGAGCTGGGAGATTTATATGCTTTTCCTAAGACTGCCATTACACCCCCACCCCAGGTCAAGCTTGATTCAATGTCACTCCGGAAATGTTACAAAAAAACCTTATACTCCTGTGACAGCTGCTGTTGTCAGTTTCCTGAAGACCCTGAAGGGTTCGGTGCCTGAACAAGACACTTCATCTTCCACAAATTTGTTTTATTGCGAAACCCCCAAAACAGCAAAAGCAGCAGTTGTTTTTATTTCATGAAGTGGGAGAAAGAGACCAAAAAGTTGGAGAAAGTAGAGGACAGAGAGATAAAAAGTGTTTGAGAGAAACACAGAGGCCCCCATTGTGCACAAGTCATTTTATGGTGTAAGTGTTGAGGCACGGCCAAGGACAACGCCTCTCCTTCGTTCTTGCACTCTCACGGGGTGAACGAACTCGAGTTAACTTCCTGGGCTGGAGGAAGGGGGGATGTTGAGGGGATGCCAAATGGGTGAATCATCTCTCTCTCTGGCCTCTCGTCCAATCCCCTCTCAAGCAAAACATCTGAGGCCACTGTTGAGCCAGACACATTGTTCAGCTCAGGAGCAAGACACTCGGTAGAGCCATCTCTTTTCTTTGGAAGTCCTAAGGAAGTCTCTTTTTTTGTCTAATAAAACATGTTGGCACTACATGTCTGGTTGCCCAATGTCAAATCTAGGTCCTATTGGTAAACTTGAAGAATTGTTTTTAACTAAAATATAATTCATTTAAAATATTTACAAAAATATAACCATTAATTGAAGTAGAATTATAGAATAAAAGGGGTAGCACTTTATTTTACAGTCCTATTCCCCATGTACACACTATGCACTTATTATAGTATTACAGTAACTGGGTAATAATCCTGAACCTACCCCTAAACCTAACCTTAAGCCCTGTAGTTACCTTATATTACTCAGTACTTTTTTAGGCAAGTACACTGTAATGGCACGGTTCGTCTCGGCGCGGAACGGTTCAGCTCGCTTCGCTTTTCCACTGCATGGTACGACTCGACACGGCACGGTTCGGTTCGCTTTAGCTCGGTTGCATTTCCACTGCAGTTAGTACCGCTTCAAAGTGGGTGGGACTGATCGTTAATAGTTGTCGCCTCTAATTTGTCCCTACACTGTTTGTTGGTCCGGCGGCAATCAACGAGAGGAACGTCTGCACCTCGTCCACTGACCACGATTCAGCCATTTCTTTTTAAACTTATTTTGTCAAGTAAATACTCTAAAAACAGGTGCTACTGCGTTGGCTGTTGTCTGGCTATTTAAATCTAGCGGGTTTAGTGTCTCGTGACGCAAATACAATGACGCTGAAGTGACGATTCTGTCTGACCAATCAGTGATCTGCAGTGTTTTCACGTCACGTTTAGTATCGGTACGGTACGCATGGAACCTCAACAGAGGTGGTACCATTTAAAGCGAGCCGAAGCGAGCCGTACCGTACTATGCAGTGGAAATTTGCCATGATTAATGGCACCACTACAAATGACAAATTAAAACAGAATAACACTATATTCCCATTCATACTGTACTTTAGGCTATCTCAGAATTTCTCAGAACTTTTCACTTCTCTAGCTCAACATCTTGTGGCATTTTTTCCTTGCTACGCTTACTCTTCACTTGTTCACTGGGGGTTTAAAGCTTAAGACATGATTTTCTGTAAAGCTTCTTTGAAACAACATGACTTGTAAATATTCTGTACAAATAAAAATGACTTGACCGTGACATGTGATTATTTACAGTCCTGTGGAGAAAAAGCTTCTCCTTCACTGTCTGTATTTACAATGTTTACAGCTGCCATCTTACAACTGAGCAGATTATTCAACAGCTTGCGGTTTATCTGCCTCCCCAAGAAAAACAAAAATGAGCAAAGTATACAATTTTCTGATAAGCTCACACTTGGAGAGAGTCCCAGCATCATTGTTTCCTGCTGGTCTTTATAAACACTGACTGTTATCTCCACACAGATGCTGTTGTCCACACATTGGTTTTCCTGTTTATAGAGTCATGCAGAAGCATCATAACCATTCAGACTTCCCTCGCAGAGTCGTGTTTGTTAAACCCGCACCCACACTACCGAACAAAACACCTGACCTGTTATCCGACGGCAACACTGATTGAATTCCATACCTGACCCGTTTGACAGAGACCGTGACCCAAACTGCACCCACATTAAAATGCGGTCTCTCCTGAAACTCTAGAGTTTATACGTGGCTGTTGGTCCTCTTAGCAGCATAAAAATATAATTCAAATTCTGAATAGACTACATACAGAAAGCGAGCAAACGATAGGCAATAATGTTCAACAAACCGCGTTGTAAATATAAAGCTTTGACAGTCTTCAGAGTGTGGACTCTGGCACACCTGTGAGGTGGATGGATTATCTCGGCAAAGGAGAAGTGCTCACTAACACAGATTTATGAACAGTATTTGAGAGAAATATGCCTTTTGTGTACATAGAAAAAGTCTTAGATCTTTGAGTTCAGCTCATGAAAAATGGGGCCAAAAACAAAAGTGTTGCATTTATAATTTTGTTCAGTGTATATAATCAGGATTTGCACATTAAATTGCAAAATGTTCCCTGTAAAAAACAGTGCATTTTATATAAACATAATTATGTTTTAAAAGTGATGCTGAGGAGAATACCCACAAATTAAATATTTTCATCTCAATTGCTTCTCAGTGAGGAAAAAATTTGATAATACGGGAACTTTTCCTAAATCTCCCAATTCTTAGATTCTTCTCGTAAAAAGAATCCAGCAATCTCACATGAGTTTCAGAAGAGATCTCAAAATCAAATCAAAAGTCTGAGATTTCAATGTGAACCAAATGATCTGTGGTATATAGAGGTCGACCGATTAATCGGTCGGACGATTAATCGGCCGATTTTTTGCATTTTTTAACATAATCGGCATCGGCCAATATCCACCTATATCAAGCCGATTATTAGGCAGGCGCACACGTGTACGACGCACGCTGCCCCTAGAGTCATTATCCAGCAGAGTGAGCAGACCGCAGACCTTCAGCTTCCAGTGCCTAAAGAAAACGGTAAGGATTCCATTCTTATAACTCCTTTATATTTAATTAAAAACTTTTCATGTTACTGCCAACTTTGAGAAAAAACATGAATAGGCGACATGACGTTCGGCTACTTTGGATATTGATAGCGTAGTTGAGGTTGCATTATCACAGCAGAAGGGTTGCTATCATGTCACAATAAGTAAGCAAGAAATTTGCAATTGCAGACAGTACATTTGACTTATTTTTTTCTGTTTGTGTGTCTTATATTTGAGAGGGTTGTCACTCAATGCAGAGAAATAAGTAATAAAAAAGAGACCAACGCGCACTATAAGCTAGTGAAGGACTGGCTTTGCTTTGCTAGTGTCATCGCGGCACTGGTGCCTTAACGACCGTTATCTACCGGACCGAATATCAACACGGATTTCTTTGCTTCATTTCGGTGCTACTGTTATGCATTTGTTTCTCTTGGATGCTCTGAAAACGGACGTTAGAACAGAAACACCGCGTCGCTGCATGTGACGCTAGTCAGCAGCTAACTTTAGCATACCGTTAGCTGGATTAAACACGGTAAAAATGCTGGCCAAACAGTGTAATGTTGTGTGACTGTATTTCACTGTAGAGGCGCGGGAGCGAACGAGAAGTCGCAGAGTGTTTACTTATATTTGTGTGTGTGTGTGAGAGAGAGAGAGAGAGAGAGAGAGAGAGAGAGAGAGAGAGAGAGAGAGAGAGAGAGAGAGAGAGAGAGAGAGAGAGAGAGAGAGAGAGAGGGGGCGTGGGAGCGATCGAGAAGTCGCAGAGTGTTTACTTATATGTGTGTGTGTGTGTGTGTGTGTGTGTGTGTGTGTGTGTGTGTGTGAGGCGCGGACGCGATCGAACAGTGGAAACATACAATTTACTAGTACGTTATTGCTACTACTATATTATTAAATAATTCCGTTTCCCCCCCTTTTTTGCGATAATTGTGTTATGTCCATTTAGCTTTGTCCATAAAACAAAACAAATAAACCATAAATACATGTTTCAGGACAGTTTTTGGGAAGAGGATAGAAATGTTTTTAGTCTTGTATTACTTACAATGCACTGAATTATTAGCTGAATTATGAAACATTTTTTAGATTTATATCTATACCTATAAAATGACTTGAAGATGATGTCAAGATACTATACAAAAAATATTAACATAACCTTTTATTTTTCCCCTTTTTTAGTCATTACAGTCTGATGGCTGAAAAGAAAACCACCCCCATGGCAGCGCTTCACCCAGCCAAGTTTATTTGACAGCTTATTTTCTTCTTACCTGTTTCGTTTATTTAATATATTTGTTATACATTATTTATACAATGTTTTTACATTATACATTTTTAATTTAAGTGTACAAGTTCAGATTGGTGTGTTCAATAAATGTTTTTGTTGAGAAATTTTGTCTATCTTAGTAATTATTTGTGTACTTAAATTATATCTTTCAAATAGAGGTTAAAAACAAGCACATATCGGCCAAATATCGGCCAAAATAAATCGGCAGCATTAATCGGCCATCGGCCGACCCGGATTTTAAAAAATCGGCATCGGCATCGGCCTGAAAAAACTAATATCGGTCGACCTCTAGTGGTATACTATATATTTTAGATGTAGACTAGTATGTTTGAGCAGTAACAGTGGCAGAAACGGAAACACTGTTTATTTGAGAGAAAGAACACTGCACTCTTTGTTCTGATGTTCTGAGGTTATGACCGACAATAACACATTGACAAAACATCACAAAGGCACTTGTAAAATGATGAAAAATGTCATTAAGTACTAGCTGACCTGAAAAAAAAAAATGGATTCTTTCCCATAGGAAATCAAATGTCAGGCCAAACATTCAGCCTTCCAGAAGAAAGAGGTAATCATTTGCTACATGAAATGTCTGTGAAGGCAGTTTAACTCTGGCAAGCGACACCCTCAGAGATTCACATGACATAAAATGTAGATGAGCAATAAACAATTATTTCAATAATGAAAAACAGAATCCAGTTCCTAAAGAACCCCAACCTGCCAATATTGTACACAATATTGTATAAACACACGACATTCAACATCAAAAGTAATGAAGAGTAAAAACATTTATTAAAAAAAACTTACGTTATACCAGCTTTGACTTTTCTGTGAGTTTGAAGAATCCGATTTTGATGGTAGAAGACACAAAAATAGAAGAGATAAACATTAGAGTGAGTTTTTAAGGGTTCTGAGTGATTCAAATATACACAAACACTTATATTTGGCTATATACATATCACTGCACACAAACACAGACACACATACGTTTTATGGGGACATTCCATAGACAGTATATTCTATCCCCTAACCCATCCCATCACAGAAAAGTTTCTGCATTTTTACATTTTCAAAAGACATTATTTAAAGGTGCATAGCGCAAGATTCTGAGTTTTTGCAGAACTATGCCACCTCTGGCGGCAAGCGAAACTGCAGCCAGAGATGTGCACGCTCATGGACCACACGCACACGCACGCTTGCATGAGCACAAACTGTTCATAACCAAAGGAGCATCAGCCGCAAATCTTTTGTTTACAATCATAATGTCTTCAGAGGTAATAAAGTTATAAATCCCGTTTGAGCCCTAGAACAGACCGGAGATCTCTCCATTTGTTGAAAGCCTTCCCTATGTTTACTCTCGTCTTATTCCGACGCCTGTCTGAGTCCAATTTGGCCCTTTTGGTTGCACTAGACAAAAGTTTTCTTTTTTTTATCTTACGTGGAGTTTGCGTTGGTGTTTGAAATGAACTACAAGCAGGTATCTTACGGAGAATGCCGGCAAATACACAAACCTGCCAGACATAACTATGTGAGCGTGCCGTGAACGCGCATGACGTCACGCCCAGTCTAAAATTTCGGCCCGAATTCCTCTTATTTATTTTACTTTACAGGATTATAGAGACAATCTCAGTGATCAGAGAAGGGCTCATTCAGCCCATCAGGCAATTGTTTAAGCATGTATGGGTTAGAAAACTGGTATTTTTTAACATGAAAAGTTACTTAATGCACCTTTAATATGATTTATAAGCCATTTTCCTCATGAGTACCAAAAAGTGTCCCCACAAGGACAAGGATTTTGAAAATTGCCAACTTTGTGGGGACATTTTGTCACATAGGATACACCTGAGAACCTTCAAGAGTTGGTTCCCACAACACTGCATTCATTTCTATCTATCTATCTATCTATCTATCTATCTATCTATCTATCTATCTATCTATCTATCTATCTATCTATCTATCTATCTATCTATCCATCCATCCATCCATCCATCCATCCATCCATCCATCCATCCATCCATCCATCCATCCATCCATCCATCCATCCATGAATGTTTGATCAGCACATGTATAAGTATATTATAAAGACAAGGGATTATGGGAAGGCTCTGTTTGTGTATAGGATATTTCATCTGTGCTTGTATCATTGCACATTCACCATACACAAAGCTACCACAAGGGGGCAGTCTTTACACTAAATTAAACTCTTTTTCTTAAACATTGCCAAACGTATAATGCATTTTATAGAGGACAGGACAGATCTATAAAACCACAACTATCCTAAAAGTGGCTCAACAGTGATTGTGATACAAGTTTATGGTTCATATACACATATAAAGACCTTAAAGAATGGAGAAAGAAGTGTAATGCGAGTATTGGACAGATCTTTTCACACACACACACACGCACACTGGGACTCTACAGTACTCTACTGTGGTTTCTTCTCACAGGATAGGTCTGAGCTCAAGGGCACAAATACTGAGTTCTTACTTTAATCAGGTTTAGTCTGTCATACTGGAGAGAAAGTTCATCAAGAGAGGTCAGGTGTGAAATGTTTTACTTATAAATATGTATTTATCCTTCTATATCCGTCTTTAGAAAATAAACTGACTGTGACATAAGTAACGTGTTTCTACTATGGCATACTGAAAACTTCTGCTTTTGTGATGCTGCAATAGAAGTTAACATCTTTTTTTTATAAGCCCTGTTTCACACAGCAATCCCAGTAAATTACCATAAAATTACCAGAATGACTTTACCGGTAAACTCTGTGATGTAAATGATTGGAAATGACCTTTAAACACGTCTGTTTTCTTCATCTACCTGGACGAGAAGCGGTTTATTTTCACTATCTGTCCAATTTGACTACATTTGATAGCCTGACAAGCCAGACCCACATCAAGATGTTGGGTCTGGGAACACACCATTGGCAGGGCTCAATCCGAGGGGCGGGAGAAACGGTTGTCTTTCAAATTCCCTCTGCACACAATAGGATAGATATTTTAGATTTAGTCCGAGAGCTTTCTGTCCCTCCATTGAAAATGTATGTACGGTATACTGTCCATGTCCATAAAGGTAATAAAGACATCATCAAAGTAGTCCATGTGACATCAGTGGGTTAGTTAGAAATTTTTGAAGCATCGAAAATACATTTTTGTCCATAACAAAAACTACGACTTTATTCAGCATTGTATTCTCTCCCGGGTCTGTTGTCAATCCACGTTCACGACTCCGCAGTGACGCTGCTGACGTAAGACGCTGATGACGTGTTATCTGGTGCGCCCGAGCTTCGTTTACAGTCTGAGGGAGACGCACGATGTAAACAAAACAATCTTCGCAAACATGTCTAAGGATTTCGACACAGAGGAAGACTTGCATTTTTTTGCCCATCCATATTTATTTGAACCCGAATACTACACGGACGAGATAACACGTCATCAGCGTCTTACATCAGCAGCGTCACTGCGGAGTCGTGAACGTGGATTGACAACAGACCCGGAAGAGAATACAATGCTGAATAAAGTCGTAGTTTTTGTTATGGACAAAAATGTATTTTCGATGCTTCAAAAATTTCTAACTAACCCACTGATGTCACATGGACTACTTTGATGATGTCTTTATTACTTTTCTGGACATGGACAGTATACCGTACATACATTTTCAATGGAGGGACAGAAAGCTCTCGGACTAAATCTAAAATATTATTTTCATTTTTGGGTGAACTAACCCTTTAAACTCTGTCATGGAAACTAATAGCATGTATAAACATTAACTAAACAATTTAATAATTAAAAATAACGGAAGTTATACCTGTATGATATTATGCTGTAGCCACATTGAACCAGCGGTTTGGAAAATGCATGGATGGATGATTAAGGTGTGGGCGCCATCTTCTGGTGAGACACGTGAATTCATTTGACACGAGACTCTCACAGTGGATTATGGGTATTTGCCATTGAGCATAAATCGATTGTACACTCACGCAATTGTTATGGTGGTGCATTGTGGGATTGAATGAGTGCACTCGATAACATCCACTATGGTTTCGGACCCCACTACAAATGGCTGTCCATATATTGCCCTATTTAAGGGTATAATTGGTGATTTTGGACACAGCAAGGTTCTCGATCATGAGACGTGGCGTAATGGCATCAGATGTCCATCTAGCGCATGTTTACAAAAAAAAAAAACTATTAAAAGCAGCGGAAATTACCATAAACGGATCCGACAGAGCATTATGATTGGCTCAACGCAAACTTCTTAAGACGGCGTGTTCTAAACTTGCATGTGCTCATACCCGTAATCCTATTCATTGTTTACACACAGAATCATAACGGTAATTTACTGGTAATGTTACAACTTCTCATACCGGGAAATTGTCAGAACTTACTGGTACTTTTGGAAAGGTCCTGTTCACACATGATCTCTTAATAGTAATTTACCAGTAAAGACTGTATGTGTGAAAGGGGCTAGTCTGTATCAGAAAGTTCAAAACATTTAACTTGGCATTACTAGCTAGTCCTGCACAGGGTTTGATTAGCATTTACTAGGTTAGCACGGACAGGTGATGCAAAGCATTATGGGATGGGTCACATGCAGGGTGGAGGTACGGTAGAGCAGAAAAGAGTGATGCTTACTTTAGACAGTCTCTTGTGGGACTAGCATGCATGAGAGAAAGAACAGATATCAGAAAACAAACAAAAAGAAAACTATGAATTATGTGCAGACAAATAAAAAACACTGTTGGGCGGCAAAGCTTCCCCACGTACAGTATCAAAGCAGAAGAGATGTTCTGTAAATCATTCTGGTACATGAGGTGCTGATGGTCATGAAATGATAATGCAACGGCTTGACTGACTTCAGATTAGACTTAAATGTGCTTCACTTTGTGACATTCACAATATTTTTTAAATGATGTACTGTTTTTATGAAGCATGTTCTTCCCGAAGAAAGGGAGAGTGTGTATGATGACTTTTTTTGTGTGTATGATGACTAAACTGTTCCCTGGATAGGCAGCTCACTAGATTTTTAAGTAAATTTACTGTAAATTTATCTTCTCTACCGGTACAAATCACCTGAAGTACTCAGAATTGAGTTTACAAGCCTGCACTGATGAGGAATTTGACCCCACAGTAGCAATAGATGTGCCAGACACGCATTATATGAAGACGGTGAGAGCAGAAGTACAGTAAGTACAGTCAGTCACACATTTACCTTGGAGTTCTTTCCTCCGGTGCGGGTGTTGTGAAGCGACTGGCTGTAAGTGCGCTGGACGGCTTGTTCCGGGGTGGAAGGGGATTTATCGGAAGAATGATCGGAGTTCTTTTCCACCATGTTCTCTCCCTCCGGACTCTGGGGCGTTGGGGAGCGCGAGCGTTTACGCAGGACGGGTGAGCAGGCCGGCGTGCTGCGGTTCGAGTTACTGGCAGTGCTACAGAACCAAGAAAAATATCAAATAAATAACCAGAAAACAGATGTTACACTTGTTGATCCTTGGCTGGACAGTTAGCACATGAGCTACAAACGTGTGGTGCTCATGTGGGAGATGCAGGATTGAGTTTCGTGTTAACCATCAAAAGGCTATACTAAATGTATTAATGAAAATGTACAAAGGAAAAAGGTTTTCTGTAAAGGTCAGGGGAATAAATATACTCATTGGCTCAGAATAACAACAACAACAGAAGTCAACCGAAAAGTCCCCACCAAAACCTCCAAACCACTTGTGTACACACAAATCCTCCCAGCAGGCCTTTCACCTCTGCCCTGTCAGCTTCCAGGAATGTACATCAGACTGACATCTTACAACTCAGACCAAAAAACACAGCAGCGGAGGTCACATCGCTAAAGCGCTGTAGTTCTGGTGGGAATTTCCACATCACTGATAAAATCACAAGAAAAACCAAGATCGGTCATAATACAGGAACTGAACATCTGATGATCTTTTTGAAGCACAAAACTGAAACTCTGTAAAAAAAAAGGGGGGGGGGGGGGAGAAGAAACTTAAAGAAAAAAAGATTAAAATGGGGAGCAAAGCAAATGGAGTTCATATATTTTTCTCCTGAGACTTTAATATTCTCACAGGAGATTCTCAACACAGGCTTAAAAAGGAAGATGAAAAAATTGTCATCATTTACTCACTCTCAAGTTGTTTCAAACCTGTATAAGTTTCTTTCTTTTGCTGAACCCAAAAGAAGATATTTTGAAGAATGCTGGTAATCAAACAGCTGGCGGTATACCGTTGACTTCCATAGTAGGAAAAAAAAATACTATGGAAGTCAATGGCTACTGTCAACCGTCATGTTACCAACATTCTTCAAAATATTTTCGTTTGTGTTCAACAGAAGAAAGAAAATCGTACAGATTTGGAACAACTTGAGGATGAGTAAATGATGTCAAAATTTTCATTTTTGGGTTACTATCCCTTTAAATTTGTCAATCAACTTAAAATCAAAAGTCAAATAATTCTCAAATTCATATGGTACAAATTGTTTGAGTTATGGTGTGAATGTTAATTTTGTAGCTCTGTAAACAAGTCTCATTTTATTTCTCCTAAGAGCTTTTAGGAGAAACATCTCAGACAAATTTGATACTTCTAATAAAACAACTGAAAACTTCATTAATTCTCCAAAGCTAGGAAAGAGTAAAATCTTCTGAGAAGAACCATTACAACAACACTCACTAGCTGACCTCAAATACGGAGAATCTCTCAATCAGACCTTATTTGCTTACAAAGGTCAAGATGATATAGATAATACAGAAGATGAAAAGCCTTCTTCAATCAGATGGAGAAACTCTTCTCTAGCCATCTATCTGTCTCAATCTCTCGATGCAGCAATCCTCCTCCTTCATCTGTCCCTCAGAAAGGCCACCAGGTTCTATCTTAATTATTAATGTTCTGTACCTGAGCTAAGAGCTGCCCGTCTGGAAAAACAAACAGTGTGACAAAAGAGAGAGAGAGAGAGAGAGAGAGAGAGAGAGAGAGAGAGAGAGAGAGAGAGAGAGCAAATAAAATAAAGCAACTGATAAAACACCTCACAACCTCTCTGGGTTCATTCAACCTAATGCACTTATGATTTTACCCATGCAGCAACACTCAAGCACTCAAGCAGCCGTTCCTTACTAGAACGCAAGTCCACGTGTTCTAGAAGGTTCTGACGGCAAATAAATCAGTGCAGAAAAAACCTTCACAGAAACAGTGGCATCAAATTACCTGTGCACAGATCTACATCCATCACGCTGTCAAGAATCGGTTACATCAGCTGCCTAAATGTTTTCTTGTATCATCTCATTCAATATACAAAGTGAGCGTGAGCAGCACAATATTCCATATTATTTTGTCTAAATAAAAAGTCTAAATGCTAAAATAAATCATTTGAAATGTCACAACTAAATTTAGGAATCACAACACTTAATATTATTATTGATCTGCCTGCATTGGCACCATTATATGAGAACTGAACTGACTGGACAATGACGTCGCTGTTTTCTCTAGATCAGCTGTATAGATAAATGCTGTAAACTAAATTAATAACTTTTTTTTTTTTTTTTTACAACAAAAATGAACATCACTGAACTTACTTACTGTAGGCTGGACTATGACACTATTTTCTTCTAGATCTGCTGTACAGCTGAAACAAACTTTGTTGCATTGTTTTCCTGTTATCTCTGTAAAGCTGCTTTGAAACAATCTGTATTGCAGTGCTATAGAAATAAAGGTGACTTGACAACATTATAATGAAAAGGCAATCTAAATGTAAAAATATAGTAAATCGAAAAAATAGAATAAAATATTAACCATCAACTGGTACAGATAATTAGCCAATAAGGTACCAATATATTAAGCATCCCCACATACTTCAGTGCTATACTCACTATTTGTGTAGTACATGGTATGTATCCTGTGCAAAGTATGTGCATTATTAAAAAAAGTAGACAGTCTACAGTACATACTGCACAGTATCCAATAAGCAGTGAGCTAGTATTCCATTCCAGACATTATACAAAAGCATCGTCTCTCATGAGACAGCAACTGCCACTAGGGTGCCGCCCTGAGAACACAAGTGCTAAACACTTTCTCTCTCCACACACCTATAAAGTGATAAAAGGTGTTTATCAAACACTCAGAGAAAAAAGATTGTATTGTGGATGGATGTGCAGCTCTACTCGCCTCTCATCTGTCATATCTGCGTTTATAAGAGCCGTAATGACAGGCCACACATGTGTATGTGTGAATGCAGTTTTTCACACTTCTGCTTAAAGGCTAAAACCAAAAAACTAACATGCATGGCTTAAACATTTTCTCACACCACCAGTCGGAAGATGTTGCTCTCTCACGCTAGCTTGAGTCACAGAGAGCAATAGGCAGAGATACATATCTTTCTCACACTCATTGAAGGGGTGAAAACACTCCAATGTGATGAAAAATAAATACAAATATCGCTCTGTACATGCAGCAAATGCAATACATAATTCTGATCAAATGTCAATGCATATCTCTTCTAAAAAACATACAGCCATATGCTTGGAATTGGATGAAAGATGGGTTTACTTGCTGGAAAAATCCATGATTCTATTACATATTACAAGGTGGCAAAAGCATAAACAAGAACT
The DNA here is from genome assembly GCF_949152265.1 of Phoxinus phoxinus. Lineage (NCBI taxonomy): Eukaryota > Metazoa > Chordata > Actinopteri > Cypriniformes > Leuciscidae > Phoxinus > Phoxinus phoxinus. The sequence goes on from NC_136898.1 coordinate 6,586,685, forward strand.
AAAATATTGGAAATTGTAGCTAATGGACATGTCAAGTGTGACAGTCCCATCATGCAAATGACTTCCCTTCATGATGTTAATGCAAAAATCACACATTGACAAACCTGGTGGCCATGAGAGGCTACACGAAAGGCTCTGCCTCATTCATTCAGTGCGGCTGCAGTGTGAGAATGGAGTGATGTGAGGAGAGAAGGAAGAGAGGAGGCGGAGCTTATCGTCTCAGCATCCATGTTCTTTCATGCAAGCGTCCTCATTTCTTCGCTCTTCTACATGCTTCCTCTTCTGTTCCGTTAGTTCTTCACTATCGTTCTGTCGAGCTGGTGTGAAAAACGGCTGCTGTGCTCGGGTTTAATATTCATGGGTTTCTTGAATGAAGCCACTCGCGTCAGCAGTCTCTGGCTCTCTACCCCTCCCCCTATCCAATCACATCCCTCCCTCCCCTCTCTCACTCGCTCATGCTCGCACGCTGTTCACTGCTGTGATGCATATGCCATCACATCCTACCCAGTCAAGTCAACTCACCTTTATTGTTACAGATTGTCTCAAAGCAGCTTTACAGTGATAAGGAAAATAAGGACCCAAAATAATCACAGATATTTTACAAAAACACTCTGGATAGCTTTTACTTATGTGAATAAGTAATAAGCTTGAACTTGAGTGAATGATACATCAAATCACGTGACTTGTTGAAGAGGAATGTACTGTTATTTTTCTAAACGATCAGACTTAGAATTTCTACCTGGTGGATGATTAAAAATAAAAATAAAATTTAATTTTCAGCATCATTACTCCAGTCTTCAGTGTCACATGATTCTTCAGAAATCATTCTGGTACTCTATTATTGGTGCTCAATTTTTAAACAATTATTTAATCATGATTCTTTAATTAGGATTATTTGAAATAAAAATCTTTTGTAATAAATAGATTTAGAGTCACCTTTGATAGATTTAATGCATCTTTGCGGAATAAAAGTATTATTTTCTCCCTTACCCCAAACCTTTCAATATTAGTGTCACAGTTTCCACAAAAATATTATGCAGCAAAAACATAATATATAATAATAACAACATATATAATAAGAAATCCACCTTTTGCAACATATATAAAAATATATATATACCATATATATACCATATATATATATATATATATATATATATATATATATATATATATATATATATATATATATATATATATATATATCAAATTTATTAGTTTAGAGTCAGATAAAAATAAGAGCAGTTTAGATCCTGTTTAGATGATAGTCTAATAAGATCAGAGGTTTGTTTAAATCTGTTCAAAATCGGGATCTGATAAAACTGGATCAGATCCGATGCGATAAAATCATGATCTGATAATAAATATTAGATCAGATCAGGGTTCAATTAGATCACTCAAATCATTGTCAGATGAGTTCAAAAATTAATTTAGATCAGGATCAGATTGCAGTCAGATTGCCATCACCAGATTTGATCACAGTCCAATCATACGAGTGAGATCAGATAAAGGTCAAATTGGATCAGACTCTTATCAGTCGTAAATAAATAGTTTAATAAGATCACAATTTAGATTCGAGTGAAATTAGATTAAAATCACATTAGAGTGGAGTCACAATTTAAGAATAATCAGAAAATTCACAACCACAGAAACAGAAAAACAACAATTATGTTTAAACTTTAAATCAAATCATGAATCTGTGAATCAAATCAAACTATTTGCTATTTAGAGAGAGAGAGAGAGAGAGAGAGAGAGAGAGAGAGAGAGAGAGAGAGAGAGAGAGAGAGAGAGAGAGAGAGAGAGAGAGAGAGAGAGAGAGAGAGAGAGAGAGAGAGAGCATATCTCTGCTTAAAATAGACCTGTAATCTGCTCAGGACGGTGTAATACTTGCAATGTCTGGAACAAACAGCCTATCTTTACTGTCCAGCTATCTGTTACTGTTGCATTTAACTCTGGAATGCCTTCGAGAAAAAAAAAAAAATATCATACTGTTTCACAAACTTTTTTAAAGTACCCGTATTATGCTATTTTATTGGTTCCTAATTTTCTTTTGAAGGTCTTGGGTACAATAGGTTTACATGCATCCAAAGGTAAAAAGGGATTGCACATCACCTCATTTCACACAGTGTCTGAAACCAGTTCGTTTGAAGATTCGGTCCCTCTAAACCCCCAGCTCTATACTCTGGTCAGTTTGCCCAGTCTGACTGGTCTACCTCGGCTCTTACAACGTGCGTCGGAAAACAAATGCCTACATTACACATGAATTTTAGCTCCAGAAGCCTCTTCAGCACTTGTATACACAGTAATACAAACAGTAAAGATGGCGTAGATTTTACCGTATTAATTCGACCCAGAGTTCTCATCTTTTTGAAGTGCATCCAAAGTGGATTTGCAGCACGGAAAACAGCGTCTTCTCGGCATGACGACAACATGAACCAAACTCTTCCAGGTCTCTGGTACAACTACGGTACACTGTTTGAGGGCGGGTCAAAAAGTAGATGTTGTTTGTGGGCAGCCAATGAAGAGCATATGCTGGCATTATGCAAATTTAATAAAACCTACTTAGGCTTGTGAAGGAAGAAAGACTGGCATCACTGACGATTCATTTCAGGCAGATCAGAATCGGTTTGCAGACTTAAACTTTGCAGGCCTTTTACATTCAAAAATAGCTTTATTACACATGACAAAGCATAATGAATTTAACCAGCATGAAGTATAAATTCTATACTATGCAGTATAACTTAAACACACTGGTATGCTACGTCTGTGACAGACTGCACTAGAGAGGGAGCTGGTCATGTGACCACATCTGCCTTGAGAGGGAGCTGGTCATGTGACCACATCTGCCTTGAGAAGTACATCCTCTTTATACTGTAATCAGACATTACATCAAACAGGATTATTTAAGGAAATCATATAAAAGTAAAGAAAAGCAGTAAATCTGGGATGAGTTTACATGAGGGAGTCAGGGACTCATAATTATATAGCAACATGTCTCTTAGTGTCCAGTGTCCACTGCAGTAAACACACACAGATGGACAAGGACGCGCTCTGCAGTGCTCATTTAACAGCGCTGGGAGTGAGAGTCCTACTAGAGAACTCAGCACACAGATGCTGAGACTGTCCACACGGTCATTGCAGAACGGCTTAGGAGCAGAAATCATACCTTTAATAGAGCATACCTTTAATAGAAAGTATTTTATGTTTTTGCAACATGTATGGCAAACAAGAGGAGTGTCTGGGAAAGACTAGACTTCTTAAGGCCAAGATCCAGACCGACAACCTGATGGTCCAAGAACCAGGCTGTCATTTGAATTAACTAAATAACGCTTTAATGAAAGACAGACAAAAACTGCAACAGTTTTTTTTGCAAATTCTCTGTATGGTGATGACATCACGCTGACCCATGCTTGAGTTTTTATCACCTTTAATATGGTAAAAGTAGACTCTGGGTTATATTTGAGACCTAGATAAAAGCCATGTTCATGTGGCCTCAATGCCTCAAGAGTACAAGATCAATACACTAGTTCTATCAGATAAGACATATTAACATATTAACCTTCATCACTAATAACTTCGACTTCTGAGGAAACTGCAACATTTTGCCTACACAGTTGAGTATTTGAACTGAGAAAAAGGAAAAATGACGGTCCAAAAGAATTTGAAATTATTACATGAAAACTGCAGTGTCACACTTCCTTCACTAATCTGCATCTGAACTCCGTGCCTCTAAAATAAGCTTCCACCATCCAACAGGGAAGAATCATTCTGCCATCTAAGAGGGCACTGTTACATAACCATTAAAAGTTTATCATTAAAGTCCACCATCTTGGCCTCCGCTGTGTGACCGCCCATTGTTTGGAGCTACGGAGACCCAAATCAGTCATCGGACCAAGTCAACGATGGTTGATGTACAAGTGGCCACTAATACGTCACTGCAGATCTCTGACAGCGACAGATACAAAGCGACGGAGAGAGCGAATTCCTACCGTACTGTACAATGCAGGTGTTTAAGATGAGGACATGGAGACAAAATCTCTTTCCTGCGACATTCAAATAAGAAGAAAACACACAAACGAATACTGCAGAGAAGCCAACGACAGACCGGTTGGCATCACACAGGACCGTCTGTCCATCTTACCAGGCAAGCTTGAAGCCTTTCATTAGTGCAGTGCAGGCTGTCCTGATCCCACAGTGTCATCTTCCCATTTCACGGGCCGCCTTTCCCAAGGCATCCCGAGCGGGATGTTAATCCGGGTCGGTTCTGGTAATCCCAAGGACGGGCGATCGGCCCGACTCAGAATGCCTCATTCAGCATCAAAGTGTCCGGCAAGCCATACTTCCACATCCTGAGTGTGTGAAGCGCTCATGTGCACCTCTGAAATGCAGCAGCCTCTCTCTCCCTCTCTCTTCCTGCAGATGAGGGTATGAGCGGCTCTCGTCTCAATCCGGTGCTCACTGAGCATGCTCAGATCCTCTAGGCCACTCCCCCCTCCCCCCCTGCTTCCTTCCTGACTCAAAGAAATTCCTGTCCGGTCTCACTGCTGCTGTGTGTGTGAGGGACTACGGGGCTGTCGACAGCTGGTCCTCTAATCCCTTAATACAGATGGACGGTAAACACTGCGAACAGAGTGTGTATGAGGATGAGAGAAATATATTGCTTGGTGTCTTGTTCCATTGCAGTTACACACACACACACACACACACACAGTTGATATTACTGCAATTGTCTAGTCACGTGTACAGGCCGTAGCAGTGCTTCTCTGATCCCGTGAACACACAGGTCACTGAAACACCCACAAGCTGCCTGAACACATTCATGTCTGTTAAAGTGTGTTTTCAATGTGTGCGCTGAAAAATTTGTCAGTAAAGAGCAACAGGAAGTGTTCACTACAGACTCAAATTTTTATGGCTGCGTCGTTCAGATTTGACTGGGTATAAAAGCGAGTCACTGTCCTCAAATTCACTCAAATACACATAACATGGTGACCATGATTTTCAAAGTAGGAATCCTTGTCCACATCCCTGTCGCCCTCAACCAATAATATTTTAGCGTTAGGTTTAGGGTTGGGTTTTGCGGGATGAATAGCATTCTAACTTGTCATTTTCCTCTGATTTTAGGGGTTAGGTGTGAACGCAAACATAAAAGACAAACAAAATATGTTGATTCTGGCATAAATCCTACTTGGCAAAATCATAGTCATACATTAACAAAAATATACGAGAAGTAATACTGACAGTGATCAAAATGAACATAAGTTTGTTTCATTGAGAGTTAGTGATTTATGGCTAGATGAGGGAAAACAACTGTTATAACACCATGCACAGTGATGCAATACGGCAAATGGAAGCACAGACAGTGAAGCTTATGATTGTCATCCAGTAGCAACCAATAGGACAGCAACTTCCCGCGATTGAATCGCTGTCAGTGTCAACGCACCTACAATACATCATTTCTATTGCACCATGCAACTGCTTCTCAAAAAAACGCAATACTTGCCTGTTTTACATTGAATATAATATGTAAATGTGGACTAGGGGCCTGCTGGGACACATCTGAGAGAAAGAACACCTGGAATAGAGGACTCATAACGGCCATTTTCAAAAGTGGAGACAAATTAGATCCAAACAATTACAGAGGCATCTTTGTGATCAGTGATGTTTTGCAGCATTATCAACACAAGACTCGTTCACTTCCTTACCGGACACAATGCCTTAAGCAAAAGTCAAATTGAATTCTTATTAATATTTGCATGCTTTGTAGATTTCCAGAAGGCCTTTGATTTAATTTGGCAACAAGGTCTACTGTCTTACTTTCAGAAACTGGTATAGGGAGCAAAACATAGAACATCATAAAAACGATGTATTTAAACAATAAATGTGCATTCAATATTGGCAATAAAAAAAACGGAGCTCTTTACTCAAGGATGGGTGTGAGACAGGGCTGCCCACTATCACCGGCCCTCTTCAATATACATCAATGAATTGGTGAAACTAGAACAATCAGCAGCACTTGGCCTCCACATGACTACATGATCAATTCTACACTATAAAGTTAGTCCTCTATGCAGATGATCTGGTCCTGCGGTCTCCAACAGAAGAGAGTCTGCAGCAGAACCAGTTTCAAGAACAATTTCACCCTGGGTATGATCAAAATTGTTCATGCCACAAACTACTCATATTTTGGTTAGAAATTCAGTACCAACGGAAACCTCAACTTGGCCGCGAATGAACTGAAAGAGAAAGCAAGAAGGGCTTTCTATGCCATCAGAAAAATCTATCTAATTTGAAATACCAATTAGAATCTGGCTCAAAATATTCCAATCAGTCATAGAACATAGTGCACTATACGGCAGCGAAGTTTGGGGTCCTCTCCTAAATCACGAATTTGACAAATGGGACAAAAATCCGATTTAATTCCTGCATACAGAGTTTTGTAAAAGCATCCTTAGAGTACAGAGAAACACAACTAATGCATGCAGGGCAGAATCAGGCCAATGTCCTCTATCCACATTGAGAAAAGAGCCATCAAATTTTGGAAACATCTAAAGTTGTGTGACCCCAACTCTTATCATTTTAAAGTCCTTTAAATCCATGAAATGAATGACGAGAAGACCTTCATTCAGCTGGTACTGAGGCTCCATAAACAGATTAACTCGTTTAACATGACTAACAATAATCAGCCTCAGGACACTGACCTCATCCACAGAACCAACAGAGCCCAACCAAATGATTAATGCACAAAAGGAAAACTACATAGCTTATTGGAGTGAAACAACACAAAACAAAGCAAACTACAATGTTATTTGGCCCTAAACAGAGATTAGCAGAATGCCTGAGCACAGTCAGAGACCACAAACTGAGGAAAACATGACGGACCGAGCGACCACAGCCTGGCTATAGAGACGGGCAGATACAGACAGAGCTGGATGCCCAGAGAGAGCAGTGTAGCCAAGGAGAAATAGAAACAGAGCTACTATAAAGAGAGAGAGGACACCTCTGAAAACCTTACTATTTCAAAATTCATAAATGACCAGCACACATGCACATTTACACACAGACTGGTAAAAAAACATCCATTAAACCCCAAATATGGTCATATAATTCTCGTTTCTCATTTTTATATCCAACAAGCTAGGATAATACACAAGTAGCCAATAAATTCTCAGCATGATGCTGACACACAGAGGACTGGCCAATCAGAATGAGTCCCTGTAAAAGCACTGGCCAATCAGAGTGTGTGCATGTCACAGTGGTGCTGAATGGACAGCTCCATCACAGGCTCTGGATGTGAATGCATGCATGATGTATGAATAAACATGTACGAGTTCAGTTTGGACTTTTTAGACAAAATTCAGTACACCGTGGGATCAAATGATAATGTGGTACAAATTTGATGAAATATGCTTTCATAAATACATATTCTGATTCTTATATGAGATGTTACTTGTGCCAAAGGTGTTTGATGTCCAATTCAAGAAAATGCAAATGCAGTTTCAAATATGAAAAAAATCTATATCATAATTGAAATCATATAATTTCATCCGCAGCACTTCTACAATCTCACAGCGTCCAGTACTGATGTGAAATATCAGCACTGCACATGTAATCCGTTACGTCAACATGTTCCTTTGCCCTTGCTGGGTCTCTGGGGGTCTGAGTGGGGAAGAGCAGATGAGCAACTCTGGCTCCAGCGGGCCTGCCGAACCTGGCCAATGAAGACTGGAGTTTATTTCTGTGGGTCCAGTCCTGATATGTTTAGCCCTGTGGCCCAACGGCCAGCGAGAGCTGCCACATAGCCCCGCCCCCCTCAGCATTGCTGAGCTCACTGCCACATGGAGGCTGAAGGGAGCCAGCCAATGAGAGGAGAGCGTGAGAGAGTCAGGTGATGAGGTGACTGTCAGGCTTGGTTAGAGACCGTACTGGAGAAGTGAAGTGAGGCAGCTAATCCCTGCGTGCACAAACAAACACACACACACACACACAACCCTGACCGGCAAAAACAACACAGATTGTTATACCACTGAAAAGAGCTCAGAGGGATCAGATGATATGACTCATATCTACTAGTTGTCGACGGTTTTTCCAGATAAACTAATGTTAATATGAGAGAAAAATGGTTTGAATAAACACTTATTTTATACAATATTTACTTTAAACAAATTGTGTTATGCATTAACAAATCTGAAACAATTATTAGCTTATGCAAAATATTTCTTTTTTTTTAACAGATTGTTGGGGGGAAATATGCAGAAGAGAGAATTATGGTTAATAACTATGGTAAATTAATACACGCTTATTAGTAGTTAAAATATATTTATTCAAAAATCCTTCAAAATCATAAAAATGTTTTGAATAAACACTTATTTTATACAATATTTACTTACAACAAATTGTGTTATGCATTAACAAATCTGAAACAGTTATTAGCTTATGCAAAATATATATATATTTTTTAACAGATTGTTGGGGGGAAATATGTGGAAGAGAGAATTATGGTTAATAACAATGTGTCACGATCCACACTCAATGAGACAAGGGTGAAGATCCAATAGCAGTAAGTGCTTTTATTAAGGGGAAATCCGTTACTCACAATCCAGTCCAGGCAGGGGTCAAAACCATACGAACAATCCAAACACAAAACAAGAACAGACAAGAAACCAGGACTCCGAAATGGCGTGATAATCGATAAGGACTCCGTGACACATACTAAAACAGACAGGGTATAAATACACAGGGAATAGACAATGATAATGGGGAAATGGCTGAGTGCAATGATCAGTGATAAGGAACCAGCCGAGTGCAATGAGAAGACAAGGATCGTGGGAAATGTAGTTCAATAGTGTGATGGACACCGTGGGGAAGGAGGACATCTAGTGGTGACCCAAGGAACATAAACCAGACACTGTGACATAACCCCCCCTCTACGGAGCGGCTACCAGACGCTCCAAGACCCACAAAAAACAAACAAAACAAGAGTCCAGGCGGGAGGTGGAATGGTGGAGGATCAGGGGGAGGGATGGAGGGCCAGGACCATGAAGGGGAACAGGAACAGGGGATGACAATTTAACCGGCGGCCGTGGCGAAGCAGACAGTCCATCGGGCGGCCAGGGCGGAGACGACAGTCCATCTGGCGGCCAGGGCGGAGACGACCCCTCGGGCGGCCACGGCGGAGACGACCACTCAGGCGGCCATGGCGGAGACGACCAGGGTGAAGCCGACCACTCGGGCGGCCATGGCGGTGAAGACCAAGGCGGAACAGAGACAGACCCTGGCTCAGGAACTGGAACAGACACCACCGGCTCAGGAACTGCAACAGACACCACCGGCTCAGGAACTGCCACAGACACCACCGGCTCAGGAACTGCAACAGACACCACCGGCTCAGGAACAGCAACAGACACCACCGGCTCAGGCACAGCAACAGACACCACCGGCTCAGGCACAGGAACTGCAACAGACACCACCGGCTCAGGAACTGCCACAGACACCACCGGCTCAGGAACTGCCACAGACACCACCGGCTCAGGAACTGCCACAGACACCACCGGCTCAGGAACTGCAACAGACACCACCGGCTCAGGAACAGCAACAGACACCACCGGCTCAGGAACTGCCACAGACACCACCGGCTCAGGAACTGCCACAGACACCACCGGCTCAGGAACTGCAACAGACACCACCGGCTCAGGAACAGCAACAGACACCACCGGCTCAGGCACAGGAACTGCAACAGACACCACCGGCTCAGGCACAGGAACTGCAACAGACACCACCGGCTCAGGCACAGGAACTGCAACAGACACCACCGGCTCAGGCACAGGAACTGCAACAGACACCACCGGCTCAGGAACTGGAACAGACACCACCGGCTCAGGCTCGGCGGGCGAGACGTGAAGCTCAGGCTCGGCGGGCGTGACGTGATGCTGGATCGGGACCGGCAGGGCGAGCAGCTCGGGCGGGGCCGGCAGGGCGAGCAGCTCGGGCGGGGCCGGCAGGGCGAGCAGCTCGGGCGGGGCCGGCAGGGCGAGCAGCTCGGGCGGGGCTGGCAGAGCAGCATGCCTAACCGACACGTCAGGGATGGCAGTCACCTCTGGGATGGTCTCTGGATTAGGAACCACCGGACGGTCCGTTGAAGAGGCCCTTCTCCTCCTCTTCCGTCTCCGGACCACCGGAATCGGAACCACCAGACCCGACTCAGGAACAGATGACACTGGCTCCGGCTCTGGAACAGCAGACACTGGCTCCGGAACCGCAGACACTGGCTCCGGCTCTGGAACCGCAGACACTGGCTCCGGCTCTGGAACCGCAGACACTGGCTCCGGCTCTGGAACAGCAGACACTGGCTCCGGCTCTGGAACAGCAGACACTGGCTCCGGCTCTGGAACAGCAGACACTGGCTCCGGCTCTGGAACAGCAGACACTGGCTCCGGCTCTGGAACAGCAGACACTGGCTCCGGCTCTGGAACAGCAGACACTGGCATGTCCAGGATCCGAGCCAGACACTCTAAATAATCCATCATAGCCTTGGCGGCCCCACAAATGGGCATCTCTAGACCAGTCTCACACTGAGCAGATGGGACGTGAACAGTCTCTGACTGGGCAGACGGGACGTGAGCAGTGTCTGACTGGGCAGACGGGACGTGAACAGTCTCCGACTGGGCAGTCGTGACGTGAACAGTCTCTGACTGGGCAGACGTGACGTGAACAGTCTCTGACTGGGCAGACGGGACGTGAACAGACTCTGGCTGGGCAGACGGGACGTGAACAAACTCTGGCTGGGCAGACGGGACGTGAACAGTCTCTGGATGGGCGGACGTACGTCTTCCCCTTCTCCGCCCGCGATGGCGAGATGGTGGCTCTAATCCGTCCCTCACCAGTCCAGGGACGAAGGGGGACCAAGGTGGAGGGTGGTGTTGGCCTTGTTCTCGACCACCTCCTCCTCTGCGACCTCCCCGGGTCCCACGAAAAACAACCAGGCGGGTCCCCTCAAAACAATCCCTCCTCTCCCGCTCGATGGCTGGGGAAGAGAAGCTGGAACACATACCGCTGGATCCTTGCATTGTGACGGAGTCCTTCTGTCACGATCCACACTCAATGAGACAAGGGTGAAGATCCAATAGCAGTAAGTGCTTTTATTAAGGGGAAATCCGTTACTCACAATCCAGTCCAGGCAGGGGTCAAAACCATACGAACAATCCAAACACAAAACAAGAACAGACAAGAAACCAGGACTCCGAAATGGCGTGATAATCGATAAGGACTCCGTGACACATACTAAAACAGACAGGGTATAAATACACAGGGAATAGACAATGATAATGGGGAAATGGCTGAGTGCAATGATCAGTGATAAGGAACCAGCCGAGTGCAATGAGAAGACAAGGATCGTGGGAAATGTAGTTCAATAGTGTGATGGACACCGTGGGGAAGGAGGACATCTAGTGGTGACCCAAGGAACATAAACCAGACACTGTGACACAATGGTAAATTAATACACGCTTATTAGTAGTTAAAATATATTTATATATATATATATTTATTCAAAAATCCTTCAAAATCATACAAATGTTTTGAATAAATATTGAATACGTTTAAATGTATTAAAAAATATATTCGGCTAATATTTTTATTATAATAATTCTGGAATATATAGATATCATTTGTAAACATTATATGTGAAATGATGTGAATCTGTGGAGCTTTTCACGCTTTCTCTGCTGAAAATCTCTCTCTCTCTACATATATATATATATATATATAATTTTTTTTTTTTTTTTTTTTTTTTTAACAGTATTTGGTAAAATGTGTAAAAGACTTCAACAGTATGCATGCTTATGTATAACTATTAATATGATCAGATTCGCTTAAATGTTTCATAAAAGATGTGTATTTATGAATGAATTCTGCTCGAATCTGCAAAGCTTTGTGTGGGATTCAGTGGCTGCAGATCCCATGCAGATCTTCTGATACCTCACCGATCACTGAGGAGAAGACTTCTGATGCTAACACAGGTCTCGGGTGCTTTACTGAGATTTATACAGCAGCACTGGTGAATCCCACACAGGAAGGAGAACTCAATCATTCGCTCATGACCTACTTTCTCTGGCTCTATCCAGCCCGCTCTTCCTGACAGAGACCCTAAGGACTCAGAGCGCTAGTTCAATCTGCAAGTAAAACGACTCAGTGCCCACAGACGGACAGACAGATGTCCAGAGAGGATTCACTTTACACATGGCTGAGGAAATAGTCCGTTTAACAGGAAGTCAGGAGTGCACATGCACTACTATGAGAGGAGGGATTCTGTTTACAGCTCAGTGGAAAAGAACGAGAGTGCGTGAGAGAGAGGTATCTGATTGGGGTGTTAGATAACATCAGTCTGCAGTTCTGTGATGAATCATCAGCTCTGGTAACAGGACACTGCTGCTGCAGGCTTCTGTCTAATCTCAGCTGAAAGATGGCCTGCACATCTTTCATAGGGATCCGGACAATTAAATAAGAACAAGATCAAACGAGGCAACCCGAGCATGTTGAGCACCCTGAAAATGATTACAGGAGCGAGTCAAGCAATAATGTGCTCACACATCTTGTTACACGTCATTTTGACGGCCACTATCTTGTTGAAACAAGGGCACTGAGAAAACAGGCTGAGCTTCATTTAAAGGGGACCCTTTTTACAAGATGCAGTATTAGTCTCAGTAGTCCCCAGAATGTGTCTGTGAAGTTTCAGATCAAAATATCCCACAGACCATTTATTATCAAATGTTGTAAATGCAAATTTTTAAGTTGAAGCACAAAACACGCTATTTTCGTGCATGTATAGAGGGTATGCGCGTGTCACCGTCGGCCGGAGTGACTGCGGTTACGCAAACTGAGTGGCAGAATGACAGATATAGCATTGGTTTTCAGCGTGAACACACAAACACATCTAAAACAGGAAAGAGCTTTGCGATTGACTGTACAACTAGATTTGACAAGAAATATGAGGTATATTTTTACAGACTCCCGAAAGCTACAGAACAGAGAAGCAAATGGATCGCTGCAATTCATAGAAACAACTGGACTTCAGGCAGCGAACGGTGGATTTGCAGTTATCATTTTGTGTCAATATGCTGAATTTAGGGGTAAAATCATACCATATTGTATTGACAATCATCAATTGTCATGAACAAAATGTTCAACTCAATATTAAATGTATAATTTGCATGCGTTTTAAAGCTATATCAGTTTAAACTTCTGATTTTGGGTTAATGGCCGTGGCCTAATAGTTAGAGAGACTGGTAACCCGAAGGTTGTGGGTTCGATCCTCAATACCAGCAGGAAATGACTGAGGTGCCCTTGAGCAAGACCCCTAACCCCCAAACACTCCCCGGGTGCCGTATGGGCACAGTTTCACAAACAGGTCTTAGATTAAGCCAGGATTAGGCCTTAGTTCAATTAGGACAGCTTTTATAAACGTCTTATAAAACGTCTTGTAAAGCCTTAAAAAAGTTGAAAAAAAAGTGCAAGTTGAGACAAAACAATGGCACTTGCATATTTTAAGATTTGCCAGTTCAAGTTGCTTTCAGTTAGAACAGTTCAAACTTGAATTTTAGTCTGAACTAGGTTTAAGCCTCGTCTGTGAAACCGGGGGAAACTTTTCTGAGTGCACACATCCGAAGCACGCACACAGAAAGCTGTCTGTCAGACGTGAGTGTTAAACTAAGCTCTCTTTCACACTTATTGCACTCAAACCGTCTAATACACGCAAGTTTATGTCAAAAACACAAAGTTCACATAAACACAGTCAGCTATGTCTGTGAATGTAAACAGCAGGGAAAGAATTTGCATGTGTATATTAAGATCTCTCTATTAAAGTGAAAGCAGCGTAATATACAGTACCTACTGCTGTATCTGCTGTTAACAAAAAAACAACAGAAAATCCCTCACCCGTTCTTGATTGAGCAACTTTATAGTTGCTTTAATAAAAAATATATTTCTTACTTGAATAATAAATAAACATGGCGGACTGCGTACAGCTCACTCAGGGGAGGAGCTAAGCTAATAGGGCAGATTCCGTGCCAGTCGTGGGCGCCACATTCCTGAACGGCTCATTTTTACTGCCGCCCAATCACAGTGGATGAGAGGCAGGACAAATACCACACAGACCAACCGTCACTCATCAATCTCATGAACCCACATAGGGCGGCGGGTCCGTCCTGTCTTTCTTTGTGGTTCATCTCTTCATCCAAAACGAGGGCCAGAGCAAGTACTTTTCAATGGGTTGACATTGTTATATTCAGAAACAAACTATCTGCAAAATCAGATACTAGTAACTCTTCCAGAGATATTCTGAATAATAGCAACCAAAGCATAAAAACAGAAAAACAAAGAAGAAGAAAAAAACGCTACACCACCAAAGTGCTCTCAAGCGCCTGTGTTTTCAGAAGAGCACCTGACATTTTCAGCTCGCTACAAACGCTCTGGTGGAAACAAAGCCTAAGTGTTCATGTACAGTATGTACGATGGCCCCAGAACGTAATTGGACACTAAAGACACAAGTTCATATATCTGAATGTCATTGCATTATATACAAAATAAACCAATAATGCAAACAAAAGATGCATGAGCTTTTCTCAGAATTAACTTCACTTTTCTAAGGCTTTTTGTGAACACCTCAAGTTCACACGTCCAACAGTCACCATGGGTTAACAGTTAATTATGGACATGTTCACATGAAAACATTTTACGACTAGAATTTGTCTAAACACTTTTTGTGTTCGTTTTGTTTAAACTAAACTATTGATTAAATATTTTTAGTCTAACAAACTTCTTTACGCAAAACGTTTGGCTTTAAAAGTGTGCTAGAGCGAGCTTTTATTCAAATAAATGTCAGTTGGTTTAATATCTAGTTATCTAATGCAATGACATTCAGATATTTTAAAAGTATGGCATCCAAATACTTTTTGTGGCCCCGGTCTCTGTAAACTACATGGACATTGTTAGGAAATATGAAATGTTAAATATAGCAAGTTGCAGTGAATAATGTATGCTTCCTGTTATAGGCTCACTGCACTTTTCTTTTGCAGCGTAAGCATCTCCTAACAAACTATAGCAAAAGGGCAACTCAGAATGTTGCTGATCATGTCAAAACAAAAACCCTGTCCAATGTACAAGGTCTGATCTCACCTCAATACACAGAGGAATAGAGAGAGAGAGAGAGAGAGAGAGAGAGAGAGAGAGAGGCTGGCAGAGTGATTTCTTTGTTAATAAGTCTGCTTTGAACAACTGCTAATTAAAGCGCGCGCGCACACACACACACACACACGCGCACACACCAAAGCTTTGTGCCTGAAGAGAAACAGATCTAGTTAGTCTAGTTACTGTGACAGGGACACAATGACCCTGAGCTTATGTCGATCAGAAGAACATGACATGATTCTTTCCCTGTCTCATCCTCTCACTCAAGTGTGTGTGTGTGTGTGTGTGTGTGTGTGTGTGTGTGTGTGTGTGTGTGTGTGTGTGTGTGTGTGTGTGTGTGTGTGTGTGTGCGTGCGTGTGTGTGTGTGTGAGATGTTTGTTCTGTTAAGCATCACTTTGTTAAAGAGATAGTTCACTCAAAAACGAATGTTCCGTCATCATTTTCTCATCCTCATGCTGTTCCAAACTTCTTTTGTGGAACACAAGCTGAATTTCTGAAGAATACCCTGGCCACTCATTTCAATAAAGTGAAGAGGAGTTGGGCTGTCAAGCTCCAAAATGGCAGCAAAAAAAGTGCAATAAAAGTATAATTAAACCAGTCCATATGTATTGTGCATTATATAGCATTTTGTATTATGTCCAATACAAAAAAATTTTTTGAATAAGATTATTTTCAATGAATCAGTCGATCCAGTTCACAAAACTTAATTTGATCACAAATTGCAATGATTTCAACTCACTGGTTCAATGATCTAGTAACAATGGTAAATAGTTCACAGGAGGGTAAGATGATCAGCAAGTAACTTAAATTTCATCACGCAATGGTCTCGTATGGACTACTTTAATGGTGATGTAGCATCCTTTCAGTGTTGCCAACTTAGCGACTTTGTCACGTATATTAGTAACTTTTCAGACCCCTTTAGCAACTTTTCAAAATAGCAACTTGCGACCAATCCAGCAACTTTTTGGACTACTGGTTAACATTTAGTCAGTCATTACATCATACTTGTTCCGATGTCTGACAGAAAATTTGTAAATGAAAACAGCTTTATTGGACATTCGGCTATTAAAATAAAGTAGCCTACGTGAACACAGATTAGGAGAGAGAACAGATTTAAAGTGGCGACAGTTGCCACATTACGTCATCTAGCGACATTTAGCAACTTTCTAAGCAGGTTTTGGGTACTTTTCATTGAAAATATTTGGCAACACTGATCCTTAATTTTTTTTTAAATAGGTTTGGAAAGACAATGACAGAATATAATGACAGAATTTTCACTTTAAGTGACCTATTCTGTTCTGCGCCACGGTTATGATTGATTATAACATTATTTAATGCATTTAAAAAGCATAACTAAAAATATGTATTATAATTAATTGTGATAATGGATTTTGACAGTTATTTGAGAACATTAAACAATGTGAATTAAAATGCATTATAAATGCAAATAAAGCACAAATATCCAGTGGCTTTTGGTTCAAATCAGCAGGAGAGCAAATTATAACCACAAACATGATAAATAAATAGAGTAATTATAAGTTTTAATCAACCTTCTGTCCTCTTTACGTCTCTACTGTAAAAAATTGAAGGGTAATTCTATACATCACAGGAAACAGTATCTGGTCCAGCAATACAGACTGGATCAACTAACCATGAATTTCTGCCTGCCAATTACAGTCTATACACAACACCTGGCAAAAACAGGCAAAAGTACTCACTGATCCCGGCGAAAGTGCAGTCTTTTCCTGAGCGTGGACACCCGCGGGTGACAGCCCAGTTTGACGGGTGAGGTGCATGATAAAGTCCTGCTCTGAACCATGATGCACTAGCACTACTCATGTGGACCTGCACACGGTTCACACACACACCCTAGCGGAAAGAAGACTCCTCATTACTGAACTCCCTGCACCCCCTCCTCTCCTCTATCTCTCTCTCTCTCTCTCTGCACGGGCCGTGTCTTGTCCTGCGGTGACCTGGATCCTGCATTTTCTCTGTGTGTGTTGCAGATGAGCACAGCTAGTTTCCTCACCTGAGGTGTGGCTCGTCAGACCACCAGCAGAGATGCTAATATGACCATCAGAGTCTCGGACAAGAGCTTGGGTGCTTTTTTCTTTAAAAAAAAAATGTGTCTAGATAATATATCAGGACAAATCAGGCATAATCAGTCCAAATGAAAGGTAGGGTAGGGTAATTTGTTTTATAAACATTTTTGTTATACTGGTTGAAACTTTCTTCACATCCTAAAAGCAATCAATAATAGAAGTGGTCTAAATATTAAAACATTTACATAGATCTTCTGTGAAAGTCTCAGGACCAAAACATTTTTTACCTGCTTGTCAATATTTCCATACCTTTCCATGCAGACATCATAAGCCATAAGCGTGTTGTAGACAGACAGTCATTGAGCGCCATAAACTAACAGCAGTCACTTTCACTGCTCCTCCTTAACCAAAACCAATGAGCTTATGCTGCGTTCATGCATGTCGTAACCGACATTACAAGATGGCAACCCGTGACGTTCTACCTGAAGCTGTTCACGTCCTCGAACTTATGCCTTTCTATGTCAACACTATCAGTGCCGAAATGAATCTGCAGCAGTCAGGTAGTACAAGTAAAAGCTCTGTAAGTTGTTTACGTTGATTATTATTGTAATGTTATGTGCTATGAGACATGAGGTATTTTAACGCGTCTCTCATCTCATGGAGACGCTCTTAAGGGAGGGTGGGATCGTATGCTTTCAAAGCTAGCTTGAAATTGCAAGTCTCTCTGAAATTGCCTACCATACTTTGTTTTGTCATAAAATGTTTTTGTAAATAAATTCAAATTCGACATAATGTGAGATGTGGCCAATTGACCCACAAAGACCCGCCCCCTTTAGTTACTGTTGCTATGTCCGACAAGCTACGCCTCTCACGCCACACCATGTTCTCACGCAGTGAAAAACACATCACGGAGCAGAGAGGACACTGACAACACACTGACAGACAAGACAGACAAGGTTACTTTTAATATGAAACAACGTCTCAACTTTCATGTTTGACAATTTTGTCAAGACATTTAAACAATAAATACCGTTTTGTGGCTCTTTAATGTGTCGTGACAGATCGCTGTAGAGCATCAGTTAAAGCTGCTCGTGAACCGATCATCTCGTCCTTCTAGTTCATTTATAGCATCAAATAAACATGAATGAACATAAGAAGGAATGTTGTTTTAACCAACGGAAAGACGTCAGTACACTTCGTTTTTCAAGTTTAAATCCTCCTACGTTAATCTACTAACTCTCCTGACTGCTTTGTCCGACAAAAATGGCGGATTCGGCGGATTATGATTGGTCAGATCGCCTGTCAATCAAAGTCGCTGCGAAGGGTCAATTCAATTCAAATTCACACTCATGAACTGAAAGGGAGCCTGTACTGTGTGTATATGTGTAAATGAGAGCTGAGCTGTGATTCATTCAGCCGGGACACAAGCAGGCTGAACATTCATCACCTTTAATGAGCATTAGCTGCTTTTACGTCACCACACAAAACTGATTTAAAAATAAGCTCAGGAATCAGCTGAAATCAGGTTGCTGAGTGCACAAAACTGAGCTGCGGACGACCGTTCGCATACTGACTGACTTTAGCAGGTGTATAGATGCGCACACACACACTCATGCACATACTCACACAAACGGTTATCTTAAAGGAGTTTATAAAGATCACTTTTCAGACAATGGTAAATAATGCTGATGTACGTTAAAAGCAACAAACAAACACAAAAATAATTAATGATCAGTGATGATCACAAGACATAGGCCTATTTCATTAATCCAGGAAAAAGAACACCGTGTTCTAAGAGGTCCAATAAAGGCACAAATAAACAAGCGCCTGAAACCTGGAGATGAAAAAAAAAAAAAAAGCTCATATGATATTCCAGCCGAGGATCGTGTTCTTTGCCCAGCTGGGCTCAACAAGAACATTTGAGCACAGCTAAAAATCGGAGCTTTCTCTACAAAAAACGTGCTTCGCTGATTCAACCTGCACTGCACCTGGTTTACTTTCTGAGATGACGACAAAATCAAAATCATCTGAGAAAATGCAGCCCTGCCATGGGAGTGTGAAGTGCACTAGTTGTTTTTGAGTTGACACAGACCGTGTGGTCAGACTCATAACCAGATAACAGATGCAGAACGCGACACAGAAAGAAGAACAACTTCAAAAGCAAAAGCAGAAACTTCAACCACACTTGAGATCCGACACTCAGACTAAAACCAGCTGCCTGCAGGAAGCTCATATCATGTCGAGCTTCTCAGTGTCTGCCGTTATAAAGTGTCACTAGACAATTGTTTTCTTTTCTTTTTCAGAGGCTGAATCCAAATTTGAAAACTAGCTGTCATATAAAATACACCAGATTAGCCTGCTTTCATCTAAAAAATGAATTGTGAAATATATTTTTGTAAAGTCACATTATGAGCAATAAATCCAAAATAATGAGGTAATTGTGTAATTCAATAGTTATAATTGTGAGATATAATGTCCCATTGCAAGTATGAGGAAAAAAATCTAATTGAAATGAGAAAATGATAAGACAAAGTTGCATTTGTAACTAAAATAAGAAATAATTTTTAATTGAAATAAAATAGAGCATTGTAAGAATTAAAGTCACAATTGAAATACTTTAGCAATTATAATATGTGAAGTCACATTTTTTTTGTCTTTAGGGGGAAACATACATAGTAGTACATTTATAATACACTAAAAATAGTAAAATAGCCAAATGACATACTATAGAGAGCAAAAAAACTGTTATATTTCTCCATAGGGAAATTGATTTTTAACAATGCCTACACTCTAAAAAATGCTGGGTTGTTTTAACCCAAATCTGGGTCAAATATGGACTAACCCAACCGTTGGGTTAACATTTTTAATTAAAAAAATGTAACCTAACGGTACGTTCACACGGGGCGTGAGCGTCAACGCTTCCCATTGACTTTGAATGGGTGACGTCAAGCTTTGCCGAAATGAATTGTGGATCCGTCGGCGGCGCTTCACTGGCGTTGCTCGCAGCAGAAGTTGAGAATTTTTCAACTTCTGCCGCGAGCAACGCCAGTGAATCGCCGCAGGCGGAAGCGTCAGCCAATCAGGATCGCTCTATGCAAATACAGTAGCCAGGCGGCAGCCAATCACGTTCATCATGTTCATCCTGTCATTCCTGTCTAATTTCATTGGCTGACGCTGCTATGACCATGGCGTCGTGCCAAACTTCAGCCACGCCTTCCGTCAAGCGTTGACGCTCATGCCCCGTGTGAACGTACCGTAACTGCTGGGTTTGTCCATATTTGACCCAAATTTGGGTTGAAACAACCCAGCATTTTTTAGAGTGTAATAAGCGTTTAAAGAAATAACTACTCTGAGTTCTGAGGTTGTTAATCAACTGTATATGTTCTATCCATCTATCTATCTATCTATCTATGTATCTATACCACTTCAGGCACAGGACATATCACAAAATGTCTGATAGGCTAAATATTTTCCCATGACTAGTGTAGTAGAAATATACGAATCAGGCTTCAGAGAGATGTGAGCTGAGCTGACCAACTACTGACCCCTGTTGGACATGTGGGAACTATGTTGAGAGCAGCATAATGCATAAATGGAAGACGTCCATGTAAAACACACTGAAAATCATCATGTCATGTACAGTCCAGTGTATCGGCGTGGAGTACCTGTCCTCGCGGGTGTTGGGGCTCAGGTAGCGTGTGGACTCTTCCTCATGACTGCTCTGCAGGCTGCTCTGCTGACTGCTGTAACACACATCAGCACATTACAATCAGGACATGAGAAATACACAAACACCAGACGTCACACTGAGAAAGAGACGACAGAAGGTGAGTTTGGACACACAGTGATCTTTTAATTATGGTGACAAAAAAATGCTCAAACAAGACATATGGTTTTACAGTCCAACGTTGCTCGGGCTTACAACTAAAAGAAACAAACATAAAAGCATCTTTTGAGAAAACACATTTTCAGGATAGTTCATCTTCCCCACTAGAGGGCAGCAGAGAGTTTCCCAATTGCCTAGAGCGCTGTAAACTAAAACAACACAATATTTCCATTTAACCAGTTACACTTGCCATGATTATCAGCTGCAGCGTGATACCTTCACAGTTCTCCCACAGTTGTTTATAATGTCTTGCCTTAAGAAAAAAAAAAAAACTAGTGCATTTAAGAAGTGGTTCGCTGAGTTATTGTGTACTGCATGAAAAGGAAGCAGGTGATGAAACAGCCTAACAGGTCAACATAACAGAGCCCTAGATTAGTGAACGCTGTTGTGCTTACAAGGGTTTTCTACCAGCAAACACCTGACAACTCACAATACACAGCTGTTACCTGATTCATGTCAAACATTTACACGTCTCAATTTATTTACTAAACCATAAACGCCCTGTATGGTACCAGTTAAGGGTTTCTGCACCTTCTCAATCTTTATTAGTAGTATTTTCCACATTTTAAAATTATGGTAAAGTCGTGAATATTATGAAATAACACAAGTACGACTTATGCAGTGACCAAAAAAAGAAAGAAAAGAAAAATCCCTTTTTAAAAATAAATAAATACTTTTTATTTAGCAGGCCAGGATGCACTAAATGTATCTAAAAATAAAGACTTTCACATTGTTACAATTGCTACAAAAAATAGAAAACAATTATTTCCACAAAAATAAAGAAGCACAAGTGTTTTTAACATCGATAATAATAAGAAGAAATGTTTCTTGAGTGGCAAATCATCATATTCGAATGATTTCTGAAGAATCATGTGACCCTGAACACTGGAGTAATGATGCAGAAAATTCAGCTTTGCCATCACAGAAATAAATTACACTTTAAAATATATGAAAACAGAAATAGTTATTGAATATTTCATGATATTACTATTTTAGTTAATTTGTGATCAAATCATTTGTAGGCTTGGTAAGTATAAGAGACTTACCAACCCAAAACTTTTGAACAGTCGTGTATTATTATATTCTATTTTGGGGATTTTGCCTAATAAATGCTGTATCACAAGATGAACATTTTCAAAATGCATAGAAAACACACATACGTTTGCTTGAGGTGGATAACTGTTTAATTCTGTAGGAAGACGTGTATAAATTATGCTAGAAATGCATTAACCGAATAAATTCCTACAAGTGTTTTTTGTGTTTTCGTGTGACTTTGTGCGAATAATTCAGTCACATGACTTGAGGCAGAGAAGAAAACAGGTGTGTTCGGGTTAAAGCAGCACTGTCCAGACTGACCGGTGTATGACACCAATGTCCCGCAAGAGTGATTTGAAAGCATCTCTAAACTCTCGATTAATATGCTTAATAATGAAACATAAATTCAGTAATGTGTGTCTAAATTTCCAACTGGTAGTGCCCCTTAAGCAGAATTTCTGCTATTGTTAATGCTGCTTGAAGTCAAACTTAAGGTCATAGCGGATACATACTGCATGTTGTATTTTTGTCTATTAAAAGGCAGGAAGAGTCGTGAATATTTAAGACGTCCCCAGACAGGCGGCCGCTTGTTCTTCCCTCCAGCCTATAAATGTCCCAGCAGACTTCAGTCTCCAGAAAAGACGGAAAACTCACACACACACACACACACACGGGTTGTCTGCTATGTAATGTGCCAGAGCAAGCCTACATGAAGCTTCAAATGAAGTGATGCACAGTGCTCATGATGGACAGCAGGAATGGAGGATGGATGGGTTTGTGGACGAGGGTTCGGGCTCGTGCTCATACAGACCTGCTCTCACTGCCGTGCTCTTTCTTCTCTCCTCCTCTCAGCCACTTGCGCAGGAGGAAGCGTCTGCGCTGGGGAGAGGCGCTGGGTGTGGAACAGCTCGACCACGCCGCGTCCTCGTCGCTGGACGGCGTGATCTCGATGGACGGAAGCTGCAGGTACTCCTTGGAGCCGGAGCGCGGAAGATGTTCCTGCTCTTTCTCGCTCATGACGTTCTTCATACGGCGCATTTTAAAGCGCTTGCGGCGCAGAGACGAGCTGGACAGGGCCGGATCCACCACAACAGATCCGTTACACTCCCCGTCTGCCGGGCCCTGGATCTGCAGCGCGGGCAGCTGGAGGGTCTCGGACATGGTGACTTCTGTTCAGTCTCACATGAGTCCAGAACCAAATAAAGATGCAGATCGGAGAGCTCAGTGAGTCCACACCTGGGCTGAGCTGAGTTCAGCACTTTCTGTGAGACGGCTCGGTGCTGACATATTTTAGGACAGTCTTATAGGTTTCCTTCAAAAACCCTTTATCCAGAAAACCAGGATAGCTCCCTAGAGGTCAGAGGAAGGTCATAAGGTCTACTAGGTCAGCAGTTCTCAAACTATGGAAAATTGCAATACTAAAAAACGTAAAAATGTATGTTATTTCAATTAATTTACATGCATCTTTCTTTTTTGTTTATCAAGTTTTAAATAGGTTTGCGCATCTAACACCGTGCCCTATCCAAACGTGATGCGACAAGATTCCAGTGACAAGCAGAGAGACCTGACCAAATCAATCAAATATCACAGCCAATCAGAGAGCATGTGGGCGGAGTCTCTATGCACGTGTACTGCACTTGCAAGGAAATGGATAATCTAGCTAATTAATAAATCGTAAACCAATTTAACATTATTAAAAACACTTACCAAGTGACTGAAACAAACTTTGTCATTAAATACCCTTGTTTTTTCACATTGAGTTCACGGTTTGAACGTTCTTGTTTCTTTTAATTTATTTCCAAAATCTGAGCAGTCACTGTCAGTATGGCTATAAAAGGACACGCAAAATGATATTCACACTCACATTAGACCATTTCAACATTAAATCAAGCACAAAATCAGTACACACAGTCTACGCAACTACTACTTTGACACTTCAAAAAAGATATCATAATACGAATCCATATCAATTGAGCGGTTTAGTCAGAATTTTCTGAAGAGACTTGATTGCTTTATATGATGAACAGATTTAATTTAGGCTTTTATTCACATATAAACATTCATCAACTCACACATCAGTTACTGTTTTACAGAATCCGAAGCTCAAGCATGTTCACTTGACATTTGAGAACCAATGAGGTTCATTCTCGTGTTATACAACACGTTTGAGCTTTAGCAAGAACCAATGAGGTTCATTCTCGTGTTATACTGCACTTTGAGCTTTAGCAAGAACCAATGAGGTTCATTCTCGTGTTACGCAGCACGTTTGAGCTTGCACAGGAGGAACCAACCAAGTTTGTTCTTAAGGGTTGAGCTTCTGTTTTAAGTTTGCTGATCAATATTTATGTAAATAAAAGCCTTACTTCAATCTCATGATATAATCGTCATATAATCATACAATCGTCATTTAAAGCAATCAAGTCTCTTCATAAAATTTGGACTAAAAAATACTCAATTCATTTGGAGTAGTGTTACAATCTCTTTAGGAACTTTTTGAAACGTCAAAGTGGTGGTTCAATGTCAATGGAAGGACAGAAATCTCTTAGATTTCATTACAAATATCTTCATATGCGTGTTCCAAAGATGAACGGAAGTCTTACAAATTTTAAACGACATGAGGGTAAGTAAATGACAAAATTTAGGCAAATGTTTAGGGGAACTATCCCTTTAATGTGGAAAAGATTATCGTGTGTGGCATTGTTGAGTTACATCTGGTTAGGACACGATTTTAGGCTTTATTAACCCACATTATTATTTTAGGATTGCCGGAAGTGCATTGGTGTTAAACAATTTAGTATTGATTTATTTGAAATTTGCTTTTACCTGAATGTTCTGATTTGATCAGAGGTGCTACTTAGCCTGAAGTGTTTGAGAACCACTGTGCTAGATGGACAGTACTCACTTAAACATTTACACAAGAGTTTACAGGAAACAAGAGGATTTTACAGAAAGGTTACAGTAAAACATGCAAACAAATGCAAAATAAAAAATGCAAACAAAACAAATACTGATTTGAAACTAATGGGAAAAAACACATTTTCTCTCTCTCTCTCTCTCTCTCTCTCTCTCTCTCTCTCTCTTTCACGCACACACACACGCACACGCACACACACACACACACACTTTCCTGCTCTGCTCCGGAGTATTAGGCTACTGTAAAACCATTGTGAAATGAACATTAGTGATTTCATCTCTAATGGGTCATTCACAGACTACAGTAACATCGTTTATTAGTAAAATCATTAAAAGGGCCATATCATGTACATTATAAATATGGGTAATTTATTTTTTCATTGAAGTCCACTTTTTGTTTTGTTTTTCTAACTGGGGAGGAAGTTTTGAGTTCTGACAGTTCCACTGTGCTTTCATAGTACAATGACTCTTATCAAAAAATCTAGGAAGCATGATTCCACAGGATATGACCGCATTAAAACATTATAGAGCCAGCCATGCGTGTCCGTGTTAATACAACAGGCTTCACCTAGCGCTGGCTGCACTTCAGGTGTGTGTAAGGAAGTCAGGCGTAAACATGCAAGCGTGTTCATGTTACAGGAGGAAGCGCAGAAAGCTGCAGCCCACTGAGAGAAGACACACACTCATGGCTGCCCATCTGCCTGCTCAACACATCACACAATCTGCTGACTGACCCCTACGGCGGTTTAGTAACCTGCCACACACGGTTAGATCACTCCTGTTACTGCTCCACTAGAGATGGACACTGACAGTGCTTTTTTCCTTCTCTTTTTTTTTTAGCTGTAAATGCCAAATATATGAGTTCTGCATTCTTATACAAAACAAAATCCTACCATGGCCCCCACGTGTGGGGCCCCAGAGCCTGCAAACTGCATCACCCTGCCTCAACTGTATGCCTGTAATTTCCTGTAAGAATGTGAGGCTCTTAATCTTTTTTTTTTTTTTTTTTTTTTTTAAGAAACCAAAAACATTAATAATGCATAAATCAAATGTTTTGTGCAGTGTATTATACTTAATGCCTGTGTCTACTTAAAAATAAAAGTACTACTACCACCACAGGTTTTTGGATATGGTATAGGCTACCATGGTAATTCTTGGGCATACCTTGGAGTTCCATAGAATAGCATGGTACACATATTTCAGTCCCATAGAACAAATGACCATAGTATTATCAAAGTACCATGGCACTACCAACTGGTACTGCCACATAACTCTTTATTATGTGGCATTATGAAACATGATACTATGAAGAAAAAAAAAAAACTCATAAGAACTAAACCTGCCTGTATCAGAAAGTATAGTGCATACCACATCTAAAGTGATTCGGCTAAGTGAATAACAGCATTTCATTTACAATATGCCATACGCGATCATTTTAACATTCAAATTATGTTAAAATGCAATGAAGCCGCGATCGTTAAGGGTAGGCTACAAAATAAAAAGTGAATGTACTAAACAGAAATCCTACCTTTTTACATTTCAAATAACCGACACCCTTGTTTTGAACATGCAGTCGTTGTCTTTAATTTTAAATGACTAGAATGAGGAACTGTCACGGCGTTTTTTTCCCACACTGTTCCGTTATGATCTTCACGTTTCCTTTAATGCGGGCGATTTCACTCCAATTGAAGGGGTGGGGAGAAGGAGATACCGCACTAAAAACTAAATACATTTTATTTTACAAAGTGAAATAGGTTTGTCAAAAGCGAAAGAAAAGCACAGCTTCTTGTGATAAAGTAAAAATGTGTGGTTTAAAAAACGATTGGATATTTTAAATACGCAGGCTGAGCGCGGCGCATCACCCCTCTTTCCGAGATAAGGCGTCCCGGATCTCTCTGTATAAAAACGGCAGCCCGGCACAGTATCGTTTAAAACAAGGTTGCCGCAGCAGCCAGTGAATTGAAACTTCCTAAATCTATCCGATCATTTAAACGGATTCTTTCTCAAAACTAACTACTTTTAACCTTAAACAGGAGTATCGCTTCTATATACGAGTAAGAATGTTCACTTTACTAACTGAGGTAAAATCATATAAGTTAGCCTATTTTGACAGCAGAAAATACGACTCAAAAATCTTCATTACTGAAAAAAATGACAAGAACTTTTTTGCTGGAAATTCTTGTCATAAATTTACAACCACCTACAACTGAGTTAAAAACAAAAGCACATCTTGCCACTGCCAGCAGGAAATGCCAGTCAAATGTGTACAACCACCGCATCTTAATAACTGGTCAAATCATGAGAAACATCTTGACATCAGCTGCAGGAGATACTGTACAACTATCTATATCTGACAGAAAACTTATCTGACAGTAAATACCTACCAGGTGGTACTGGCTGCCACCTCAACAAATGTGTTAAAACCATTGCTCATTTTGACATAAATCCCAAACTACCCCCTGACAAGTATATTGTGTTGACAATCTTATTTTTAACTCAATCTTTAATGCAACAATCAATCATATTATTCATTCGAGACATTATTTTGTGCCATATTACGCAAATTAATATATAGCAAATTAGTACATCCATTAAATAAGGTATAGGCCTATCCAAACTCAACGTTATTAGTTTGAGAGATACATCATTTTGAAATGTCATATGACAAACCGGTAAACAAATGTTCTTAGCATCAGATATGATTTATGAATTTAATGAAGCACTACACAAAACTTAAAATAAAATACACCTGCATATAACATAATTTCCCAGAGTGTGTATAGATCATATTTATTTTCATTATATTGTTTACTCTGCAATGAGCTGTTGACTTATTTATAGTATGCCAATGTTTTCTAACACAAGCCCAAAGTAATGTGCTTCAAAGCTTTAACTCTGGGGATATATTTGGCAGATGACTGCTTCAATCTGACAGACAGTTTTCCCTTACCACACCATTAACATGCCTGATGTATTCATTCACTACACTAGACTAGAGTGAAAGTATATGTGCCTGCCAACTGACCTTCTTTTTGATACTCAAAGAGACTGTTGCACTATTAAACATCACTGATGAATGATCAACCGCTCAAGCAGAATGACAACACCTGCCCGTGAGTCATGAGATAGAAGTAATTAACACCTTTGGCCATCTGTATTCACCATCTTGTCTTCTAGGAATAAAAATAAATAAACACGTATTGTTTTGGAGTGTAAATTAATTACCAAACTGGAACCTGTTTGCTCCTTAAAGCCCACATCGAGATTGCATAGCTTTGAGAGTTATTAAATTCACTTAAAAGAAGAAGATTGAAATAATAATTCAATCTTCTGTTGTTATAATATGTCAAACATATGGCTGATTTCACTTATTTTATATACAATTACAAGTATTTGACTTTCTGTAATTATAGATTTTTTTTGTCTATAAATTGGGTCCATTGCTGTTTGGACTCTTATTTTTCAAAATATCTTCTGAGCATATTAAATTTTTTTAAGTTCAAGAGTTCAATATGTGCTGGCAGGAATAGCCCACGCATTCATCTTCAGCGTCAGACTGTGCTTTTTTGCAGCTCTCACTCACTCTGCTTTCAAAAGGTTTTGTAAATATAAGGTCTTACATAAAAACTACCTCTAAGTGCAGTGGATGTGGGCGTTCATGTTTATTCAAACCAATGTCTCATATACAGTTTTGTTCATTACTTACAGAAAAATCTGTGACTGGCAAAGGATAAAATAAAATAATTAACTGGAATTCATGCTCAATCTAATGAAAAAGAATAAAAATGTTGAAGATAATCTTTTTAATAAATGTTTATTAAGGGTTTTATATGGTGAATCTCCAGCCAGCAAAGCTGATCAACAGATCTTTATTTAAACATCAATTTTCTGTAAGCCATGTAAATTCCACCATGAATTTGGAGCAGTTCAAATCGAATTAATAATCTTAAAAACACAGTGCTGTACTTGATAACGTCATACCAAACACAGCATAATATTACTCCAGAGGATCAGCATTTAAATTAAATCTGACCAATGTTAAATGAAAAAAAATGCAATCAAGAAAAGATTAGTTCCTCTCATAACTTTCATCTTTCAATTCTCAATGATAATAAACGTTGCGATTTGATTGAGCTGAGATTTCAGATCACACATAAAAGAAAATGAAAGGAGACATTTTCACACAAAGAAAAGAACGATAACACCAACACAAATGATTTAGACAACTGAAACTAATAATAATCATGCAACTTTCATAGCTTAAAATGTCCTCCTCATTATAAACAAAGTGTTTATTTAATCAAGCTCCAAAAACGGCTTGTTTTCATCTCACAGGATCTCTGACGCTACACGGGCAAGTACATTTGCATATGCCCGTCTCGCAAGACATAGACAAATTTATACATCATCACACCATAGGCCCCGCCCACTGACACCCAGTCGCTTAACGGCTGACATTTGCCTACACTGGATGTGAGTCAAACGCAAATAGAACCCATTATATTCACTGATGCTGTCTACACTGGACATAGCAAAGGCTCTTCCCGAGTAATCAAAATAGGTTTGTGTTAATAATTTAGTAGTTACAACAAAAAAGGGTATTCACCACATCCGGAAGACTGAACAAGAGCTGAAACACTGTTCAGTCTAAACAAATACATAAAAAGTGAGCTCACAATGTTTTAGATAGAAGATATGAAAAATGCATTACATTTTTCATTGACAGTAGATAAGCTGATGCACTGAACAGAGAAAAGAGAAAAGAAAAACAAGAAAATAGCATCTGATATGGTAAATGCTCCTGACAGCATGTGCATTGGGTGGAAAGTCACTAACATGCCAGTCACTGTCATAGATGAGCCAGACGATGGGAATTTAAGTTTAAGAAACATTTCTGACTGCCCAGTTATTATGTCTTACTTCCACACAGAAAACTCAAGCAGAAAAGCAACACTAAAACTACATTTCTTACATTAATGTTTTAAAAAAGACAGAAAATTATCTAAAATGACAGAATTATGATTATACGTTCATATAAATTGTATCTTTGCCCATGTTATGTCAACTATATAAATAAATACTAGTGTGAATACATCCATGCACATCCTGATCCTGATTTCTGATGACCATTTTAACAAACCTACACAAATCCGACTGTGAATGAAGCGAGGGGACGGCTGACTTTTTTCCTCTTCACAACCAAGCTCTGTCCGATCTTATAAGAAAACGTGCTACTCTGCTACTCCGTTCGAAGTTTCCATGACAACCATTCTCAAAATCTGATGTGATGTTTTGGGAACTTAAAAAAAGGGACGCTTTGGGAGTCTCCAAACATATGGATGAGTAACAAGTCGAAATGGGAATTTGTCGTTGTTCAACAACATAGAACACGAGCAGCGAAAGAGCCAGCATTCTCATCGCTTAGTATTTGACAAGCCGACCATGCTTTTACGAAACAAAGCAGCCTCGCTCTTGGGTACATGATCGGTAGGGGCTGGAGAACATTTGACTGACAGCGCTTACTGGAGTCCCGCTTGGAAAGACCATGCTAACTTTAGAAAACAGCTAGTCAAATAAACGCTGTGTGACGTCTAAATATTACGAAACAGTCCCCCATTGAGAAATCCAGGTCTATTCAGCACCAGGGAGAATATAATCTGGCCAATCATTGACTCCCCAACAGCAACATTTTTGACAGTTTTTTGACAGCCCATAAAATGAAAGTTAGTGGGTTTCAAAATAACACTGGATGCCACTGGCTTTCATTTTATGGATATAAAAAAAAGCCACAGAAAAAGGAAAGTCATACAGTTCTGAAACGACATGAGGGTGAACAAATTATGGCACAATTTGTTGTTTTTTTGCCCAAAAAATGAAAGTCAGTGGGGGCCAAAATAACACCAGACACCACTGCCTTTATTTTTAAAGGACTAAAAAACAAAACATATCCTATTTATTTCTTCCTTTTTTTGTGTGCTGTCATTGATGGAAAAATCGATTTTGCTTATAGTTATACTTGTAACAGTATAGAAAAAACACAAAGTAACCTTAGTTTTGCATGGAGTATATCTGCGTGGTTGAGCAACTGGTAAACCCAGTGCGCTTGTGTGGCAGTGACCCGGGTTCGAATCCAATCCGTAGTGCAGGGATAGGCAACTTCGGTCCTGGAGGGCCACTGTCCTGCAGAGTTTAGCTCCAACCCTAATTAAACACACCTGAACAAGGCAATCAATGTTTTCAGGATTACTAGATAGATACAGGCAGGTGAGTTGTTATCAGGGCTGAAGCTAAACTCTGCAGGACAGTGGCCCTCCAGGACCGGAGTTGCCTATCCCTGCAGTGTTTCCAACATTCAATGTTTTTACATATATATGTTCCCTTTGTCTCACTGATCTTCTCTGGATAGGCGAGTTATTGGCATACTGGGGGGTGTCAGTAAAAGGAAAATTATTAAGCTGTGCCATTATTTAGAAAATATTACTTTATTGTCTTTGAAGCACACAATAATGATGCCGTTTGCACACTTCAAGTTTACTTGGAATGCCTTTGAAATGCGTTTTAAAATCTCTAAAAGTAAAGGATAGTATGACCTCAGTTTGTTATCAGTAATATTAATGTATGTTCATCAATCTCACAGTGTACCTGAATTGCAATTGTAATGTCACCTAAATACATTTGAAGTTGAATTCTGCATTTCAAAACTTAAAAACAAGAGTAGATATTTAAAGTGTACTTAAGTGTACTTGGAATAGTTCCACTTTAGCACAAGCACGTATATTAAATATAAATTTAATAGTACTTCATCACTGCTTTTGGACAACTAAAATGCATTTAATACAAAATTAGTTTCAATTTAACAGACTATATTTATAGCGTGCCACAAATACATTTAGTTACACTAAAGTACATACGAATAAATAGATATTATAAACATTAGCATCATGACTGTCTGTAAATCTGCTTTGAAACAATATGTACTGTAAAAATCACTATATGAATAATTTTTGACTTGAATAAAAAAAATTCTGCACCTTTAAAGCCCTCCACAGAAGGCCCTGTCCATTGTAAGTGCTTTCATTGTCTGCTGTTGAATGACATTTCATCAGACTTCTATTATAAAAAGCATTCTTTGAAGAAAACAGATAAAACAAACACTTTTATGATGTCCTATAAAGATATGAAACCGCATTATCAAAATGATAAGCAATGTCAGAGGTGCAGTGATATCCATCTCCGGTCAACTCATTTGCATGGACGCAGGACCGTCCCTGTCTCCGACAGCTGGGTGGCCTCAGACTGCCGAGACGTGGACACAATGACCTCAGCGGGAGGCCACTGTCGTTAGCTCTGCGTTTCAGGGACAGAAACATGTGATCTCATGAATATGGAAGAAAGAGCTGCCAGAGGGTTCGAAATGTGTTTGCCCAGCATGATACTGAATAACGCAGAGCCCCAAAAGACTGAAGAGAGACGGAGAGAGAGGTAACAAGGGAGAAGATAAAGTCCACAATGCTTTTTATGGATACAAGACGCACGGTCTAAAAAAAGCTGTCCTCTTCCTCCTCAGGCAGTTGAACTAACTGACAATCATGATCATTTCCTGAGCCAGTACACCTCCGTTCACAGCATTCACTTCATTAAAGATAAGTGATATAGAATGATTGCACTCCAAAGCAGTGGAGGAATTCACTCTGAAGTCATCCTCCATCAACATACACACACTTGCACACAAAAGTGAAACTGAGCTGGTCTGAAACACCATGGCAACATGCATGTCAACATCAAATCCTACAAGAGATCTTTTCATGCATATAATAACCTGGACAAACACAGAATTCGAATAAAAAGGCTTTACTGTTACCTGACC
Source organism: Phoxinus phoxinus (assembly GCF_949152265.1). Classification (NCBI taxonomy): domain Eukaryota; kingdom Metazoa; phylum Chordata; class Actinopteri; order Cypriniformes; family Leuciscidae; genus Phoxinus; species Phoxinus phoxinus. Next base: position 6,619,609 of record NC_136898.1, read on the forward strand.
CTTAACCGTGTGAAACAACACGCCAACATGCGTGATACAACGCAGCCTCCACTTTTCTCTCTGCACAACTGAGGTCACAGTCGAACTGCATTAAGCCCACACGATAAGAAACGGTGCAGCACTTATTCACGAGACACTGAGCACACGTCACACTGCTGCCCAGTCAGCGCAGCAGTCTCTCTCTCTCTCTCTCTTTCTCTCGCTCCATCTCCAGGTGTTCTGCTCTCCTTCTCTAACTTCTCTCTAAACACACTCCATCCTGCTGGGCTCAGTCTCTCTTTTATTTTTGCACAGCTGCTACTTGGGAAGTCCACAGACGTTTGGAGCACACCAAAAATGTTCTTTCTTAATCTGTATTTTTTTTCTCCTGTGTTCCAGAAAAAAAAGATTGAAATGTACTTTTAAATAAAATATAATTATTTATATTTATATATATACATATATACATACACACTATTATACGTATATATATATATATATATATATATATATATATATATATATATATATACATACACACACATATATACATACATACACTATTATAAGTATATATATATAAAATAATTAATATATAAAAAAAAAATATATATATAAAAAAGTAAAATATACTTTTATTTATATATATATATATATATATATATATACACTTTTACTTATATAACAACACAAAACGGCACCAGCCGTAACAATATGCTTCTTTTAAACATATTTGAGAACTCATTTCTTTATATGTAACACTTTTTTTTTTCTTTCTTTTTTTTTTAATGGGTGCAACTTTAAAAGATGCTGTATGTTTTTGACAGTAGCATAAAAATACCATAATATGTTTGCAGATTTTTAGGAAACATGCTGAGTTTACATACTCGTTTCTCTGAAAAACACTTCTACAGCCAGTTATTTCACTTTGAAATGTGTGTCACTGTAATACAACACATTGACAATTTACCCAATATTATTTTGCCACCACAGAAAACACAGCATATTGCAGCCATGCTTGCATTCCATTGTCAATTGCGCTCGTTCATGTTGTGTGTCCTCAATCTGGCAACCCGCGTGAGCGTCGAGTCTGAGCAGGAGGGGGCGGGGGGAACAACTCTCTCCAATATTTTGAATTTGGACTGCAGTACCCATTTCAACCACTATCATGTACTGCACCATTGAGAATGTTTAGGTGTTTTGACTGGAAAACAAGAAAAATACTGCTCAGGAAAATGATGTTTGCATCATGCTGTTTTGCGAGAGCATGTTGAGATCTCAGCCATCAATGGCAGACATCTCTCATAAACTGCACAGGCTCTTCAGGACATTAAAAGCTTGGTCAGAGGCAGTGTGGGGATGAATTCACCTGGCTCCAGAATCCCAAACCGAATCCAAACATCTTCACACAGCTCAACATTATTCTCACTGGTTTGGCTGGAACTGGCTCAATTCTGTGATGTGGGTGGATTGACTCTTCAGGGTGAGACAGAAATAAGTTGGCTCCATTTAAAAGAGTTTCGAATATCTGGGGATTCGACTGACATATCAATCCAGCCCTTTGTATTGAGCAGCAGACACACATGAGCACACACACAGGGAACACACAAAGTCTGTAGTATCTGAAGTAACATTAGGAGGCAGACCACACAGCATCAGTGCTGAAAATAAAGATATGAGCATCTTTGAGAAATTCCTTGAAAATCTCCCAGCTCCCAACGAGAGTGCAAAGATCTCAAACATGCAGCAAGCCCTTTAAAGATTTAGCTCACCCAAGTCACCCTCATGCTGATGACTTTCTTTACAAAAGGGGATGTTTAGTAGATTGTTCTGCATACTTTTCTATACATTAATGGAAATATGGAAAAGCACCAACAAGCTCCAAAAATGACTAAAAAGCGCATACCACAGATGGTAGCTTCTCACCAGTGGCTCAAGCCAAGCACACACACCAAATGTCTGAACCTGCGGTTCCTCTCGTACTGAGCAGGATTACTATTGGAATGATACAGACATCAGTAGGGTAAAATTAACCTGTCTCACGACGGTCTAAGACAGGTACCTGCGTTATGAACTAATCTTCAAGCAAAAGGAACAAGATAAATATTTGAATGCTACCGATGCCGATCTGAATTCTGACTTGTGATGGAGCCTAAATCATAATCACACCCGGTTTATTTATTGGCTAGAGGGGAACTGGCCCCGAGACTGAGCCTGGTTTCTCCCAAGGTTTTTTTCCACCATTATGTCACCTAATGGAGTTTGGGTTCCTTGCCACTGTTGCCTTCTATTCTATCAAAATCTATTTGACTTAGAAAAGGGGACCGTTTACAAAGATCCTGAAGGGAAGGTCTGAAATTAAAAATAATGTGATTAGCTTTCTTAATCACCTGCATATTAACCCTCTGGGGTCGGCAATCACGCCGGCGTGATTTGCACGCTTTTTTTCACATAGCAGCTGAATAGACTTAAAATACTCCGTCATCTATGGTCATACAGACTTAATAAATATGAAAAAATAATCTGTGAGATGTCTACTTTTGTATGTGTCCATTTACAATAAAAAAAAGAAATTATACATGGTGTGCTTTTTGCCTCTCCGTCTCATGAACTTTTTTTTCTTGAGCATGTCTCTAAACATAAACAAAACTCAGCAAATACTTGTCACACATTTATGAGCTCTATATCTTTATAAACATTTAAGTGTGTAGTTTTAAATGATCTGATTCAAAATGAAAACAAATATTATCTTTTTAAGTATTTGTAGAACCAACAAGATATCCAGTTTCTCTAACGCTTGCTCATTAGTTTTAATGTGACCACACACCCACACGCGCAAAAGATATTGACATGCAAATCGTCCACGCGCCGCCTCTATGTCAGAATCCTGCCTAGAAGGAACGATACTGCAGCGCTGCAGGACTTGGTCCCGGATAGCCGGCCCCCGGGCTGGCGAGGAAGACCGTCCGTGACCGGAAACGCGGGGTGGCCGAAAGAGCATCGCCCCTCTCCCCCTTATCGCACCAAGTTTGTGGAGAACCCGGTGCTAAATGACTCGTAGACACAATAAATGTAGTCCACACAATTTGTAATTACCTACTAAAATTAATAAAAATGAAGGCACAAAGCCATATCACGGTTGTGATTCTAGTTTGTTGGCAAAATATAACGTTAGAGACCTTTATGTAAGGCTATAAATTTTACTTTGCCAAAAAAACAGGCACTTAGTGCAAATATACGCTCTGTTATCGGAAATTTTAAAAAAGAAGGATTGTTTTTCTTCCACTCACTTGGGCTCCATAATGCCCATTGGATAATCCGGCCCTGGGTGCCCGCCTATTGGCTGCCCAATCCCGTCTATGGATAATCCGGCCCTGTCTACGTCATACATGCATCGCGGGTTACTCTTGTGGCGTAGGTTAACTTGCGTTGTATGCGTGCTGCCGGAAGGTAGTTATTTTAGGCAATAAAGTTTTAAATATGGATATTTGTGGAGAGCTGTGTGGAGTATACTTTTATGATGAATAGATGCACTTTTATGAACTTCAAAACAGAAATGGCCATTCACTGCCATTATAAAGCTTGGAAGAGCCAGGACATTTTTTTAATATAACTCTGATTATATTAGTCTGAAAGAAGAATGTCATATACACCTAGGATGACTTGAGGTTGAGTAAATCATGGGCTAATTTTCATTTCTGTCAGGACCACTATCGTCAAATATGATTGACAATTAGCATACAGTTTGGATTGGCGGTCTGGTTCCGTTCTGGGCGAGAACTCCCTGCGCATTCAGCCTAGCATGGATAAGCGCAGCGATAACCCCCCTTGGGGTAAACGGAACAGAACCAACATGAATGTATGCAAATATATTTAATTCAAGATTTTAAAGTAGAACATAATTTGAGAATTTATTCTGATTCAAAGGGAATCAGAATGCCAAATCCTGACTGACGAGAGGAGCTGGGGAGGGAGGAGGGTAATTCGCTCCTAAGAAACGCGATAGCTGCTGATATTACTGAAGAGCTTATATATGTATACGGTGATAGGCGTCGTATTCCTATAGGTAGACGTGGATCAGCTGAGAGTCACTGATGCGAGCTTGACTAACGTGACCTGCCAGAACTAACGCTATGCTTGATTTTTGGATGAACTATCCCTTTAAATAGCACACCTCTTCTCAACAAAACACATGATCATTCATCTACGTAGCATTGAACTTATGAACATTAGTATTTAGATTGAGAGATTTCAACAAACCACTAACCTTAACTAATAATAGTAGTGAAACTTGCCTAATGATAACAATAATCTCATGAATTGCATGTAAACTTCATATTAGGCTTGGCTACACTGGCACGTTATATTATAGCTTCTCTTACAGCTACAGATGGTGAAAACGAGTGGAGGATTACATTGAGCTCAACTTTATATTGAGGACCACCAAGACAGGATTGTGAGCCCTCTAAAAATAGCAGTCTGTCGCTGTAGTGTGTAATAGATTTTCTGAGTTTACCTTCTGGGATGAAGGTAAACCCAGATACCCGCTTTAACTCAACGCGTACTTCCTTCTGAAATCCTCCCATTGCTTTATTTTCTCCATCAAAAGAAACACGATATAAAGATGATACTATGATGTTCATAGGTTGACTGAAGGCCAGCAGTCCCCCTGTGAACTCAAAACTGGTGTCTCAGTTGCAAAGAGTCACATTTACTGTAGAAACCGGATTATGTTCTGCCTCCAACCAAGAGTTTCACCTCAGATGTTGCTGGAGCTGGTTAACATTTCCATTGTGCGAATAAAGGAAGTGTTACTGACTGTGGGCTCTATAGCTTGACCTGATTACCAGCATTAGCATATTATGATAAACAGAGTCCTTCTGCAGAATCAGAGGATCGGTAAACCTGCCTCTACCTCCACTTCTCTCTGTGCAGGGGCGCGCTTTACTTCTGACAACAAAAACATGTATATAGTTGGCAGGTAATTAAAGAAGCATTTATTATGCCCAAAAGAAAAGAATCCCATTAGTGTTTGGGAGCTTCACCGAAGTATTTCTTACTCTCTTTGACTCTCTCATTGGGAGAAAATAACAGGTTTGTCACACACATCCTGTGCCTGGCAGTTTTTACCTACATGTACAAAATCCCACACACAGCGCTCACTAAACAGAAAACTAGGGTGAAGGGACAATGCAATCTTCAACAGTTGCTGAAATTGAAAAGTGCAAGAATGCTTCTGTAATCTTAAGCTCATGAATATTTAATGAGGCATTGTATTTTTTAGCAACATATAGCCAGCCAATGATAACCAACTTGCCATAACATTGAAGCATTGCAGTTTTTCACAATGAATACTTTGGTACCACAATTCGGGGTTCGTAACGGCATTAGGCTAACCCTCCTTTAAAATAAAAAAGTATGAAGAATTGCTGAAAAAAATGGCATTAAAGGGTTAGTTCACCGGTCATTTACGCGCCCTCAAGACGTTCCAAACAACCTGTATGAATTTCTTTCTTTTTCTGAACACAAAAGAAAGATATTTTGAAGAATATGGGTAACCAAACAGTAGACTTCCATATGGGACCCATCTATCATTATTCAAAATATCTTCTTTTGTGTTCAGCAGAAGAAAGAAACTCATACAGGTTTGGAACAACTTGAGCATGAGTAAATGATGACAAAATTTTCCTTTTTGGGTGAACTATCACTTTAAGCATAGTGTGAGCCCTTTTATAAATCATAATTCTGAAAAGAAAAAAATTATTCAGCATAATTTTCCGATAATTTCAGAATTTTCAGCATCATTACTCCAGTCAGTATCACATGATCCTTCAGAAATCATTCTAATATGCTGATTTGCTGCTCAATAAGCATTTTATATTGTTATCAATGTCTATATTTTTGTTTCTATTTTTAAAATTTAAGCGGAAACAGATGCATTTTTCTTCCCAGATTCTTTGATGAACAAAGCATTTATTTGAAACTGAATTATTTTGATGTATAACACAATAAATGTCTGTAATTTTTCATAAATTTAATGCATCCTTGCTGAATAAAAGTATTAAAGGGGTCCTATTATGCCCTTTTATGAAGTCTTGATTTTTTTAGGAGGGGTATACTAGAATATGCTTTCATGCTTGATTGTTCAAAAAGGTTATACAAACAGTAATTGATCACAAAAACATGGTTGGTTTTCCTAAAGCGAGGTGAACCGTCTTACAAAAGCGAGAGGAAGGTCAAACAAATGAGTTTTGGAAACGGGATGGAAAAAACAGTCTCTCTTTGAGATAGCGACAACACAGCTATACAGGCCTCATCCCTGATAATCTCGTCAGATTATCATGACAGAATATGCTAATTGAAGATAGTTAACTCCACATCAGCAACACAAATTCATCAACTAACCATTCAGAGACGTCCTGTTGCATTCTACATGTTGTCACTTCTTCTTGAGTCTCTCCATCTTTGTCTGACTCCGTTTAAACATTAAAGGCAGAACAGTCTCTGTCATTTTAGTGTGTCTGTGTGAGGTAATCGGAGCTGCTAACACACATGAGCTCTTGAAACCCCGCCCTCTGCAGCAGCTCATTTGCATTTAAAGGGCCAGGCACAAAACGGTGCGTTTTTGCTCACCCTCAAAAACTGACAACTTTAACATGCTATATAAAATATCTGTGGGGTATTTTGTGCTAAAACTACACACACACACACACACACACACACACACACACACACACACACACACACACACACACACACACACACACACACACACACACACACACACACACACACAGTGACTGGGGACATCACAGATTTATTTTACATCTTGTGAAAAGGGCATTTTACCACCCCTTTAAATTAGTAACAATGTGACTTCATAAGATTCGGAAAATACGTAGTCCAAACGAGACTTTCGTTGTAGTTCTTGAAAAGGAGATCCTGTTAAATAAAATATCTCCCTTTGGAGTGACTTTGAGCTTTGTAACCTTGCAGATCTTTTTTTAATGCTCGAAGCAACATTACACACTAACTAAAGTTGAAAAAGTGGATAATAGGACCCCTTTAATAAAATAAAAAAAAGGAATGGAAGTATATTTATTGTGGTACCTTATTCTGTGCTACAGTCCAGAGGAACGTTAAGCCTTTCCAGGCTCCGATCAGTTACAGGGGCTCACTATAGACGTCTTAAACGTGATTGGATCAGACACCATAATAATCATATACAGAATCCCTCACGGACTGATGCGTCTAAAGCTTCCGTCCCCTTAAAATGCTGTGAAATTGAAATGTGAAATTCAGAGTCAGGCACCGCCAGTGTAAAGCTAACTGCGTGCGATAAAGTTTGCCTTTGGGGCCTGTGGCACATTCGTGAACTGAAAACGGGGAAATGACACATAATAGCGTGACCACTTTCAGCCCAGCTTATAGGACACACTATCAGTGAGGCTAAAAGAAGGATCTTTGACAACTCTGAGAGGGATGATTCAAAACTTGACATTGTTATATATTTTTAAAAACCAGCTGAAGTGGATTCAGAGAAACATCAATGCATCTCTGCGCAAGTCTTAGCCTTGAGGGGCGTTCACACTGACACCAATAAATCGATAGAGGTCGCAGGCACTGTATTGTGAGCTGCAAACTAGACTGAGCTTCACTTCCATTGGTTGGTGTTGCATCATGTTGTTGTGCATTTGCATGTCATCTCAAACTGACAGTCGTCACTGAAAATGACCGCTTTTTGTTAAATAGCTCATGCACGATTTTGCTGTTTTCTAAAGATGTTGGTATACGAACATAAAACACTCTCTGCGCTGTGCATAAGGACAAAAGCATCTTACTACCACAAACACCAGAGACCAAGATCAGAACGCATAGATGAAACTGCTGAGACCATCAGAACAAAGACCATTAGATGATAATGGATCCGTCCAGCTGCGTTCATAACACTGGGTGAATGTGTGGGAACTTACGCAATGTCACGAGGGACAACATAATATGGGCAAAAGAAAGGCTATGCCTAAAAAAAAAAATCTACTCATCATTTTGATTATTATACTGATGTGGCATACACCCACTAAACATTGTCCATGCAGCTTAATTATTTTTTTTATTTTTTACAATGACCTAATTCTTTCTGAGTCACCAGCCTGATTCACCGTGATGAAAATGCCACATACATGCAAAAACAGTGTTCTCTTTTCCTGGCCCTCCTTTTATCTCTCTTTATGGACAAAGCTATTCAGACAAAAGCTTAATGTTATTACAGAATAAATGCCATTTTTAATGTAAAGTAACACCTTAATATGATGGTCAATCAAATTGAGATCGAGTTATGAACTAGCCTATGTATCAGTGCTGCCCTCTGGTGTCCTGTAACGAAATCAGCTGCCAGAGAATGAATTTCCTCTTTTTCAACAGTTTTATAATTTTACAATTAAATATTTTCTGTAGAGCGACATTCACTTCACACAAGATCCCAGATGCATGCATCTATACACAAAAACATTAATAAGAATATAAATACACTGTAAACAATTATGATCAATAAATCATAAAACTACCAAGTTATACAATATTCAAATAAATTAAATTTAAGTTTAAATTACTTGTACAGCCAATTTGATTACACTTAAAAACAAGACAGCACCTGAAATTAAGTTAAGTTGATATACCACATTAAAATTCAGAATGTTTTAGGATTTAGAAAATTATGTCATGATGTAAAATGATAAAAGTCTAGGAAGCACCTATATAAAAATTCTGGACGTAAAATAAGTCATGGCAGATAAATATGAATAAAATAATAAATTAATCAAATAAAAAATACACTGTGTATATATATGTATCCCTGGATCACAAAACCAGTCACAAGTTGCACGGGTATATTTGTGGCAATAGCCAACAATACATTGTATCGGTCAAAATTATCTATGTTTCTTTTATGCCCAAAATCATTAGGATATTAAGTAAAGATCATGTTCCATGAAGATATTTTGTAAATTTCTTACTGTAAATATATAAAACATGTTTTTTTGTCAGTGAATACAGCACGATCACGACATAAATGGATAACTTTAAAAGCCGATTTTCTCAATGTTTAATTATTTATATATATATATACATGAACAAGTTTATTGTTTAATATCTTTTTTTGTATATTTATTTTGAAACTCTACAAACAATATATTTTTATTCATCATGCATCCCTAAACAAGACATTTGCATTTCTAGGACACTGGTCAAATAAACATAAGCAAGTGCTACGGTTCACCAGTGAAGCATTGCCTCGTGTGGGGTGCTGTCCGTGGTGCTGATATCTCTCTTATCTGTGTGTTATCTGGGAATGCTGAAGGCCCCTGCAGGGGTGGCTTTCTCAAGGCTCTCTGCTGAATCTGACTCACAAAGACTCATCAAGGACACATTTCTGAGAGTCTGAGCAGCTCTTAAGCACAACCGACATGACTCGACTACAAAACAGTGACTTCATTTCATTTTCATCATCTTTGCCTTGAAAGAGATCGGTCAGCCGTCTGCAACAAGAAGCCATGTCTTGTTCTGTCATGTCAACTCTCGGAGTGTTTGTTCTTGGTGGAAGAGATTTGCTATTCTGCTGCTGCTGTTGTTGCTGTTGTTGGTTATTGCTGCTCCTTCATAGCAAGTACAGGACTTGCTACTGCCAGTACACACACAACACACTGCTGTGAGCAAGTAAGACATGCTGCTGCTGTACAATATAGCATACATTAATTACTCATAGCAGATCTATACAGGTGGAGCTGGGGAAGCGGGAGGGTTTTCGATGTGCGTTGCAAACTGTTACAACAAATGCTCACCAAGTATTCAAAGGATGAGCTGCAAGCGTATTGGCTAATGATAAAGCAGGAACCAATCAGCTGTGCCCTATAGAGAGAATGGTGTGATTACAAGCAGGATGGGTTAAAGACCCATTAGCCTGCGTCATCTGGAGTTTTATGACAGAACTTTGTATTTCTAGAAAAAGCAGCGCAACTCTTTTCATGCTCTTGCCTGAAATGTTCTACTAAAAAAAGGTCATAGATTGCAGAGAGACTAATATGTTGTGTCACGCATGTCTAATTCTGGCAGGACTGTGTTGGGAGTCTCATAGAGGTCACAGGTAATGGACAACCAATCAATAATGTGCATAAGACTGTAATGGGCCGCACTGCGCAATGGGTAAAGTGAGCCAGAATGGGCCTGGGGACATAACAATCCTATAATGATTTGATTTCACTGTGTGTGTGGCATCTTTTTAGTCATATTGTATTACAATACACAAAACACTCAGTAAAACGATTTTGCTGAGCAGGTTCTGCAAGGGAGAAAGGATGCTATGGTGCTCTCGGTTGTTGTTACACTCTGAAAAATAAAGGTCCCAAAAGGGGGTTTTCCCAGCGATGCCATTCAAGAACCATTTAAACCAAACAAACCTGGTGAATAAAATAAGAAATACATAAAGCTGCCATTGTGAGACATATAGCCAAAAAACAAACCCAAAATTATGAAAAAGTAGCATTGAGAGATATAGAGTCAGATTCGGTAGATATAACATATAAATTAAGAGAAAAATTACCAATTACCTTGTTATTTTGAGTGGGGAACAGGCTTCCATAGGTAACACCACACTTCTCTTCAATAAGTCACCCAATTTGAGCCATCTTTGAGCCCGTAGTACTATATCAACATACTCACAGATCAAGACTGGGATGGATGGATGGATGGATGGGTGGATGGATGGATGGATGGATGGATGGATGGATGGATGGATGGGTGGGTGGATGGGTGGGTGGATGGATGGATGGATGGATGGATGGATGGATGGATGGATGGATGGATGGATGGATGGATGGATGGATGGATGGATGGATGGATGGATGGATGGATGGATGGATGGATGGATGGAGTGCCTGAAAAAAGCCCCTTGAAAGGTATCTGTACAAGTCAACTTCCATACTTTAAAAATGCTGTGATGCATCAACCTTGAGAAAGATTCTCTGGAGTGAAGCCAAGGAAACGTCTTGAAGCTATATAACGCTTTGAACAAAGCATGCTGTCCTTGTGTTCCTGGCAATCTTAAAAGGGATAGTTCACTCACAAATGAAAATTTTGTCATCACTTACTCACTTATTCCATGAGTTTCTTTCTTCTACTAAACACAAAAGAAGAATTTTAATAAAGAAACAGTTGACGGTAGCCATTGACTTCCATAGTAGGAAAAAAATACTATGGAGGTCAATGGCTACTGTCAACTGTCTGGTTACTGACATTTTTCAAAATATCTTCTTTTGTGTTCAGCAGAAGAAATAAATGCATACAGGCTTTAATGAGAAGGTTACAAGAACTACATGAGCCGAGTAAAACTACAAGCTATATCCCAGTGAATTAATCATTTGATTTACTGTAGCAACGCTTCTGAAGGATGATGACCTCAACTATTTGCTATACTGTGCAGTTTTGTTCGGTATATAATGTGGGTAATCGAGCAAACAAGAGTTGATATCTGCTACTCCGGTTAGCTCTTTCAGCAGAGCCAGCAGCGTGTGCAAGATTTATAGGCCATAATATAGTACAAGGACAAAAATGTGTCACTAAACCATGTGACTTCCATTCTGTGAGCTCTGATCACCTTAAACTAATCTCACTTAGGTGAGGATTCAACCGCTGTCAGGATACAGTGAAAACCAACACAACTCTTAAACATTGGCTAAAAGAATCTCAGGAAAAGTGTCTTTTTGCAATGATTTGTCACAAAATGATGAACATGCTAAGAAGTTAAAAATAAGCAATTATTTCGAAGTATACTTAAAGACCAAGATTAAAGTTTGGACACATGCTCCTGTCCCGAGAATTTTAGGTTTATTTCGCTTCCCCCTTTAGGTTTAAGATGCATTCCAACAGGTTTTATCGTAGCACATTGACTTGTATTGAATGTGCTGTGTGAGGTACGGTATTACTCCGCCGCTTCTTCTTCTGCTTCTTCTGTGCATTCAATGAAATGCCAGCGGTTTGCTTGCAATTGGCAAAGGTGCATTATTGCCACCAACTGGGCTGGAGTGTCTATTATTCAAGCTCTCAACGGAAGAATCACAGGTGTGACGCGTTTGGCAAAATAGGTCCACAAAAGCGAATTAAACATAAAATTCTCGGGACAGGAGCATGTGTCCAAATTTTAATCTTAACCGTTCTATTTCATCAGATACGATCTGTAAACAGGGCTTTAAGTGTAAAATACCGAACTTGTCCTTTAAAACTGCAGTGAACCAAAGACAGTCTCAAAAATGCGGTTTTGAAATCTAATTAACATTAGATATTTATCATATTTATTATTTATTACCATTATGTGTCTGATGTTGTAAAGAGCGATACCTTTGTGCAGTGTTTACTACAGTAACTTGAGTAAAAGTTGACCGAGAGAGTCTCTAAGCTGGTGTGAGTGAGTGGAGGCGGGTTCATTTCATTATATATAATCACACATTGACCCTACAATATACATTTAATTCAAATATTCAATAAGTGATATGCAAGTGTGCATGAAGGTTAATAATATAAGGAGGCCTTCAGCATGATCTCAGCATCCATGCAAGCCCAGAAACTCACAGTGAAGGTCAGATGGACTGATTTCAGATATATCTGATATCTGCATCTGCCTCGGAAAACACTGCAGCTCTAGTTCCCTCTGCAGTGACCTCTAAATACACCGGTTCAATGGCAAATCAATCCCTACACGCTGCCTGTCTTTGTGCTTGAAATCGGCACAGTTTCACACATTCCCTTTGGCTTTAAACCTCCAAATCTGTTTCATGGACAGTTACCACACTGAGAGGTCATCGTCGACCCCAAACTAGGCTGAAAAATATGTGCTAGGCGCATGTTTATTTACAGATCTACTAAAAGCATTTAATGAAATAGCCAGCTAATGAGGTTTTGGCTGTCCTCTGGAGCATTTTCTGTAATTGCTCGCAATCTAGCCTACTTCCAGCAGATTGCGTGCTCTTCTGCAAGCACAGAATGTTTGGACACCATGCAGATTTAATAAAGTTGCAGAGATTGAAAGATGACAGGGGGGGGGGGATCAATTAAGAGGCTATTTTTCTCTTTTTTTCTGTGTGTGTTCAGAAATAAATAGTGTATGTGTGAAATAGATGGCTTATGTTTGATGGGTTTAAGCAGAAGTCATTGAACTTTGCAGTTTCAGACTAATTTAGATAAACGTCCTGCATGTGGAGCTCAAATGTCAACATGACTGACACTTTTCAAAATGACTGACATTTGTCTAAACTAAGACAAGACCTCTGCAACTTCACCAGCTGCTTGTTTGTTCCAAAATCAACCTTTATGTGACAAATTGACTGATTGGATATTGAACATCGCGCTGAATTAGAGACCGTCTTACCTGTGATGTTTCCGCGAGCTGAACGGGGAGAAGGAGGTTTTGCTGCGCCGGGTGGAGATGTTCCCGGACGGGCTTCCGTCCTCCGCCGCTTCCTCCACATTTAGCTGCGGTATGATCTGACCAACTGTACAAGCCATTTTCCTCGACTGCTCATGTAAACAGCTTCTAACCTCCCGTGAGAAGGAAAGTTCGCCTCAGGACGCAATGAGGACAGGAGGTGCTGTTTGCATATCTGGACATGAGGCTGGACTGCAGGGACAGAGAAACTGACGAACTGATTCGAATGATTTGTGATTTCAAGAAGTGACACCTCACGTAATCGTATAATCATGCTGAATTATAAATAAGTGCGTCTTTTTTGAAGAGTTCTGAGTGACACAGGCAAGATAATCCTAATTGCATTAATTTTCCCCATACGCTCAACATTATTTTTTTGTCCCATAAGTCTCAGCGCTTTAAAGCGTTGTCCGATGCGTGAACGAATCGTTGTTGTAATTCGAATCTTTTCAATGAATCGGTTGAACCATGTTCATAAAACAAGTCGGCGTCTCTTTATGTTTGATGATTTATCCAACTGATCGTGAACTGGTAAAAAAAAAAAAAAAAAATGAATTGAGTTTGCAACTTACTTTAATAAAACGTAAGCTAGGCTACTTGAAATATGTTTACGATTATATAGTTTTATCAACAGTCATATTAACCGGAGACGTTTTTTTTTAGATATTATTAAATCCTGTACGCTCTGAACTTTGAACTTAGCCAGCCAAGAAATTAAAATTAATAACCGAATTATATAGTTTAATGCAAAATATATGTTCTATGAGCTCAGCTGAATATACACAACAAATGTGTATAGCCTACCTGTGATGACGTAAAATCTTTTGAACCTGTTCTTTGAACAAATCTTGTAAACGAATTATTGGAAATGAGTCAGACTTCCTTACATTTCACACTTGAGTAGACCGACTTGGAGATTGTCAGTCAAGAGAATCCACAGCGGGGGGAAAAAATCATAAATATGTCTTGTGGAATCTTAGCTGGTTCTAAACTAACAGCATACGTTCGATTGCCCTATAATAAACGGGGAAGACTCAGGAATGGATTCAGTCGAAAGCCAGTGGCAGCTAGGTGTCAATATTTCGAGCCATTTTCCAAATATAAATCTTCCAAGACTGAAAATCTTAGTCTGCTAAAGTCTGAGTTTGATAATAGCCTGCTACACTATATTGCTTCAAAACATAATAGGCATGGACTAATTTCCAGAAAATTCAAATTCTGAACAAAAACATTTAAGTCATTGATTGAACTTTGATATAGGCCATTAGACTAAATATAAAGGGCCTTTCCTTCTCACGTGCTCATGTTTTATTTAGGTTACTCTCCCTATTTTATACTGTTGATTTTCATCGAAGAGCAGTTAAAGCCGCACTTTGGCCAGTAGAGGGCACAACTGCACTAACTCTGTGATCAGGCATCCTAAAACTCTATACGAGATCATCTTATTGTTACTAACAAAGAGGACAGAAATGGATGTTAGATTTTTCAGAATTACAGCTGTGCTCGAGTGGAAAATAAGGGATTTTATATATTTTATTTGTACAGGAAATGTGGGTCAGTCTTCTGTGCAGAGCTTTGGCTTATAGCAGACCGTGAGGTGCTAACAGGCTCTGTTAATGATTTGTCGGAGTGCATACTGATGAAACATGGCTGAATCACAATGAGACTGAGAACAATTACACCACAAAGGAGGGATTAAGGAATGAATAATTAACTTCTTTTCTTCTTTTTTCTCTTTCTTAGCCCATAAGACACAGGATAACTCTAGAAACTTGATTCAAACTCACTTGACTCTCAACTTTTCTTGAGCAGGAACATCAGATGGATGGCTTACCACAGGAAATAAATGTATCCTTAAATAACATTTCAAGGGCCATGTTTGTACAGTGCCTAAAATACTGTAGGCTACTGCCAATTGCCAAATGCGAGTAAAATCAGTGTTGGCGAGTAGTAACATATGAATGTAACATATGAATTCTAACAATGCAATGTTGTGAGACCCTGAACTTCAACAAACGTGAACGGCGCTCGCGACAGTTATTGGGCCAGTGCTGCATCGTCACGAATGTTAAAGCCTTGCCAATTTAAATATTCAAGCATTAGGCTACTCTGTGTGCAAACATCGTCTCAGACAGCAGACAAATACTGAATTAAGCCCGATTTAGGTCTCCTTTCACTTGAATGGACAAATTCATACAAAAGTATGTCAAAAAATGTCTGGCAAACATAGTCGGTTATGTCTAAGGGAACGTAAACAGTTGAGAAAGATAACGCATGTGTTTCATTGGTTCCTTGCATTTGGTGCATTGTGCATTAAAGTGACAGCATCCTAATAATCCTGCTGCCATCTGTGTTTTTAATGTTAATCAAACAACAAAATCACGCATTGCTCTTGACTGAATAACTTTTGTAACTTTAATAAGGACTTATATCTGCTTAATTTAGGCTATACAGTGAATACTATGCAGTGTTATTTAACATTTGATTACTTTATTACATTTCTGTTTCTAAAAATGTGAATTTTCACTGGTATCTAAAATTTGGTGTCATAACTGTCTGCTTTTGCAAAAAATAATAATTTCATGGCTGGTAAAAAAAATATTTATGGCCGGGAAATTTTCTTAAAGGATTAGTTCGCTTTACAAATTAAATTTAGCCCATTTACTCACCCTCAAGCCATCCTAAGTGTATATGTCATTCTTCACTCAGACGAATACAATCGGAGTTAGCCTATATTCATATATTAAAAAATATCCTGGCTATTCCCAGTTTTATGATGGCAGTGGTTCGCAACCAACAGATTGAAGCTCAAAAACGTGCATCCATCAGTCATAAACAAACTTTTAGAAGGCCTTCTGAAGCAAAATGATGAGTTCATATATTCATATTTAACACGTCACAAAGTAAAATTCTAGCTTCCGCATCTTCTAATGCGCAACTTAAGAAATGTATGTCGTCAGAAGTAGCGCAGTACGTCATGCGGCGTAGCGTAAATATCAGCAGCACGGTGGTTGCATTACCATAAGTTGCGCTTTACACTTAAGTGGAATCCGTATGTTCGTTTGGCCGGAAGCTATTTTACTTTAGAAAGTTTGTTTTTCTTACACAAACACATCGGTTTGCTTCAGAAGGCTTTTATTAACACACAGGAGCCGTTTGGAGTTCATTTAAGATGGATGGATGCACTTTTTTGAGCTTCAATCTGTTGGTTGCCATCCACTGCCATTATAAAACTTGGAAGAGCGGTGATATATTTTTTATATAACTCTGATTGTATTCATCTGAAAAAAGAATGTCATATACACCTAAGGATGGCTTGAGGGTCAGTAAATAACAGGATAATTTAAATTTTTGGGTGAACTATCCCAAAGTCACCGGCCATTGGCAGGAGTGGAAAAAAAATCCCTGTTTGGATATCTTTAGATTTGCTTTAATCCACAAAGACAAAAGACGTTTGAGAAAGGAAATCTCCTGAGACAGAAAATGACACTGTTTTCATTGGCTTGCCATTTAATGCTTTATTACAAACCAAAGGAAAATCATTAAGATACTGTACAAATATACATTTGAAATGAAAGGAAATATGTACAAGGTCATTTGTCCAATCAATCAATAGCCAGTAATGTTTAAAAATAATAATAATTCTGAACGACAGAGGGAAATGGCTCATGGTTTCCTTACTCATGCAGTCAAAACACCAGACTGACCAAACAAAACTACTGTAGAGTACAGCTGTAGAAGTCATCGACAAGAATCATGAGTTCATTCCATGTTTACTGGGTATAATGAAAGTTGACGTATAAATACAAAAAGTATTTACATTGGTAACATTTGAACCAAAATCCTTTTTTATAATGCGATTCTTAGTATATAATGTACTGATAAGCACTGAGCCAAAATACTTGCCTTTCTCTAGCTATCGTTGTCATGCAGGTCCATTGCCAATAGTGTTTAGATGCACATTCTCTCAAGCAATTGTATGCAGGGTGTTTAACATTAGAGCTCAGCATTCAATCTGTTCAGCCGTGACTGACCGAACACAAACTCAACTGAACCATGCGTCTCAGCACGTCAACAGCAGACTCAGCCGTACAGGAACAGCGGGTTACGAGGAAGTACTTTAACTAATAATACTTTATTTCCTCACGTTCCCCGTGCGTGGAAAGAGACTTCAAAGCCGGGGAATCGACCGGGTTGTTGGTTAAAGCTAAATCAATGGAAACTGGGTGCAAATTCTGAGTTCTTTTGCGTTTGAGTTGTGAAGGATTGGATTTAGATAAATAAGGTCAGCCTTTGGTTCCTTTACCTCTCAGAGCATTGACATCTAAGTCTTGTTCAATGCAGAGACGGTTATTCCCTGCATCCGGCAAGAAGACATTGTGCTCCTTAAGGGTGACCTGTCACTTTGAATATTTTCTGACATCATGTTCGTCCGTCTAATTCATTTTTGAAGACGTAAAAAAACAAGAGGGGAGGAATTCATGTTATGGCCTCCTGCTGTTTACTAATGCGGACTCAAGAAGCAACATTTTGCTGCTGATTCTTGGTATGAATGCTTCTCTGAGCACTAGAATTCATCAAACATTGAAATATAAGAAGGGAAAACAACTGAAAAACAGAGAAAATATATTTTCAATGGCATTAGAGTAACCAGAACACAAATAGGATACAAATATGATTAATATATAGATATATAAATGTGCACTCAAGAATTTAAAGCTTCTAACCTACTGCAGTTACAATGCTGTGTCTTTTGCTAAAATAGCAAAAAATCTATTTAATCTTAAAAATAAATGGTTGAAAAGAGGAAATAAGCACAAAATAGCCAGCTATACAACACATTCAAAGCTCATTCGTGCAGGCCCAGATGGAATCTGCAGACTTTTCCCCCCACATAAAAAAAAAAAACTGATTTAAACATGATCAAATGTCTTAAACTGAGCAGAAAGCACTACATTCTTATTGGTAGATGAAAGCATTAGCAAATTAGCCATAATATTTCATATAAAAAATATACTAGTATTAAGGGTTATGTAGAGCAGTGGCCTCAGCAAACTTCCAAAAGATGCACATGATGATTTAAAAACGTAATGTAACTTTAATTCATATCACACACGCACACGCACAAAGAATGTAAAATGAAATTTAACTTTTTCCTCTAAATAACTATTGTGTTTATTGAAGATCATTTGTTTTTGAAGAATCTTAGATCTTCTTGAATCACAAAATGGATCGTAATGCAAATTTGAAATGTCAAAATCCAGTTTGTCAATAAAAAATTTCAAAACAAGCAGCTTTGTCATAATTTCAGCAGAAATATCTTTACATTTTGTTGGAAAATGGCGGACCCTCGAGTCAAAAACGTTGAGAACCACCAATGTAGAGCTTTGACCAGCCGTTCGAAATCTGTGTAGAACTAGTGCTTTCCACGCAGGCAGATTGTGTGTGGGCCTGCTCGTTCGGTTTCATCGTAATTGGTTACACACTTCAGACCTAAATAAACCAGCCTGACCCAACCTCATCATACTTGCATCCAATGGGATGCACCAACCAGACATCTGATTTCAATTGCAAATACCAGGAGCCAAAGCCGAGCCAAACCATTTCCCCATTGAGACAATCAACCTCATTACTGAAGATACTGTATTCATTATCCTGAAGAATGTGACTGAATGATTTAAAGGGATTGTGCACACACACGTTACGAATGCCGTAAGATACTTTAACTGAAATATATATGGAATTCCTATAAATACCTATTAAATACGGAATACTTCTATTCATATGGAATATTTATAGCTCTAATGAGGAACAAACCAATTTACTGTCATTGTTTATGTCACGGTGTGTTGATTTCTCCTCGTTCTGGGCCAATCATAGCGTCTGCGCCCAGCAGGTGACCTGCCATTGGCTGTTGGGGTGTGATACCAGCTGGGCTGCCTGGCAAATGCTGATTGGCTGAGGAAATGAGTGGCAGATGTGAATCCTCGTAGGGGCGGACGAGCAGGTGCCGGAAAGAGTTCGCTTATGTGAATTCCTCCTCCAGTTCTGTAGCTGTCAGTTCAAACCCAGCGAGGACAGGAAGTGTGTGGTCAGGTGGACAGGCTGTCTGTCTGGGTAAAGGCAGAGCTGAATCTCTGCTCATATCTGCCTCTTTTGTTTGCTCAAACCACCATAACAACACAAGGCACAGTCCTCACATCTTTAAACCCTTTCAAAATACATATACTTCACGAGGGGTCTCCTTCCACTTCAGTGTGCACATAAAAACAACAAAAAGCATTTATTTTCCATCGTTGAATCAAAAGGCCTGTCCACCTGCGTTTTCCGCAGGGAATGGGAAATCCTTTGGGAATGTTCCTGATACCAGATGTGGGAGTTGATGCTTGTTGCGGTGTGTGTATTTATCTGTTTGTGTGTGTGTTTATGTGTGTTTTGTATTCCTACACAGTCTGGAATGCCTTGGTTTGCGCGGGGATCATCACCGGTGTGGCGCCCATCCTCGTCAGGTTCCCTGGGCTGAGCTTTGCCGAGCTGGGTTTGGGGCTACTGCTGGGCTCCGGTGGTTTGGGGACCACGTGGTTGTACGGCGGTGGTACTGAAGGGAAGTTTTCGGGCTGCCCGCTTTCTTTAAGGGCAGCCACCACGGGCAGTCGTGGCCTGGGCCCACGGGGGGCGCTGTTGTGCACCATAGACTGAGTGGAGGAGGCCCCGGAGCGAGAACTACCAGAGCGAGAGGAGGAGAGAGAGTTTGGCTTCACCAGTTTGGCTTTGGGAGCTTCCGCGTCTTCCCTAAAACATAAAAAAGAGAGACACCCCTTATGAAAAGAAAACATATTTCCCTATATATGAATCATCAATATATTAAATGGTTTAACAGTATATAAAAAAAATAATAATAATAATAATAAAAAAAAAATATATATATATATATAATATATATATATATATATATATATATATATATATATCCTTTAACAGTCAAAGCATGCTGGGAACTAGAAATCTGTTGTAACTCATTCCGTGAATGTGTGTGTATATATATATGTGTGAACATACTTTCACATTTATATAGAAACATGTATGAGCAATAAATGTACACAATAAAGGATAAATGCTATTTATCCTTTATTTACAAAAATGCTATTTTTGTCTTCATTCATAAATATTTTATATGTATTAATATATAGACATGGTCAATGCATATATTGCAGTTTATTGAAAAATATAAGCACTAGTTTCCCATATATTGAAATGTATATATCGCATTATATTTAGCAGTATATTCCCATATATTTTTGTTTCGTAAGGGACTGTGAGATGCTTTATCTTGTTGTGTATACTTAGCATGCAAGGCCCTGCAAATGTCTGTGCCAAATTGGAAGTGTTATTATTCAGACGGCTAGCTATAAACATGTCAACTCCCTCGGAAAGAATATTTTTCAAACTGTTGGTCCTCCAGGACAGTAGCTGACGTGAAACGACTAAATTCCTGTAATAACGGCAACGCCCCTTTGCGGGAATGCTAAGAATGCAATACACACTTGTGATTTTCTGACTTGATTGTTCCAATCAAGTTTGTTCCTTGAACTATTCCATTCACTAAAATATATACTAAAATGTATTTTGAAAATCAATATTAACAATATTTTTTCAACTACACTTGAAAACACAATTTTTTTACATTAATTTAAAAATATATTGGAAAATATATTTTTGCCATACGGGCGACTAGCTAAAAGCTTTTCTTTTCAACAACTCACATGGAGTTCATTTCAAGCCTAAATGCATTTTTGTCTCAAATGTAAACAGAGTTGGCATAGCTAGAAGCATTTGCATTCACAAACATGCATAGAGTATGTTTAGGGCCTAAATGCACTTTACATTTTATAAAATGTTTTGATAAATTCACTAAAGCGTAAAGACACTCAAATACCTTTAAACCCTTCAGGCTACTGGCTAACAAGTAGGGAAAGTGACTTCTGCTACACTGGAACCAGATGTATCTCTTTAACCTCAGCGAGAGCAGTGTATATGTGTGTATCTTGCTGTCATTTGCTTTGTTAATGCTCACTCATCCTCCAAACCTGCATAATTCATCCTGACACCCGCAAATTAGCCTAGACATGAATGCAAGTCAACAAAGAGAAATAGAGCTGCTAGACATTATAAATAGTGTCAGGCTGAAATTTGCAATTATGTCCAATGTGCTATTTACATTTTTATTTTTTTTACCTTATTTCATTGGGCGCTTCCTCCTCCTCATATTTCTTCTTCTCTTTCTTGCGGAAAACAAGCCAGACGATGAGGATGATGAGTAGAACGCCGAAGGACACGCCCACCACGGCACCAGCCACCACGCCCATTCCACGGACATCTGCAAAAGAGCGGACACTTCACAGCTGATTCCATTTTATAATAAGTTATGGTTTATGCTAAGGTAAGCTTCAGTGTTATTATTGTCAAGTCAAGTCACATTTATTTATACAAAGTTCTGGCATGAAACTCTAGATGGCGCAGGCTAATAGGTCCTTAACTTAATCTGCTTGCAATCACATAATTCTCTATAAAGAACAGCTGATTGGTTGCTGCTGTATCAGTAGCCAATGAGCTTGCTGCGCATCCTTCAAATACTTGGTTAATGGTGAGCATTTGCTGTAGCAGTTTGCAGGGCACATCAGAAACCCTCCACCTTCCCCAGCTCAACCTGTATAGATCTGCTATGGGTAATTCATGTACGCTATATTGTACAGCAGCAGCATGTCTTACTTGCTCACAGCAGTGTGTCATATATGTAATGGCAGTAGCAGGTCCCGTACCTTTGCAATGGAATAGTTACATTGTACACCCACAACATTGTATTCTATTCACAAATAACACATATAGAGTCCAGAAGTGCCTAAAACTGTTTAAACATACACACTCACTATACACTACTAGGGGTGTCACTTTTGTGAAGATTTTTGTCAGATTTTTTAGATAAGTGTTCATTGAATTGATTGTAAAATCGATATTCCATCTCCAAAGACGTTTCCATTTTCAACGCCAAATACAGGCAAATCCACGGACGACTAACAGGCATTAGGACAAACCTAAAGCGGGCGCTTGAGACGCGCACAAGTCAGCAATATTTCTGATGATTTATTGGCGTGAAGTTTCATGAACAATGACAAACAGGAGCTCAACATTCTTGAAAAACAATAAGCAGAGTGGACTGCCATAACATCAATGAAAAACATTACTGCAGGCTTCAACATGGCTGTGTTCAGGAGGAAAGAAATCACTGTTAAATAAAAGTATTTGTCATTGAATTGTTTATTCCAAATATTCATTCAAAAAATGCTGATTCATCCAGTCATGAATCAAGTAAAGTATTTAAAGGTGGGGTATGTGATTTGCAAAACGGCTGGCAGATTTTGAAAATACACAACTCAAATGGTCCTACCTTCTTTCCTTTGACTCCACCCATTCAAAGAACATGGACATGGATGGGGGGAGGGGGGGGGATGGTACGACCGATTGATTGACGCACTTACTGTCCAATGATTCCAGGTGGTCTTGGAAATGATTGGCTGGAGTTTTTCGAGTCCTGCCCGTTCCACAGATGATTAAATTGCTTAATTTTTATTTCAGTGCTTCTAACTCAGTGGCTGTAAGTGGGTTAGGAATAGGATTTTAAGTGATTTTGAAAAAATGGCCAAAAAAGAGTCTTACAAATTACATACCCCACCTTTAAGTGAGTCATTGAATCATTCATTCAAACTTTTTTTTAAATAATTCATTCAAATCAATGAAACATTTTTTAAATAGACTGCAGCAATTCACTTTTTTTAGAACCTCTAGTAAATTGCATGTTATTTTTGTTTAGTTGTTTATTCAGAATTGCAAGAGAATCGTGATCTCTCTTTTTTTTTAAAAAAGAGAGAAAGAAATTGTGATTCTCAATTTATCCAGAATCGTGCTTCTTTTAAAAAGACACATAAAATAAAGTTTTCATGCTCAGAATAGACTAATAAACAGCCTGTAACAAGCAGCCCCCTCTGCATTGCAGATACCTGAAGGAGTGTAACTCACCATGAGAATACTCCAGCAAACAGCACAGCATTAATCAACCTACCGCACTCACTGTGCTCCTTCCTTTAATAATATGCCATTTTTTGCATGAATTATTTTTTTCTTTCCGCCACATAATTAATTATTTCTTCTAATTCCATCATCTGATATTTAATTATGCAGCAGAGCAGTTTGAGAAAGGTTTGGAGGAAGGGATTAAATCAATGAACAGTGTGTTAAAAAAAAAGGATGAATTCTTTATTTGGATGTTAAATAGTGCTGAAAGATTGCACTGCATAGCAGAATTGGTCAGGAGGATCTCACTGCCATCTTCACAAAAAAAATACTGTGGGTTGCTATACAGCAACGACTTGTGCGGACAGTAATTCAATTACGTCTTGGAAGCAAGCATAAAACAGCAACGCAACGCAAAACAAAACAAAAAAAGCTAAGAATAGGAATTTATAGTTTGCATAAATCTGTGTCTGTATCAAACAAACAGAAACACACTAGCCAAGAAGTTCAGAATCACTACAAAATACAACTCATACTACATTGTGTCATGCAGCATGTATACTGTTAGTATGCTAATTTTCTGTATGCAATACTCAGACTGCCTATTGTATCCCACAATGCAAAGCATTCACTTTATTTGACTTTCCATTTTCAGTTCGACAAACAAAGCAGTAGAAAATTTGTGACATCTTGGCTTGTTGTGTTTTTTTTTTTTTCAGACTGCAAATAATATATTTTTTTGACAAATTAGCTTAAAAAATTCAATTTGCATTTTTATTTTCAAGGTAATGGATAACTGGATGTCACTTGCTAAATTAAACATGAAGCACAATAAGGTAATGTGTCAACAGTGTAGCATATTACTGTTTGAAGCATTTGTCAATGCATAAAGCACTATTTTTTGAAAACAGTATAGGTAGTTGGCACAGTATGCAGTAAGATGTATGCTAATATGCCCTTTTGAACTTAACTCATACAAACAGATACTTACAGTGAACTTTGACCTCTAAAGTGCAGTTCTCTTCTCCGACATCATTGCTGGCGGTGCATTTATAGACACCTGCACTTTCCTTCGTCAGATTTTTCAGCGTAACAATCTCAGGGTTCTTCAGATCTTAAGACAAAAAACACAAAGTTACTTTGATATGTTAATAGGTCACAAAATTTATGTTCACTTTCACCACAGTTCAAAAGTTTGGGGTCAGGAAGATTTCCTCCCAAGTCTCTTATGCTCACCAAGGCTGCATTTATTTAATACACTGTTTTTTTAAAATATATTTTAAAATATAATTTATTCCTATGAATTTTCAGCATCATTACTCCGGTCTTCAGGTTCACATGATCCTTCAGAGATTATTCTAATATGCTGATGATTTGGTGCTTGCTACAATTCCTGTCTCATGTTCCCCTGTCTTGTGTTTAAAGACTCTTATTTTGAAGTGTATGTTGTTCTTATTGTTCCTGCTTTTACTTCCTGTGATTAGTTCCTGTTTCCATTTGCTCCCTTGTTTGTTTTCAATGTTAATCACCACAGCAAATCATTAAACTCACCCGTGTCTTTCGCCAGTCTTGTTATCTAGTGTCTTTACAGCCCAGTGTTTCTCTTGTTAGTTTTATTTGGTGTTGTCCTTAATTGATATTATGTGCACATTTATTTTAGTTCTGTTTCTCCTGTGTCTGTAATATCCTGTTTTCTGTCTGGATTTACTTTTGTTGTTTTGTTTAAAGGAGCACTATGTAACGTGTTGTTCAAAATGAACAGTCAATCCATCAATCCTTCTTCCAAAACACGTTTTTGTCTTACCCTGATTCACTATGGTAAGCCCGTTATAAGTGTTCATATCAGTAAATAGAGAAAAGTTGCTCCAGCTACTTTGACGCATGTATGGTCACGGTGTGGGAGTAGCAGGGGTTAGTTGTCACAACGAGCAAGAAAGTTTGATATGGCTTCTCACTTTATCACACTGGGCCAGATAAGGACACACTTCAAGCTTCAATTACTAAACCTCTGGTTAGTGTTGATTTCATTGAAACCTGATTTCTGACATGAAACAAATACTGAAAGTGTTCAGCTGAATGAACAGATCGTGCTCTGCAAAATTCTCCACAAAGGCTGATGAAGGGTACAGAGCGCATTACATTGCACATACGTCACATCTCTTATCCGATCTCATAAGAGGGGCTAATTGAGGAGGTAGTGAAGCATGTGGGGTGAAAAACGCTGATGGAATTGATGTAAATTTAATTTGAGAATGCTTGCGGTGTTAAATTGGCCCTGTAGTGTCTTCATCTATTTTCTGCTCCTCCAGAGAGAAGATGTCCACATGATTTACTCCCCACGCATGGAATATAAACTTAACGCTGCAATTTCTTTCTTCTCGGGAAAGCAGTATTGCGGAAGCAGAGCGAGTAAGTTTAACGGTTAAAAACCTGAGCAACAGGTTACAGTCAAAATATCATTTCATCTACATCACATCTAAATGTGGCACAAAGAACTATTAGTGATAATTATCACTATTACAATTTCCTCCTGATAAAGGTGAATTTTTTTAATACCGGTACATTCACCGGCACAAGTCAGTTTATTGTTCATTGACTACCGGACTATTAGTATGCCATTCATAGGTTTATCTCACCTACAAGTTTAAACATTGAGCCCCCCAGGCACCATATAAACATTGAGAGCGGTCCACACAAATCTGTCAATCTCTTTCCAGCTCAACCTATAGCGTGAGTTTGGGGCGTGGCTAGCGTAGCAGGCGGAGCCAGAGGGTGTTTAGCTGCTGTGGGACCATGACTGATGCGTTACATGGGAAAAAGACTTTAAGCTTCGGGTACAGGAGTCTTCAAAGATTAAACAGGTCATGAACACAAACAGGGAATTGCGATACAATAAATCATCATCATGCACCTATTCAGAAAGACAAATGTTCCAGTTTATATAGTTTACTTTGATGTGTCCAGTGTAGATAGCCTCAAACAGCTGTGGCGAGTCATGTCAAAAAATGCGTCAAGTGCAGATAAATTGGATCGGTTTATTATAAGGGAGACGCTCGTGTTCACTCTAGACAGCTCAAGTGCTTACTCATGACACAGGGCAATACAGCTAAACATATTACTAATATGTTGGACCTTTTATTGAAAGTAGCCTACTTTTACCTGTTGAGACATACCTTCGTGCCAACAAGTATGAGCTGTATTTGTGATATTTGAGTTGTAAAGGGGCGTTTGCAAAATATGCTGTA
Organism: Phoxinus phoxinus; assembly: GCF_949152265.1. NCBI lineage: Eukaryota > Metazoa > Chordata > Actinopteri > Cypriniformes > Leuciscidae > Phoxinus > Phoxinus phoxinus. The sequence continues at coordinate 6,646,372 of NC_136898.1, forward strand.
TTTCTGTAATTCTGCGTCGTGCCACTAGTTCCAGAAACGACATACTTCAGCTTTAAAGACGTAAATGATAAAACGCTATTACTTTTCTAAGAGCTCACCTATGAGGGCCAGAGGTGGGAGCTTGCCAACGTATTTTCCCTTGTCCAAGACTCTCTCCCATTTGTAGCCGATTGGGTCAGAACCATCTGTGGACTTGCAGCTCAGTCTGACATCACTTCCTTCCAGCAGACGACCCTCCATCCAACAGCGTGGTTTGGACGGCTTCACTGCAAGTTGCAGAACAGACATGGTAAAACACACACGGTGAGTTAAACATTAAGTCAAGTCACCTTTATTTAAATAGTGCTTTATACAATACAGATTGTTTCAAAGCAGCTTTACAGTGATAACTGAAAAATTATGCATTTCGGCTGTTGTTCAGCTGAAGTCAGTTGAGTGTTGAGTCAGTTTCGTTGCAAAGATCATTGGTTATTAAATTAGTTAATTTCATCTATAAATCAGTTCTGCAAAAAATGATGACATCGCCCAGCTCCATTCAGATCTTGTACAACGGCGTCAGTATATTCAGATCATTATTGTTGAATGTAATTAAGTGTCCTCAACTAAGCAAGCCAGAGGTGACAAAGCAGGCCAGAGACGACATTACATCATGGTATGAATTTTCTTATATTGTAATGTAAGTATTTTAGCAAAGAATTTGCTTATATTTAACATAACTTAGTTTTGGACAACATAGTTTTGGACAATCCAATGAATGTTATATCACAATACAGGTATTTTAGCAGGAAATTTAACAAATAATTGCCTTATATATTAAATAACCGCAAAGAGCTGCATTTTTATAAAATTAGAATTTAATATCACAATATAGGTGTTTTAGCTGGAAATTCAACAAAAAACTGGCTTATATATTAAATAACCAGGTAATAATGCATATCTTTTGATAATCGAGTGAATTAAATAATGTACAAATATAAGATATTCCATCTGGATAAACTTGATTATTTGAGTAATAATGACAACATTTGATTATTTGCCTTTTAAATCAATTTTTTCATAATATAATATTTATAAATCTTGTGCAAAACAGCACTTGAGTTTAAAGACAAAATAATATTTTTGGGACGAGTAGTTTAGAGTATGTAAGTAAAACCAGATCTGTACACTACACACACATGCACTTTTACCCTTTTTGCATCATTCCCCATTTAGATTTGTTTTTCCTCACATCATGAAACCTTTTAAAACCCAGTGTGATGCCAGCGAGCTCTATAACATGATTCTGTAAAACAACCCGTTCACCATTCGGTCCTCGACCCCCCGCTCCTGCCCACCCCGGCCATCGGCATCTGCTCCTGCCGCCTCTATCTGCTGAGCCAGGACAATTCTGTCCCGGCACTCGCAGGGGGGGATGCAATTACAGCCGCTGAGTGGGATGCAGGTCCCCTCCATCTCCCGACTCTGTCAGGATCACTTACTGCGCAAAGAGGAAGCTGCAGCCTCGTCCTTTGCCAAGCCATTATCTTTGTGTTGAACAAGACAAATGCTAATGTTTGCCTCTCGGAATCGAGCGTGTCGTTTGAAAGCTACGGATCATTTGTACAAATGCATGCGTAAATTTGTGGCGCTCTTAAATGTCTTTATACAGCTGTCGAAGCGGTTCAGATGGAATGAGGGAATATAGAAAGAAAACAATGGGGGAAAGCAGACGTAAAATGTTCTATGCAAGAAGAAGTGTTTATTCAACACGTCCTCGCAATAATACATGTTGAATGAGTAACTAAGCCTGATTTATGTGTTTTGGAAGTTCAACTACAGTGTGTCGTATAAATGATGTAGATGTACATGTGATGATTTTTCTCTCCACGCTATCATGCATAATGTGTCGTTTTTATTGTCACACAGTCGCTGAATGTCATTTCACGCCAAGATCGGGGCACAACTGGCGCACTACGCCCAGAGACAACATCCTGGTGCTATTTTTGTACCCCTTACTCTGTGACATAAGCATCTGTCATGTCTTTTTCGTTCTCCAGGCCTAGAAGAGGAGTTAATTAAAGCCAAGCTGCGGGGCCAAAGACTCACGGAGCACGATGAGTTTGACTGTGTTCCAGTAGTACTTCCCGCCGTTCTTGACCTTGCAGATGTACTCTCCAGAGTCAGTGAGCGAGAGGTCACTGATCATGAGTGAAGCGTCACCCTTCAGATAGTCGCCCGATAGGGACAGCCGTCCAGCTTCACTCTCATTGGGGTCGTAGATCCGACCCCCAAAGTAGGTGATCAACTGGTGAAAGAGGAAACGTACAGCCAATTAATAAATACTGTTTTTATTAAGCTTTTGAAATTCTATGAGCTACGAGTAAAATCCAGTGAGGGTTGAGTCACACGCCTGCAGTACGAGTCTGCTAAACTCTGATGTCACTGCGAATCAGGCCTTTCTTTGCTTGGTTATATTTGTCTTTCGGTGTCCCTGATACTCAACTTCATTTGGTAAAGCAGTGCTAAAGCTATTCTGCTCACCAAAAACGGCCCTTTTCACTTATAAAAGTTTCCTTTTATTTAACATTTACTAAAAGTTAATCTTAATAAAAACACTAATCCTTTAGCTTTTTTAGTTTTTACATTGACAATAATGTGTTTCTTGTTCCTCATGTATTAGTTCATTTTCCCAGCTGTCCTCCCTCGTTACCTGCCTTGTTTGCTCCCTATTTATTCTCCTTGTGTTTGTAGTCCTGTGCTGTATCGTTGTCATATGTACATTGTATGTTTCCCTGCCGTCATGTCGAGTCCTGAAGTCTGTCTTGTTTTTCCCCCTTGGGGTAGTTTTTGTTTTATTTTTTATACTCAATAAATACCCATTGTCCTGCACTTGAGTCCTCGCTCCTTTTACCTACCCAAAACCCTGACAAAAATGCACCTTAAAGTTTGAATTGTTGGTGGGGATGCACGATATATCAGCCACTATATCGATATCGGCCGATATATGTTCATTTTACTGTTAATGGCCCAATAAAAAAAATTGGCCGATATATTAATCCCAAATAAATAATGTATTTTTCCTTCAGTTGAGACACTTTAGATACGCACTGTTCACCATGATGTTGGAGTCACTTCAAAAGGAAAATACAGTTAAGTGCAACACAAGTCTGTCATATAGGCTATATAAAATTATTATGCGAACATCATTTCGCGAAGTTGTGTGTTCCCCTTCTATTCATTCTTTTAAGAACAGGTTGGATGCATTTTGCCTGTCAAAAGATGTTATGTATAATTACAAAGCTTGTTATCAACTAATGTAAATTCATTTATGTAATTTAGTTATGATTGTTAGAAAAACTCAATTATGAAATTAATGTGTTTTTATAAATGTTAAAATGTGAATTTTATATGTTAAATATTTAAATATATATATATATATTTGTTTGTGTTTTTAGAGTCTGGAATAGAGGATTGTATATCCTGTACCAGAAATCTTTTCAATAAATTTCAATAACATTATTATTATAATTGTGTGCTTGGGTCATGGATTTTAATGGTGAGACTTTTGTTTTTGTAATCAGGATCTCAAAAATTATATAAAAACTTGGATTAAGATTTATCAGCTTTCAAAAATGAATAATTATCGTTATTGGTATCAGCCAAAATCTTTCATATCCCATCCCTAATTATTGGTGGCGCAATAGTGTCTAAGAGACCGATCCCAAAATTGTCAAGTAAGCAGAACAAAAAACTCACCCCTAAAATATAGATTTCTCTCATTAAAGGCTATGCCATTTAGAAAAATAGCTCTGAAATGATTCGTCTCTAGCAGGAAGTTCAATCGGCAAAAGGTTTGAACCTTCTTATCAGATATATTGTGTCGGGAAGGACCTCAGGGAGAAGCTTGAGCCGTGGCCAGATTAAAATGTAAAACTTGTCCTCGGGCCAATTCCACATCATTAGGTCATAAAAGTAATTGTTGGGGGTGATTCGAGGCAAACCAGTGACATTAAAAGAGAGCAGTTTTCACAGTGCTGATTGCAGCACCAGTTGATGGCACAGTTTACAGAAAGACAACCCTTCCCATAATCGCAGCAGAAAGCACTGCACTGCAGATCAGCGAAGGCCAGCATCAGCAGCGCACTGTCGCATACACACACACACACGCTCACCACTGTCTGCCGTGAGCTGGATTTATGCAGCATCCATTCTATGTCCAGCAGGGTAATGTCGGCTTGCCACAGCTGATGGTGGCAAGGCAGCGTGGCATTGTCTCCGACCACTCTCTTCATCTCCGTCTGGCCATTCGCCTGAAGCACACTCAGCAATACTGTGGAGAGAGAGACAGAGAGAGGAGGAAGCGTTAAGGCCCGATGCCAGGGAGAAGTTATAGGACGGAAGGGCTTTAGTTGGCTTTACTGCAGGATGCAGAGGTAGATTGGGGGTTTTAGAGAGGGGCATCATGGGATATCATGCGACTGATCCACTGCGCTCACACACACACACATACACACGGGTGCAGCGGCACGGCTCTCATCCAGAGCAGAGAGAAGATGATTCAGGCTAGAGGCCAGAGGCTCCATGGAGACAATCATTGTTATACCCTCAGATAAATTCCTGGAATTGGACAACGGTTTAACAGCCAAGTGGCCACTTTTCACACTGAATAGGAAATCATCTCCACGACACAAGGGAGGTAAGGACTATTAGCGACTGCTGGAGATGAAGGCGGCCATGCTTCTGAATTTATCGAGGTTGAAGCATTTAGTCAAGTCAAGTCACATTTATCCATTTAACCCCTTGGCACCGCTTATAATGCACATACGTGTTCTTTTTATGTTTCTTAGAGGTTGAATTAATTTCAAAATCTGCCAAACTTCCAATACTACTGCTGAATAGGACACTGAATCACTCAAACAACATATGGAAATAGAGGCGCCCTTATATGGGCAGCAATGTCAACTAGTGAAAAAGTTTGGTACTGCGCCCAAACAAAATCTCACTGAAAGCTTATTTTTTGATATATCAACCTTAAATTTGAAACACAACTTGTTCCGATTTTTGCCTTAATTTTTTTTTGCAGTTTTAGAGTCCTCCAGGTTTTGAAAAAATATATTTTATATAAAATATGAATTATTTAATTTTTAACGTTGTACATTTTCATAAACTCAAACTTCTTTAACTTTTTTTCTGTTTAACTGTCTTAATTTATTTCACTTCTACAAAAATCTTCTTAAAAACAAGACCAATCTTACATCTATATTCCAAAGCATTCTTGAATTACAACCATTTAAGTTCGGAATGTGCTTGATAAGGGGTTAAAGCAGCTTCAAGGTAATAAACAGGAAAATAACATACATTTCATCACATGAGACAAATTCAAATTCTGCTGTAAAGCAGCTCTACAAAGACAACAGTGCCATTATTTAGTTCGGTTCATCCAGTTCAGTTCAAGAACTGTAAAGTTCATCAATTCTGAAATGAGTTGGATTCAGCTATAAAGCAGCTCTATAGAAGACAGCAGTGTCGTTATTCAGCTCCGTTTAGTTCAATGTTGATTCACATTGTAGATGTTGCAGAATTCATCAATTATGAAACAATGTCGATTCATCTATAAAGCAGCTCTGCAGAAAACAGTGGTGTCAACATCCAGCTCAATTCAGTCCTCATACAATAGTGTCAGTGCAGTCCAATCCATAATATTACTGAATAATAAGTGCCCCCAAAAAAGCAAGCCAACTTCATCAGGTGACGGAAATGGAGAAAAAAAACCTTGGGGAAAACCAAGCTCAGTCTGGGGACCAGTTCTCCTCTGGCCAAATGAACGAACATAGTCACATTTAGTCTCCAATACTGATTTGTGGGCGAATTTAATCTGTGCTACAACCCCAATTTCCTCCATTCCAAACCATCACAGCCTCCCAGCGTTTCCCATCACGATACATTTTCCGCTCATCAAGCGATAAAACGCAGAGAGTGGACGTCCCACAGCGCTACTACTGTACTTTAACACCATTTGCGTTTGAACTTCTCTACATTAACACAGGGAGGCATCTAAATGAAGGCCAAGCTAATTAATTCCCAGCATGCATTCTGCATGCAGAAATAATGCCCACACAGCCAGATGACAATCAGACAACTCTACACCTCAGCCATACGCAACACCCTTATGCTTGAATGATCCTGATAATGTGAGACATATCATCATAATCTTCGCTTTGGGCAATGATCAGAACTGAGCACACTGCATACTGTGTTCTGCTTTATAAAAATAGACAGAGTGAATGTTTTAAATACAATTATTTCACGTTTAATTCAGTTTGGGGTAAATGTCTTCACTTCTGGCAGACTAATCAAATAATAGTCAAGGAGATGGTTCATTTAGCTTCTGGTTCATTTGTCACACTAGAAATAGAAGTTTAAACCATTGCCGTTTTCAGTATGCACATTTTTGGCAAATCTAGAAATCTAGACAACTGGGAATTGAACATTTGCATACATACAGCATACTACTGTCTTTAAAAAAAAATGTGTTATGCCTTTTTAAACAGTGCCAAATCTTTATAAAAAAAATAAGAAAAAAGAGCATTTGTTACCATTCTGTAAAGCTTCAGAAAAAAACATAAATTACTACTTTACAGTCTTAATGTTGTAAAGTAAGCTAAAAAATTTTTTTATAAGAAAATTAAAAAAAATATATAAAAAAATATAGAGCCTAGTCTCATTAGAACACTCTTCACCTTAATTAAAGTCACAATACTGTTAATAATCTGACCGATGCCTGTGGAACGTTTCATTTTCTCCTCTTAATACCATGTGATAGTTTAAGAACATCAAAGAGACTTTTTTTGGCTGTTTATTCAGCAAAAGCATCTATCTTGGTATTAAATGGGTTAAAATGCAGGCCAGCTAAAGTGGGTTCTGATGGAGGCAGGTGAAATCTGCAGGCATTAGCATTAATATGGGACACATTACAGATGATCAGGTTTTTCTTCAAAGGAAATGATAAGATCAGATAAATCCTCATCTGCATGGCCTCGCAGTGTCGTGGAAATCCATCTTTGAAACAGTGAAATCATGGAGATCTGGCATCTACTGCCTTGAAGTTAAGATTAAGATAATGATATGTGATTTACAAAGGTTTTAAAATAAAGTGTAAAAAAGTTTAAAAAAAAGTGTAGCTATGTTCAGAGTTGCATACTTCCATATAACTTGTACTGTATTCACAGAATACCTCGATATTTGCCAAACAACATTCCACAACATTCTGCATATATATATTCTAAGTATTCCATTCTGAAAATAGTCTGATCACTGACTGGTTCAAGATATTCATGTCAACCAATCACTTTACCAGAGTGCGCATTATCATTGGTGAACTAAAGCATTTGGGAAACACATAAATGAGCATTTCTCTAGCAGTACTAAACCAGTTTGAAATCTTTGAAGCACACAAAGCTATCCATGCAACTATTTCTAAACCGTAAGGAAGGAGCCTGTGGACCGGGTCATGTTAAGTTCTCAGCTGGAAAAGGCTTGGATGAAATGGCCATGTTAATGCCTGCAGAGCGAGAAAGGCTGAGTGTTCATCTCTCATGTTCTGCCTCTCCTGTTCTGCCATCAGCTGCAGCTTGAGATTTTCTAGCCCCTTTAGGCACATGGTGGCTCAGGCTGGGGGGAAAGAGAGTGAAAGAGCGGCTCATTAACAATAGGAACCAAGCAGCTTGGCTGAGATGCACCAAAAGCTGGTGGAAAAGCAGATTTCTATGAAGATGCCCTAGGGGGAGTTGTGCTCCAGTAAATTCTCCTCCCCACAGATCATGGCAATCTTATTATAGAGCAGGCAATAGCACGCATCACATTCATACCCTTCAAACTGTCCAAAGACATGGTGCATGGCCTTCCCAGTCTTTCCATGGCACTCGGGCTTCGCCACGGGACAGAGCTGTGATCTACCACCCAGTAGCATTCTCCACACTTCCAGCAAGAACAAGTTAATAGAGGAAAGATCTTGCAGCTGAGATCTAATTAAAGGGGACCTATTATGTCCTTTTCAAAAGTCTTGATTCTGGGTCTACTAGAACAGATTTTCATGCTTGATTTAATAATTAAAAAAAAACATTATTTTAAAAATGTTTTAAAATGTTGCAGCACAACACCCGAAAGCATCGTTAGCCAACTATGGTCACAAGTTCCGTCATTATCAGCATAGTTCAGGAAGACGTGTTTCCCGAAATCATGGTTCCAGCAAACATTCGCAAACAGCATTGCAAAGTTGCGTGGTTGAAACTAAAGCTCTTGACCTGTGGTTTTAGAAGCATATTGTTTGCATGCCATGAGGACTTAAAGGGGTAATGAATTGAGAAATAAAACTTTCCATGACATATAAGAGGTCATCATACTATAAGAATATCCAAGTTTCAGCACTGAAAACTTCCTTGTTAGTCCAAAAACAGCTTTTATTGAAACCAAGCCCAAAGAACGACTCGTTGTGGAATGTGCCAGTCATAGATATGTGGAACTGACTCTTCAGAAGAACAACGATTATGTCATAATTGCAACTTTGGCCCCGCCCACTGACGTGTTAGTGACATGAAGAGGAGAGAAGAGGGATACAGGACCACTGGACTAAAAATAACATTACTGTTTAGTTCCTGTCTCTATGAAGCCCCTCCTTCTGAAGAGTGCAGAGTGTTGTGATTGGTCCACCGCTTCAAGCGTGTTACGGAAATGCCACACCTCTTACCATAACCGCGAGTTTCAACACATTACTAACGCAACTCAACCAGGCCTCGCTCCTTTTTTCCCCGCATATGCCTTGGGCGTGAATTATTTAAAAGAGGGATATTGTGACATGCTCACTCCCGGAAGAAAACTCAAGACTACAATCAAAGCTTTTCAAGGAGTTCAGAAACAGTGCGCACTGATATAGAAATAACTCCCTTTGGAGAGAATGTGTTTTTGTAACTTTGCAGACGTTTTTCATGCTCAAACAGCAACAGTACACACTAAAGAAAGTATAAAAAAAGCATAATAGGACTCCCTTTAAAGGGTTAGTTCACCCAAAAATGAAAATTACCCCATGATTTACTCACCCTCAAGCCATAGGTGTACAGTTTCTTCTTTCAGATGAATACAATAAGAGATTTAAAAATGTCCTGGCTATTCCAAGCTTTATAATGGAGGACAAATTGTGAAGCCCAAAAAAGTCCATCCATCAATCATGGCTCCAGGATCAGAGCCAAGACCTTTTTGAAATCTCATATTGTATTCGGCTGAAAGTCATATACACTTAGGATGGCATGAGGGTGAGTAAATCATGGGGTAATTTAAAGTTTTGGGTGAACTAATGCTTTAATGGAGCTTGCATCGCTTTAGTGAGACATAGGGTGTTACCCTATATATTAAACTTTAAAGAGTAACTTGTCACAACACTCACAGCTAAATCAAACCTTCAATGTCTATTCTCCCTTGCATGAGGCATGAACGTCAGATTCATTTTAGTGAGTCAGTTTGCTCAGATGGTTTTCATTGATTCAAGTTTCAGTTCTGTAACTATAGGTTTTCTCTCATCGGTTGTAGTAAGCGTAATTTCATATGCTGCAATGCTCTTGTTTGTATATTTAAAAAGATAGTCTGTCCATTAAGGGTTAGTTTACTCAAAAATGTAAAATTCTGTCAACATTCACTCATGTCCTTCCAAACCTGTATGACTTCTTCTGCAGAACTCAAAATAAGATACATTGATGAACAGTGGGGTCGAAACAACATTGGAGCTCATTGACTTTCATTGTATGGACCAAAAGAAAAAACTTTTAAAATATGTTTTATGTTTCACAGAAGAAAGTCATACATTGTCAACATCGTTTTTTTGAATTTCACATTTAATATGTTAATTTCTGTTTCTTTGTCATTTTGATCAATTTACTAGCAATTTCAATGAGTGGAAAAGTGAAAAAGTAAGTACTACACCCATTTTTTTCACTGTGCAGGTTTGGAAAGGCATGCCAATCATATTTTCTTCAGAGAATACAAAAATCGAGTTATTCTTTCCTCTGGAGTGATGAGCCCAGTCTTTTGATTCAGCAAAGACAGAGGTGAAAACTGAGAAAATGGGAGAATGCACTTTGTTTTTCTGGAGTTGTGCTCACTCAGCTTTGCTGGAAACTGTAAATGCACACAAACGGGAAGAGGGGGAGTTGGGTTTGTTCTGATGATGTATGCTTGAGTGTGTTTGGGGGTTGAGAGAAAGGAGAAAGGCAAGAACATACAGATAAATGTGCTTTACCGTGCAGCGGAGCACATGGTTCATCTTAAGCCGATTTACACTGCATTTATCTGTCAAGGTTCGGACATTCTCTTGAAATATTTCACCGCGCCGCCGTTTAAAAGTTTAATATCACACATGAAAGTCTGGCATCTCATGCGAACATCTTCCTAGACTGAAACACTCTACATTAAAGCTGTATTTTATGTCTCAGCTGCCCAGATGAGTCTACTGAGCTATAAAAAAGACAAAGATTGGTGCTGCATTACACAAAGTGTCCAGATACGCAGCAGTAAATATAAGAGCTCTTTGGCCCAGCGCTGACAGTTCAAGTGCAGGTTCATGGTTCTGCTCTCTCCTTCCCACACAACATCAGACGGAAACAGCCTCAGAGCACATCTAATTTACAGCAGTGTTTGAAGCAACAGGAACTGACAATGCATCAGTATTGTAAAGATGCCTTATTGGAAAGATTAGCAAATTTACAAATTAAATGAAGTTTTGGGCTGGGCGGTATGATATTGCGACAACGATATAAAGGTCTATCGATTTTGATATTTTGTGTACATCACGGTATGCAAATATATCTACACTATGAAAAGAAACGTGCATGAATAACAAATTCCATAGTATCTTTTTTTCCTACTATGGAAGTCAATGGGGTCCATCAACTGTCTGGTCACCAACATTCTTCAAAATATCTTCTTTTGTGTTCAACAGAAGAAAGAAACTCATACAGGGTTGAAACAACTTGAGGGTGAGTAAATGATGACAGAATTTTCATTTTTGGGTGAACTATCCCTTTAAAAGACGTCTAATAGCCGTCCAAACACAGCCCAGACGTCTAGGCTAAAACGAGGCGAATTTGGGATGTCAGCGGAAATTTGATAGAAGTCTAACCATAGCCCGAGAACAGACGCACAGGCTACGCATAGAACATGTCAAAGAAATTAAACCAAACACCTTGTAATCACGTTAACTTTGCTTACATACTGGAATATCATACATCTCGCAAGTTTTTTTTGGCAAAAACGACATGTAACCAAATTAGATCAAATTGGTTAGAAGTGGGTTACTCATAGCCGGACTATATCGGGTCTATACTTAACCTAGATGGTGAAAGTACGGCTATTGCTTGCTGGGAAAGCAAAGGACGTGTTTGATGTTAAAATGAGTTATTAAGCGTAACAAGCTTCAAACAAGCACTCAATGAAGCCGGTAGCATGTGTTGTGCGCAGAAAGCCGCCGCTCGTATTCGATCCCACATTCTGTTCTCCCTCACGACTTTGAGATATTCACCTGACGTGATGCACAGCGATCACCTCAGAGACATTCGGCTCAGGAAAATGTCAGATCTAGATCAGCTTATTTGTCGAGCTCATCCACCATATGAAATCGCATCGGCGATATTTCCCAATCAAATGTTCTGCGTAAATGCTATTATCTGGCATGTGGGTGTGGTGTGAGGTGAGGAATGTTTCCCAAGCATTAAATCCCAAGCATTTCTTTCCAGTGACTGCGGGCGCCACTTTGATGGCAGGAAGAATTCTCTAATCCCTTTCCTGCCGCTGCTGATATTCCAGCTCGTGGCATCAACACCCGTGAACGCTATACCTGATGCCCGCTACGCTGTCGTCCAAACCACAGGGTGCTTGGTATACAAAAAGAAAAAGAGGGCACAACAAAATACAAAATGCTTCTCGAGGCAGGGATTCGACTCCTCTCTGGTTTTCAGCTGGGCCTCTGGAGGATGATGAGCATCTCATTTGAATTGGAGGTGCTCAAGCTCCATGACACTCGTGTGAAAAAGCTCATTATCTCCAGCTGAACACCGCACGCGTCAATCACTCTTGCTGACAAGCAGAGAAAACAACGTGATCATCTGCCGGTTTATCTAACTGTCAGTACATGCTGAACACAATGTGACAAGAAACATATAGAAGTGAGTTTTGTAATCACACTTTTGCTGTATAAGCTACAGTAGGTTACCCGACACAGTAAAAGCCTCATGCACTGTTTTAATCCAAACTAATGTGCCTCTGCATTATTCCTGAGCTTTCCATAGTCGCATGTAGCCAGACTTTTAAATATCAGCATACAATTTGGTTCAACTTATTTTGGTCCAGGGCACTCACTCAGACACTTGATGTAACAAGATATGCCAGTGATATATAGCTAAATGAAATCAGTGAAAAATATCTAGTTTATTTGCTATTAACTGCCTCAAACCAAATTCATGAATAAAGAAACCATTTATTTTCACACAGGATGCATTGCACCTGATTCACAAAGAAATTATGCAAATTATGGATTTATATTATGGTAATGCCACAAATGCACCCACTTAACAAGTCCAGGTCACAATTAGCAAAATAGAAAATACAATATCGTTCTAAAGTTTAGGAGTTGGTAAGATTTGATTTTAATGTTTTTGAAAGAAGTATCTTATGCTAACGAGGGCTGCATTTATTTGATCAAAAATACAGTAAAAACAGTTATATTGTGAAATATTATTACAATTTAAAATAGTGATGTTCTATTTTAATACATTTAAAAATTCGATTTATTCCTGATCAAAGCTGAATTTTTAGCATCATTACTTCACTCTTCGGTGTCACATGAACCTTCAAAAATATACTATGCTGATTTGCTGATCAAGAAACTTTTCTTATTATCATCTATGTTAAAAGCAGTTGTGCAGCTTGATATTTTCGTGGAAATAGTCTTTTTTTTTTTCAATTGAAAGTTCAAAGAAGAGCGTTAATTTAAAATAGAAGTCCTATTAACCTTTTTTCCACTTTTGTTCTGAAGTCCAACAGTCCTGAAGTTTATTGTTGAAGGTGCTTTTATGGCTTTAAACAGGATGAATTTAAAGATGCAACTTCTCACAGAGGATTTTAAAATATGCACAAACAATGTTAAAAGTTAAAGCACAGCACGATAAAAACCTCTTCAAGAAGTTGTGTCTCTAAATTCATCAGCACTAAAATATCTCAATCGAATCCAGTAAACTAACTGGTTGTTGCACGACCATTCTTAACAGCAACATGTGCTTCTTTATCTTTACAGCCGCTCACAGAAAAAGCCTAGGAAACATTCAGAGTGAAACTGAGGTCAATTAGTGCATGTCCATCAGAGTTTCGCCCAATTCTACTCATCCAGAAGGAAGCTGCCATGTCTCCTTGAAGCTCACTGTTCATTATAGAGATTCTACTTCAAATGAACACACACAGCTGACAGCAGATAAAGACACACACACACACACACACACACACACACACACACACACACACACACACACACACACACACACACACACACACACACACACACACACACACACACACACACACACACACACACACACACACACACACACACACACACACACACACACACAGTACTGTATGTGCTGTCCTGCTCTTCTTTAATGAGGAGGTGTTGTAGAAAGCTGCTGCACTGCAGAGAAGATCTCTCTGGATCAACCACAAAACCAGCACGAAACGCTGCAATATTGACTCCACCATATGCAATATTTCACACATCTGGACTAAAAAAAATGTGGGCATACTCATCCCCTCAGAAAATCGAACAAACCCCTCAAGATTTTCTGTAGTTCTGATGATAAAAGCAAAGGAGTGAATGAAAAGGAAAGATTGATCACAAGAGAACACTGATGGCTGGTCCCAGCCGTCTCTCTCACTCTCTCTCTCTCACTCTCTCTCTCTCTCTACCTGGTCTGGATCAGCCACAGGATCAAAGCCCAGTTCTGATGTCTCTGACAACACCAAGTCTCCATTTCACTTGCTATTCCAGTCCCATCAAACACTTTTTTAAAATGAAACAATTGTTACACATTTGTGCAATTCATTTCATTGGGGGGAAAAAAATGCATTTTATTCACTAAACACAAGCAGATTTTTGAGGTGTGGATTTTTAATGGGAAAAAAAGCATTGATTACTATGATGCAATAATTGTGGAAAAGAAGCATTTGTCAAAATTGTGGCAGATATTGGACATTTACATCTAAATTTGGCCAATCTAACTGAGTCACACCTTCCACAGATAATTTAGTTTAACTTAAAAACATTCTGTCATCAAACTCAACACGATGTGAAACACACACACACACACACACACACACACACACACACACACACACACACACACACACACACACACACACACACACACACACACACACACACACACACACACACATGTATGTACTGTATAATATTAGACATTTTCCTTGTCACTGTCAGGTAATCATTGGCATTTTCTTCTAGCGAATGTGACAGAAGTAATTCATGTGATCAAACGAGAGAAAAGCATAGTAATAATCATGTACATATCAAGACGTATGGTGTAGTGCACCTTCAGCATTTTAAAGAGCCGATCCACGAATCTGGATTACAGCGGTCGAGCAATGTTGTATAGTGCAGCATACAGATTGTGTTGTTCTGTTTGTGCCATAACCTGTTTTACATAATTATTCTAGTGAACACAGACAGCACTCGCAAATAAACAGCGCTATCAGAAACCACAATTCATTCTTAGCGGATTTCCCCCTGAGTTTTAAAGCTTTTCTCTCTACCATACAGTAAACATATTTCAGCCAAAACCATACATCTTTTTGACATCTACAAGAGACAATACAATCGCATCTCATACAGTATAGCGCTTTTCCCACAGAAATTCTTAAATCAATAGCTAAACATATCTATCAATACCAGACACAAACATTCACCCGGAATCAAAGTGCAAACAACAGAGCGTCTGAGATCTGCTCCAGTACCGCTGTCTGCTTATGCAGGGCTACAGTTCGCCATTGACCTGCTCCGATCGATACTTTAATACACTTTTTATCCTGCCACGTCCATTTTGCTGCAATTTGCAACTTTCATGCCCATTAGGTAGAAAATCTAGCTGACTGTGGGGGACGGCGGAAGAGGGAAAATGCATCTTTGTCTTCCCGAATCCATTGCTGACTACTCAACACAAATGGCTCGGCCCGTACAGAAGTTAAATTACAGTATCCCTCGCGGTCAAGTCAAGTTTCCCTTTCATCTAATGCAATTTACTATGCTAGGGGTTAGACAACATGGCTGGGGTTGTTTCACCACATGCATGTATAAATATGAAGAAGTTTGCTAATTGAAATATAAGCCCTGAAGTCTAAACTGTTTTTCTATAAATCTGCTGGTACACACATTAAAAAACTGTGGTTTGGATCATCTGGTCGGACCGTGTAGTTTGCGATGCAAAGAATGACAGATGCTCTTAAAAGCATGCGGTAGATGGCGGGTAACCACTTTTATGACAAGAACAATTTGTTTGGTGCCTTTCACTAGCGTGGCAGCAAGGTTAGCCGAAGCATTCTGGCTGTTCACAAAGAGCAATGTGGAAACAACTCAACTGTTGAACATTCCATGCTAATGAAAACCAGACTTGCAGTGCTCTTATTGTACATGGCAGCACTCAAAAGCACATGCATTAAAAGCAGCTTTAAGACCAAAGCATTAGGGGTAATTCACTCTAAAGTGATTCTGTCATCATTTTCTCACCCTCATATGCGGAAAACAAAAGCAGATATTTAGCAGAACATCAGCTTGTTCCTACAAGTCATACACACTCTTAAAAGAAATGGTTGTATTTAGAACCAGAAATGGTTCTATCACCCGCTTCATATATGGAACTCCAAAATGGTTCTACATAGAACCATTTTAATGGGTTCCATAAAAATAAACCCAGATGGTTCTTTGAATCCAAGTTAGATGGTTCTAGATAGAACCATTTAACGGTTCTTCATTATTAAACATTTGGAATTGGAATGAATTGGAATTGGAATTGGTTTGGAATGACATGAGGGCGAGTAAATAACAGGATTTTTATTTTTGGGCGAATTGTTCCTTTAAGATCTTGATCATGTTTCATTCGATTCCTGGCCATCTAAGGATAATAAACATTGGTAGAGCTCTGAAAATATTTGCACTTCAGCATAACTCAACATAACTAAATATCCAGCGTCTCTAAATAAAGTTCTCCTCATCTTCATGTATTTACAGCCATAGGCAAAAACCCATCTGAGGGTTGTCCCCCACTAAAAGTAGAATTAAAAACCATTCGGTGTATTGTAAATGATATAATGTAATATACTTAAAATAACTGTGTAAGTAGTAAAACAATAAAAATGCAAACAAGGCAAAAAAATGTGTTTTAAGTTTAGAAACATTCTCCACCTCCCTTGGCTCACAGTGCTTTGGCCCAATGCCTGCGTTCCACCTTTACTTCACCTCCACACACTCCGGTGGGAGAGAACAAAGTTCTTCAGTAGTTGTGGAACTCGAGTGCTGTCAAGGCTATTTTATTCACTTTAAACATCGGATGAAGGGATTCTTTTCTCTTTAATACAGATGATGCTGAGTCATTAATAAATCAGTCATGACGAAAAAATGATAACCGATGTATTTTTCCATGTGTCCGCAATGTTAGCCATTATAACGTTACCTAGCTTGTTTGGTAGCTTGTTGAATTGTAAGTCACCCATTACAACTAACATGAACTGATATTTAGGCTAATGTAGATATTCTGTTGTGTTGGGATTTGCTCAATATGATATTAAGTGGCAGATCAGTGGGCTTGTCTGTCCCAGATTAACCCTAAAATACTATGTGCAAGATAATTTAATAATTATAATATGGCCGAGTGGTGAACCTAACTCATATTTAAACAACTATCGCTTTGCTATGTAGATAACATGACAGAGAAAAGAAAAATAGACAGAAGATCATTTCATCTTTACAAGTACAAAAAGTCCCCATTTGTTTCCCCTTTAAAAATTGCTCTTGAGAAATGTATGTTTATTGTATAATAGTGACAGTTAGGTTACCTTTTTACGCTGCTCGACTGGGGTAAATACCGGGTCACTGCAACACACTGTTTGCATCTGTGACAAATATCGTTTTTTTAGAGGACAGTTTTATAGCATATACATAGTAGCAAGGTTTTCTTGTAGTGTTGCAACAAATGACAACACATACATTTTCTTACACATCTTGCCCAATGTTCTCCTCCAAATAACATGCAACGGTAATGTATTATTGTAAGCATAAACACACTGGTTTGTAGTGTAAATAGTTTTACTGCTGCACTTTGTTATTCGTAGGTGTTTACAGCAACTAATGAATTGGACGTCTCGCACATTCACAGAAAAATACCTTACTTTCATCATTGAATTTGATATGGATATGCTCGGATAATGTTTTCCTCTGACACTGCAAATAAAAGAACTTGAGTGAGAAAATTCTCTCCCTTCTATTATGCAAAATGGGTTAAAACATGCTCTTTTTTTCGGGGCGTTAAAAATGCAAATACAGCAAACTTAGTAAATCACAATGCATGATTTATTTAAACACTCTCCACCCATACATTTTGTGTCTGAAAGAAAATCTTTTACAAATGCATATGCAATAAGGTCGGTCGTGTATATAACCCTGTCCACACCTTTTCAGTGCTCATTTTTCACTGCGTGTCTTTAGTAAATCCTGGCAGTAGTTTTGAAAGTGAAAAGAGGGTTTACACCGGCGCAAGCTGCTAGTAAATCTGGCCCTTTGCCTCATTCAAAAAGCGTAAACCACACAGAAGTATGGCTTTAGCATGTAATAATCACAAAAATAAGTAAAAAACATTAAAATAAAATAAAAATTTAAAAAAAATTATTGATGTATTTTTAGCAGTATTTTTCAGTGCTGAAGGAATTATACTGAAAGTGCATTTATAAACATTTCTCTTGCATTGTCTGTTATCTTGGAAGGATTTTTCCCACTGAGCTCATAGACATTCTGAAAATGCCTTCTCCATGAAGGATACATGTGATTCATGTTTTGGCAGGAATTTGGCAAGGTTTCTTAGAAGACAGCATAATTATGCTAAATATCTTTTGGATAAGCCACAGTGTTGGGTGAGTGCCTATAGGCTATAGCTATGATGCCTACTCGTTTTGGAGTTATAGAACAGAGCCTATATGTAAATGTCCTCTGTTATGATTGGCTAACATCTCTGCATATGAAATGAGTAACAATAGCACTGAGCATTGGAGCTTATAGTGTTGGAATATCTCCGCATTCAAAAGAACATGGAAATGCTTTTTGTCATAATATGTCTACCCAACAACAACAAATGAGCCTTAGATTCGGATTCGGCCCAAAACCCAACCCATTTCTAAACTCTATCTCACATCATTGGGATCGTGACCTCTTGTGTCCCTCAGGTAAGCAGTTCAGCATTCTCCACATGCAAGGGGTCCCAAAGCGCGGAGGGAGTTTGGAAGCAGATGAATGAAGCTCTCGTGTTAAGCCCTCGCTGGGATAGTGTTTCAGCCGCTGCAGCTAGATTAAAACAATGTGTGCGGAAAGTGGGCCGGAGCCTCTTGTTCCTGCAGGGCACTAGAAAAAAAAAAACCTTTTACCTTCTCCACACAGCAGTTACAATTGAGCTGTGAAAGGTTTGCCAAATTGTCCAGTCTCTTTTCCAGTAAATGTGAGTTCCTGCGAACAAGGCACACGTGAAAATACTCTGTAATACAAGACACTTAAGTTGTGCAGTATGTGCAGGGAAAGAATCAGTCATGCCATTAGAGCTGTGATTGTTATCCATCCATCTTCACCCTCACCGTGATGAAAACAAACGCCTCCATCTCGATTCATCATCAAATCCTCAGCTGCAAGACGGCGGCAGAGCGCTCAAAACATCACGAGCCATCAAATGAAATCAGTCCAGAGCTTCTTTCAGCTCTGAGATGCTCAAACAACAGAGGATTAACAAAAAATCATTTCAGTTTGGCTGAGCAATTTTGTTGCCCACTATAAAAAAACAAACAAACACAATGCACAGATGAAAAGCCTAATGACCAGGGCCGTCCATCCCCGCACTGACCGATCCCCACCTCAACCCCCCTGAAACGCAACTGCGAACGGACCGACCGAGGGGTACGCTTTCTCTAACTCGCGTTAGGACCCACTCCATGCTTGGGACGGCACTAGTGGTGACCTGAACCATCCTGAACTGACCCGTTTGTCTTGAACAGGGGTAGGTCCTGGAGAGACACTGTCCTGCAGAGTTTAGCTACAACCCTTATCAAACACACCGAAACAAGCTAATCAATGTCTTCAGGATAACTAAGGCTACAGGCAGGTACGTTTATTTTTCAGGGTTATGCTGGGTACACACCTAAATATTTTTTACATCTTATAAGATTTTCAAAATGTGATAGACAACAAATGCCATGATGTGACAAAGACAGCACACCAAGGGCGGACGATATGCAGGAAGAAATTGCGATGATATTGTTTAGAATGATTTTCACAGAAAATTTGTGAAAAAAGAAAAGAAAAGGGTTGACATGTTGTATAAACGTTTGTGCTGTTGCCACAAATCAACAAGCTGATCCTTCATCTCTGCTGTCCACATCAATTTCACTTTGTGCTGCGCCATGACTGCGTGCTTCCGTCTTCCATCATCCTTTTCTGATTGGATATTGTTTCGTTTCACGTGATAATCTCCAGAGCGTGCGCACGTTTGTCCTCGGGGTTCCCCCCACACATCAGGATTTCTGATCGTAAATATTCAAAAATCTGAATAAAAAAATCTGATTAAATAATCTGTAGAACCATCAAGATAATCGGGACATAGCTAGGATTGTCGGAAGGGGGGAAATCGGCCCAAAATCAGCCCGATTATCTTTTGGTGTGTACCAAGCATTAGAACTAAACTCTGCAGGACAGTGGCTCTCCAGGACCGCCATTGCCTACCCCTGGTCTAGAAGATATATTAAACAAGGCCACTTAAAGGAAGTTTCAAGTATCAAAACAAGCCAAATTCTATCAACAGCACAAGGTCGACAATGCTGTCAAATACCACAGAAAATTATTTTAAATCAAGCAAAAATTGTGTTTACAGTATTGCACTTCAGAATTTTAAGATAGAAATGTGCAGCTTGTATTTGAAAGTTTTTCGGTGTTTTAGAAATAAGTCTCTTATGCTTACCAAGGCGGCATTTAGTAAAAGCAGTAATATTGTGTGATATTATTACGATTTAAAATAACTGTTTTCTAATTTAATGTATTTTAAAATGCAATTTATTCCTGTGATGGCAAAACGGAATTTTCAGCATCATTACTCCAGTTTTCAGTGTCACATGATCCTTCAGAAATTTTTCTAATATGCTGATTTGCCGATCAAAAAAGATTTCCTATTACTATCAATGATGAAAACACTTGTGCTACTTAATATTTGTGTGGAAACTGTAGAATCTGTATTCTTTGATGAATAGAAAGTTCAAAAGAACCCCATTGAAATCTATACTTCTGAAAAGGTGTGTATTTTTAGAATTCAATCATGACATCTCTCAGAATAGTTTTAGCATGGCCAATATCTCGTATAATATCTAGGCAGGTGGAGCTGGGGGAGGGGGAGGGTTTCAGAGGAACTCTAAATGTGCGGCAGGATTAGCTCACAGCAAACAATGAACCAGACTATTTAAATGTTGAACAAGCAATCTCATAGGCAACAGGTCCAGCAAAGCCAATCAACTTGTGCCATGCAGTAATGGTGTGATTTCTTGCAGATTGCATGTAAAGAACCTATTGTATCTGCCTGCGCCCTCTAGAGTTTAATGACCGAACTAGATATTTATCCTGGTGCAATGCATTACCCCATAGACCTCCATTACAAGTGCATTATTGCTCATTTTTACAAAGTGACTGATGATATTAAATTATTGTCTATGAATATACAGCTTAGCTTGTAATTAAATCTGGAACAATCCTTTTAAGAGCCTCCCATTGCTTAAAACTGCTTGCAAATAAATAAAACACAATCCCTGTGGCAGAATCAGAGCAAACCCAAGCCTCAATGTGCTGAAACAAACACTACATATTCTCTACACTGCAAAAATGGTCTCAGACAGTAAGAAATAAGTGAATAAATGGAGGTTTATACTAAGAATTAATGCAAAAAATTTGCCAATAGAACAAAACAAGATGTAGCCTACTTACATTCAAGATATTTTCTGGAAAGTCTTAATATCTTAAGCAATTTTGCTTCTCAGGAAAATTTGTTTAATGTCGTTGTTTTTTCTTTTACTGAAAAATAAGACAGAATTACTGAATAAAAACGTTTTATTAAAGCTGCAGTCCGGCACTTTTTTGGGTTTAAAAATATCAAAAAAGACATTTTTGGAAAAAAACTTAACCAGCCAGTGTTCAAAACGATCTGCTTGCCTTACCTCGATTCAAAACGGTAAGCTTGTAATAATGATTTTAATTCCAGTGGTACTGGTGGATTTCCGCGGGAATTTCGAGCATGTCTTTGCGTCATTACGTCACTTCTGTACACATAGAGAAGGAGTCCCCGGCTAGCGTGTGTGGATGATGGAGGTGGAGGTTTAGTTTAGCACTTGGTATGGCGGATCCCGAAAGTTTAAAGCCACAATCACCAGTGACAACTGGAGATTCACCAGTTGTAAAACCCAAAGACTTCGGACTTCAGAGTGGCTACAGAAAAAATATATTTTTCACGTTTTGACGTGATATAAGCAATCGTTAGATTTAATCAGCATGATATAGCTACTGCAATGCTTCCCCCACCCCCCGAATTTGGTCAGAACAAAAGTGAATGTTACTTACTTGTTCAGATGACATTTTCCGATGAAAATTCTAATGTTGACACTTTCAAAAAGTATACTCCGAGATTGCTGATGACAGTAACGTTACAGTATCCACAGCGACGCGGCAGCCTCAATACATTGTGTTCATCCGCGCTGTTTCATGCCGATTTACTACCCACGCACAGTTAATAATTCCGCGAATAACTGCAATTGCAGATTTCGAACAGAGATGGCGACAAAGAAGAAAAACGACGGACTGCAGCTTTAATAAATGACTGCTTTTAAATGGTAAATAGAGAATCTTTCTGTTTGCTAGCCTAAAGGTGTAGTTACAAAATCTACCAGCAGGGGCTTTTCAGCCAAATCCTGACCCCCTGTCTTAAACTGTGCACTAAAACATAATCTTGTTCAGGACTAGACCTACTTGGATCTGGGAAACCAAAACACAAATTGTCAGATTCCCTGAAGCAAACAGTATTAATTGTGTTGTCATCACTTAACTCATTAGCTCTAAATCAGCCTCCTCTCGTTCACAACCATTGAACCGTGAGCAGATACATCAAGACGGTGTGATCACTCATGGATAGGTGAGTTAGAGAACAGTTAAGAGACGTGACAGCCACGGTACCGTCTGTCCACCTGGCTGCTCGACGCAGGAGCGAACAGGTTTGTTTGGAGAGAAGAGCTTTCTACATCACTGACCACATTTGAAATCCCCCATGGAGACTCCACAGAAACCCAAAGAAACAGTTTGGAGGAACAGAAATGTTATTTCTCCATTAGGGAATAAATGCCACAATTCCTGTACTTTAAGTCGCGATGCGGTGTAGCACAGAGCTGACAATCCCTGTCGTCCTCGATCAGGATTCTCGAGTTGTGATGATGCAGCCGGCCGAATGCCAAGACCATGACGACATGTTTCCCATGATTCAACAACAACAAATGATTAAATCATAGCTAGAGTAGCTGTGGCCAATGAGAAAGAACTGCAGTACAGGCCAAGATTTGACCATCAGCCATCTCAATATCTACGCTGTATGACACTTAAAGATGAGAGTCACATTTGCAAAAATATGTAGACTATATACATACACTGTTAAAAAGTTTGGAGTTGGTAAGACTTTTTAATGTGTTTGAAAGAAGGCTTTTATGCTTACCAATGCTGCATTCATGTGATCAAAAATCAGTAATATTGTGCAATATTACCATTTAAAATAGCCTAACTGTTTTAATATATTTCTAAATGTATTGGCAAAGCTGATTTTTCAGCATCATTACTCCAGGCTTCAGAAAACATTGTAATATGCTGATTTGTTGCTCCAAAAACATCTCTTGTTATTATCAATGTTGTGTATGTAATGTATTTGTGGAACCGTGATACATTTTTATTTGGAATTCTGTGAAGAATAGACATCGTTAGACACACATTCTGTGACATCGTCTCAAAAAATTTGCATTTTTTAAATGTTTTTACTGTCACTTTTGATCAATTCAATTTAATGCATACTTGCTTAATAAAAGTAAATAAACAAATAAAAATCTTACTGACAGTAAACTTTTGTTTTGAGATATATATCTATATTACGCATCAGTTCTAGTGAAGAGTGTCAGAAATATGGGCACACTGCCAGGTAACAGCAACAGGAGGCAGTGTAGTTGACCTTACTGTTAGGGTGGAGAGAATTTCTGCTATGGTTTTTACAAGGACCATAAAGATCTCCCCCAGAAGCAGGGTCTCTTAGGACAAGTTCCACTCTACACACTTCACAGACTCTGTTTGTGTGGTGGAGGACCCCCATGACTGGGCTGTTAACCAAACTCAGCGATGCAATATTGCAAGCCTGACCCCACCCAAAGCCAGTCTTGCCACACACTTGAGGCCGTTTATCATCCAGGCTTTTCTAATCTGTGCTGACTTGCGCCTCGTCCCTGGAGTCTGTCAACTGTCAGGCCAAGAGGAAGATGTCTCTGACGAGGACGCCATTAAATTCATGCATTTCTGCCCAGTCTTGCACCAAATGCCTGACACCAGGGGGCGCCTGACTTAAGAAACTTTTCTGTGACAACAATAAATTAGATGCATCGTCTCATTACATAAGATCGGTTGTCATTATGACTAAATTAAGCATGAATGTCAGTGACTATAATGAGATGAGGAGTAAATGGCAGCATCATTTGTGAATGACAGAAACCGCAATCTATACAAAGGAATATTCTTGGGTCTTATTCTGGCTGTGTTCTGAGGTGAAGGAACTGGCACAGCATTATGGGGATTTGCTTCTCGTGCCTCTAGAAAAAAAAAACTAATTTTAGAGCCAGCGATATATAACTATAGTGCTTGACATGCACAGACAGGAAACAACCTGGTCTCCAATCACAAATAATGAAGCTGTTGAAAAACAACAACATAAATTTGAAATAAAGCTTACAAGAGGATTTCGTTTGACACTTCATTTACTCAGCCAAAAATAAAATAACAAAACCAAGTTGTTGCTTTTCTCTCCGTGTGAGTGACTATAGGAACTCAAACATCTGTGAATTTTGACAGCATGGGTTTCACAGCCGCTGTCGTCCTGAGAGGACAGAAGTACACAATCCAGCTGTGTTTGGACTACTTGACCTCAGGAGCGAGAGTAGAGTGGTACGACCCATCACTGCTCCAACACGACTTCAGGACGCTGCCCTTATAGAGCTACTGACCACTAGTGCGAAAGGAATTCAAGCAAGTCCTTTTTCTACAGCATTCTCACTTGAAATGAGACAATTGAAGCTGAAACTCATAATTAATTGACTTGCCACATTCGATAATCAACACAAATAATTAAAAATCTCATTCCCATGGTTCAGAGATAAAGATTTGAAATGAAAATGCATTTTTACTACCACCTCAGAAGGCCTATGAATTAGTCTGTCGATAATTTTCTCATACACAAAACATATATTTCCAGATGTTAATAATCAATGTTTGAAAATTGAAATGGTTACAAATATATATATATATATCGGAAATACACATATGTTTTGTGTATTGTCATGTTTATAGCCATTCATAGTGCACAAAAATAAACATTATTAGTAAAAATACTAACGATGAATAAAAATAATAATGTAAAAAAACAAACAAACAATGCAGACATTTTGAATGTGCAGTAAGTAAATATTAACCAGCACAACTGTTCTCAACATTGATAATAATAAGAAATGTTTATTGAGCAGCAAATCAGCATTAGAATGATTTCTGAAGGATTTCTGGAGTAATTATGCTGAATTTGTTGAAAAAAAACTATACCGTTATCTTTCTATTCTTTCTATCGTTACGCGTATCTTTCAAACGGCACTTTGTACCGTTTCTTTACAAAGTGACACTGCCAACTACTGGCCTGGCATGAATAATACAGCATTTTTAGTCGTTTTCGCGGATTTTAGTCGTTTTTAGTCCATTGTTGTCGTGTAATTGTGCCTAAAAGCTTTGCCGCTGCAGCTAAATCAAAACACGGAACTGCATATAGTATTTAATGCAGTACAGATCGTTTTAACACAACAAATCATGACAGCACTCTACTAAAGCATATCACAGCAAGCCACAGAACTCCCACAGGACTGTTCCCTCCCATTCCTGCGCCGCTCCACCCCGGGATCGACTGCATCTGCGGTTGCCTTTCCTCCAGATGAATTATTGGGTAATGGATCTCCGGATTTTCCGGCCTCAGCACTTCTCCTCACCCCGCTGGCCTCCGTTTATTAGATGTGGCCCCTGTAAATTTCTTCAGTTGGATCTCTTGCTAATGTTTGATTCATATCACTAGCAAAGGTCAGGCTATCCACTCTCAATAATTCAATATCGTTATACTCTCGAGTCTGGGTCATATTAAACGCGGGATAGGGGCAGAGATGTTCAGCGAGCCGTAGACTGTCAAAGCTGAAAGTCTTTTCCTCCATAAAGATGTGACGAAACAAAATCCTTCACAAGAATGCTGCATTGCAGGAGAAACACTCAGGGAAGTCTCTGCTGAAAATCTAATGCTGGTTTATTTAGCATAAACCAGACTCGACAAGCATGAGATTTTTAGCCAAATTTTCTGGTGATGCTGACCGACCAAAGTTAAACCTAAAAAGCACATTTCTAAGGCCTCTAAATTATTGCTGAAAAAACCTGTTGAACACAAGGGAGGCATACAACTGATATTTCTATGCATTTTATGATTGAATTGATTTCCATTACAAGCTATCAGAATTTCATCTTAGTTTTTGACCGTATAGATTTCAGCAACCTCACCTCAAATTGATGTTTTCTCTATATTCTCCTATCATATGAACCATACAAAAACTGATGTATCAGATATGATAGTCAACAAAAACACTTTTTTAAGATTTTGTCTAAAGGTTCAATAAACTCTTCAATTTTTTAAAAAAATATCTGACTATTATTTCAATGCCTGCACTGTAACAAATGATTTACATGATTGGTTATCACAACATTTTTTCTTTTATCAAATCAACTTAGATAATTTATGTGGTTCAGATAACATAATATTTTGAGTTTCTGTTGATTAAACCAATCTCCGTCATTGAGACAACTCAATTTTTTTTATTTCAATTAACTTCAAGTTTTAAGGCAACCAGGTTACTTACTATTTAAAGTTAAACCAACAGTAATTTTTTACAGTGTGGTTTCACAGTCTTAACTGAAAGCAAATGGCACTGATACTGTATCTTAAAATATTTAAATTCCATTGTTTTGTCTCAAGATGCACAACAACAGTAATGTTTTTTCTAAGGCACGTTTATAAAAGCTACTTAAATGTCTTAATTGAACTCAGGCCTAATCATGGCTTAATCTAAACTCTGTCTGTGAAACAAGGCCCATACAGTGTTAAATTAGTCAAGATTCCATTAGAATCCGAAACACAATGATCAAGTATGGTGGTCATTTAAGAAATCAATGGTGTTCTGGGTAAAGAATGAAAAAGACAGGCTAGTTAAGTATTTAAGATATAGTAATAGGGATATTTGGTGATCTGCGGCACTTTTACAACACCCAGTAAACTATCCCATCATGCACTATGGTGCACGGTTTCATATCTCGCAGGTTTATGACTCAGGCCGCACTGAGATTTATGTTCTACCACCAAGCCGCTGTGACGCACTGTAACTCAAGCGCAGATTCACTAGTGTACAATTTTCGCTCTCAATTTTTTTCTCTATTCCTCTCTCTTTACCGAAGACAAATCACGACTTGCCAGAAAAGATGTTTTCCACAACTATTCTTTCATAACGTGAGTGTGCGTCCGCCGCAGAATGACAGCGCGCTCTCGGGAGATCTATGAGGAATGCGACAGAGCGGCGCTGACCTCACATTCACACCCACGTGTGGAACCAAGCGTCGCTCCCTATGAAAAGCACCCTTGGCCGGTAAATACGATTTGTCACGTAGTATTTTAATCAGGCCGGAGCGATTGATAGTCACAGCTTGTCATGTTAACTGTGATCATCATTCAGAGCCCTGGGCATTCTGTGTCTATCAGGTGGGCGGAAAGACTCCAACGCCTGTGTGAGTTAGGAGTCTCAAACCTGAGCGTAATCTGCCTCTGTCCGCCGCCGAGGCACGTATAGATCAGCGGCGCTGGCAGCTTATCCGAGAGGGAACCGGTTTTGATGGATATGGAAATTGATCCGGCTTCCGCATCGTTCAGAGGTGGTCTCCAGTCTGAGATGCGGGAAACTGCAATCACTTTACTCAAAGGAGACCATTGAAACCAATCAAAGCAGGATATTATGAGCCACGATGGTAATGGGATATTGAGTTTAAACAAACACGAAACTCAATGTGGACAAACACTCTCTATCATGAACCTGAAATGAGGTTTTCCAGCATGAAGGGTTTCAGTGCACGACTACAAATCATGAATCGATAAAGGAATGATGGGGTAGTCAAAGTATGCATGAATGGTGAAGAAAAATATTTGAATCATAATAAGACACCGAGAGTGAGATGGGGAAGGAGAGGGTTAGACGCACACAAGTATTTCCTCTCGTCTTAAAATGGATCCCCTCTATGAAGCAGAACGAGAGACCACAGAATAAACTAATGGCAGAAACATACACAAGTGTGCGGTGCCGCGTACATACCTAACAGGCTTTCTCGCGTTACTGGGGCGGTAGCAAACCTCAGTACTCAAGAGGGAGATAGAGTTTCCTTCAAAAATTTACATTTAGAACAAAGAAAGAAACGGTAAAATTAACAATATTATAATTATTGGTAAAGACTTTATTATACAACTTTTGAGGTAAAATATTATTTTAAAAAATATGCTGTTATGTCTAAACCGTCACTGTGTTGTTTACAATAATGTTGCATTTATTTATTTGATACAGTAAAACAGTGATATTGTGAAATATTATTACAATTGAAAATAACTGTATTCCGTTTGAACATATTTTATAATGTAATTTATTCCTGTGATGCAAAGCTGAATTTTCAGCATCATTACGCCAGTCTTCAGTGTCACATGATCCTTCAGAAAGCATTCTAATATTTTGATTTGCCACTTAAGAAACATTTCTTATTATTATCAATGTTAAGCTGTGGAAATATTTTTTTTGTGGAAAGTGGAAACCGTGGTATATTATTTCAGGATTATTTGATGGATATACATTTCAAAAGAACAGCATTTATTTGATATATTTTGTAATTTTAATTTATTTTTATGTTTTTACTGTAACTTTTAATCAATTTATTTATATCAATTTATTATTGTATCCTTGCTGAATAAGTGTAATTTCTTTCAAAGCAAAAATCTTGCTGACCCAAACTTTTGAATTGTGGTGTATGTAAATATAATATTATATGTTGCAGTTAAACAATGAACAGGGTTTCACTGCTGTTTTTATTCTTCAATTTTTAATGTATCTGCTCTTAAAACAGATGTTATTATTCAAACCTTCTTCTGAAGAAAAAAACCCTGAGCAAGCTCCTCATGCTACAATATGACAGTGGTTGGCCTGAAAAAGAAAAATGAGCATAGAAAACGACATTTTATGCTAATGTCTGCTATAGCATGAAAATCCCATTGTGCTGAAAAATGCAGTTGTAGTTGTGGTGAGATGTTACACTCCAAGATATTTTGCAATCAAACTTAGAGCCAGCACTCATGTATTTCCGTAGAGTATGTTTCGAGCCTAGACAAAATATTGGGTGAGCGAAAGCCTCAGATGAGGAAAGAATATAGGATATCTAGAAACATATAGGAGTAAGGAGAAAAGGCGGCAGTGATGGAAAACTGTAAATGTAATCAGTTCATCCATCTCTGTTACTGTGAATGTGGCAGATGGGAAACACCTCAAGCTGTGTGTAAAAAACTCTCTCTCTCTGTCTCTCTCTCTCTCTCTCTGGTGCCATAGTTGTTCCTAGCTCCCTATGGCCTAAGAGTATCTCTCTTTTGTTATTAACAGCCTGTGCGGTGTGTTTAATAAACTTCTTGTCATCCAGTGCTCTGGCCGGCCAAACCCAGGAGGAGTCAACGCTTTGCGGTCGTCACAATACTAAAACTTCATGTCGTCACTGTCAATACCAGTGATCTTTTTTTTTTTTTTATGTGAAGTTTTGACAGTACTAATAATGAATCAAAGTCTAATGGACATATTTATTCCCAGAACATTTGCCTAATGAGCTTCATGTTTTGCCTTAGAAATTGAATATTATCAAGCAAACGTCCCATCAGTGTCATTGTCTGTTCCAGCCATCAAGCTTGATCAAATCAGCGTGTTCGTAATGAGAAGCCTGTTTTTACAATCCAATTATTATTTTTTTCCAGGACATCTGCGTTTCCAGCCGTGCCCGCAAGATGCATGCAACATTGGCTTATCCGCTTTCCTCTGCTTTCCTCTGATGGTCCAGAAGTATGGCACCCAACCCTGGCACATGTGAGGGGTGCTGGCCGGTGTGTCTGTGAACATATGTGACTTCTGAGGCTCAGGCTGTGGAACACGTTTCTACAATTGACAGAAACATGTTCTGCTGATCCCCCCAGACCCCTTTGAGTCGGTGTGCCATGTCTGGGCTCACAGAAACCTTGAGAGCTTCCACCAGACCAGAGCTGACCATTTACACTGCCAGTACCACTGGCCACAGATCAGGGGCTTTCTGGATTCATACTGAGACTAACTGGGGCCAGCTCGACTACTTTATCTTTTTGAGAGGACATACTAATATCTGTTAGTGGAACTAAAATCAAACTAACAAAAGCAACACCTTATTATTATTATTTCCTAACTATTTAATCAGAAGATTTCAAAATAGTGCAACAGATCAATATAATAATGTGGTATAGCTGGGGATGGACAACATATTGGTCCAATATTGATTATCGGCTAATATATGGGTTGATATTGGATATTAAATTGTGCAAGCTCATTTAATTGATTTTACATTTAGATTACATATGCCGTCATCTAATGCTCATGATTAGTCACTATCATTAAAAACTAGTGCTGTCATTCGCTTAAAAAAATTAACTAATTAATCATGCATTTTTCTGTAATTAATCACGATTAATCGCACGAGTGTGTGTGTGTGTGTGTCACACAGACAGGAGATTCACAGACGCACGTCTTATCGTGCATCCTGTCATTGTTGTTTCTGTTTCATGCTTTGCCATGCCTTTGTTTTGTGTAAAGTTTCATTTGGGTTCTCAACCAGCTTGCCTCCATTCGTAACAACTACCATTAAAAAGTTAATGTGATGGAAAAGCCAGTCTTCCGTGTCAGATATAATTTTAATATACGGATTTGCTGCTCAAGAAACATTTCAAATTATTATCAATGCTTAAAACAGTTGTGCTGCTTAATATTTTTTTTCGGGATTCTTTAATGAAAGCAAGGTTCAAAATAACAGCATTTATTAGCACTTTCTCTTCTATTCTATTTATAAAAAAATATATATATATATAAAAAAAAACATTTACGTGTACTGCGTTAGATTAAACTGAGAAGGGTCATAGCGCTTGCATTTTGTTGTCCTACTGTTAGTTTAGATGCTTCTATTGTTCTCATTTGTAAGTCGCTTTGGATAAAAGCGTCTGCTAAATGAATAAATGTAAATGTAAATTAGAAAAATATTAATCTTTTCTAACATTATAAATGTCTTTACTGTCTCTTTTTTTTACTGATCAATTTATCTTTGCTGAATCTTTGAAAAATCTTTGCTGAATAAAGTATTAATTTCTTTTTAAAAAAAGTCTTACTTGCCACAGACTTTAAAAGGTGTAGTAAGCACCAGTATTTCTGAGAAACGCTGTTGATATTTCAAATCACCAAAACAAACACGACTCTACCGAAAAGGATCATAACACTATCTTAATAGCTCCGCCCCCAAAATCACAAGCATGCTAAGCAGCATAGGCACCTCCCCCTCATAAGTGGCCACGCCCCTTACTGCTGATTGGCTACAAGTGTGTATAGGTGGTCGGTCCCATCCACTTTCAACTGCATTTCTCAGAAATCGCTTAGGCTACTGCATCTTTAAATGGTAGCATACATTTACAATACTGTAATACATATTCTCTGTGACTTGTTTTACAAGATTACTAAACCGATTTTAGTTTAGCAGTGCTTTATTTTGAATTTATTTAGACAAACTACTTTGTCGGACAAAAACGGCGGATTATGATTGGTCAGATCGCTTGTCAATCAAACTCCCTGAGAAGGGTCAATTGTAAAATCGGTGCATCCCCAAGTACCACAGTATCGAAGTAAAGAAGTTAAGATACAATAAAGGGCAGCTGAACTGTAACTTATATAAATTATCAGTAGTGTGTAGTCACCTTAAAACCCCTGGAAGAATGTGAAGGTCAGCTCTGTTTCAGCCCATCAGGACTCCTCATCTGATTCAAGACAGCCTGATCTCAGTGGAATTTATTCAGTGGAGTCAAATTTTCGCTGTGCCCAGTGGAACGCCGAGTCCACAGAGAAGAATATAACACTCATTGTTCTCAGTCTGAGGACGATAAATGGTTGAATTTTATAGTCAAGCAGAATTATGAAAGAAAGGCCCAGAATTACCACAGAGTAAAGGAGCTGTATTCTAATGAAGAGCTTTTCACAGTGGAGAGCACAAAGACGTGATTAATTCTGTTAGCATCTCATTAATATCACAGAGAAAATGTGTGATGAACATCCAAATATGGAGAGTTACATAGAACGGTCGTGTGCTTTCACAGAGCCACAAAAAAGAGAAGAAGACTCACTGAAAGAGCTCATATACTGTTGCTCTCTGAATGGTCTCGGGTCTTGCTTTCATTACACAAGAGACAATATATGAAATAAAACAAAAACTGCAGCGACAATATTCCTCTTCTATTCAAGAAAGGAGTGAATGCCAATCTATCTTTCAAGCCACAAAGTGAGTTGTTTTGAAGAACAGTGTGAACAATGAAAACGTAAATGTTCCCTATACAGTAGCTTACTGTAAAAAATATGTCGCACCAGGTTTGACGTCCAAGCGGCTTTGAGTGCCAATAAGATTTGAGAGCAATGCTGAGGGGATATTTTTAGTAAATAATAACTTGAAGTCTTTTAATTGGAACATTTCATAGACTGGAAGTATAGTGCACAAGATTATATTTATGGGGATTTACTTCTTGAAGCTTGACAGTTCCTGGTAACTTCCTGCTTTCTGGGAAAAACAAGCATGAACAATATTCAAAATAAGACTGGTTTGAAATGAGAATAAAGTAATTTTGGGTGAATTATTTCTTTAAAGAAAAAAAAAAATTCTCTGTAATCAACGCATAAAAAAATCTATCTAAATTCTCTGGGGTGAAAATATGTTTTTTGTTAAATATTCATTTGGAAGCTAAAAAACGCCCGAGGAACGTCTACGATAAAACTAACAGAGCAGCTGCAGCATGAATCATTTTATGGGACAAATAGGAGGATAATGGAAGCTCATTGTGAAATAATATGAAATACTTCTCCAACCGCCTCTTAATAAATACTGGTACTCTGGGAAAAAGAGCAGAGAACTTAAAAAGACAAACAAATCTGCTCTGCTGTGTTCACTCTCTCCATACCATTACCGTAGGTGCCACTCGATCCTGTTTTCCCCCCTAATGAGCTTCAGTGTTAATTGGAGCTCCGGCGTCTCTTGTATTTGCATCGTTTCAAGAGTGAGGCAAAAAAACACAGAACCCAAAACTGGAACTAAATGAATCACGTGAGTGAACTCAGAACAGTTAGAGAGAACTTCAAAGGCTGTGCCGATATCCACCGGAGACATTTTGGGGAGTTATTATGAGCGGGCATAATAGTGCGAGCTCATTACAGAGCCATCATAACAATCCTAAACCCACCAGAAGAAAAGAGAGAAAAAAACTGCAGCTGTTCACCAAAAAAATTGCACACAAAATACATTTAAAAATCTCAGCATACATAAGCAACAGGAAGGCTTCACAGCATGCAAACACCTGGGCAATGACATCATCTCACCCGCAGTCTCTGTGTTTTGGTTACCGATAGGCTGATGGGTAATTATTCTGCCCACATTTTAAAGGTGCTTTATGTCTTCTTCTTTTTACTCTACAAAAGCATAAAATACCATAATATGTGTGCAGAGATTTGTGAAACACGCTAAGTTCAAATGTTGGTTCTGTGTCGAAATGTCTGTTTTTGTTTTGGTCTGTGTGATCCCCGCCAACTGACAATTTAGCCAATAGTATTTCAACACTGCGGGTTGCCACTTGGCAAATACCAGACAAAGGCTCCGCCCCTCAAATCCATAAAACAGCCTTTACACACATCGTGTTTTGAATAAAGAAAACGCTACGTATTTAAAGAACCAGTTTTTTTTATTCACCCTTGCACTGCAAACAAGCAGAAAGAGTCTCCAAAATGCGTGCAGGACTTCATTCACGATTGAGGCGGGTGGAGCTACTGTATAAGGCTTTGTCGACAGTTTGAGGATCCACTCGAATTACAAGGTTCAGTCACAATAGAAGTTTGAACGCTTGAACAGAAAAGTTAAAATACTGGTTCTGCTCGGAGTGAACCAATTTAATGTTGATGCTCCCCAATAGACATTCTGACTATAAGTAACTTTGCATCTACATTTCAACTAATTCTACTAACCCTAACCCAACAGTCCACTAATACTCTAATCAGAGTTAGTTGATGTGTAGATGCAAAGTTCCTTAAAGTTAGTGCAATGTCTAAGGTGGACCATCAAAATAAAGTGTAACCATAACATTTTTTGAATTTTCGACTGCAATACACATTTCAACCGCTAGCTGTCAATACTACATTCTGCTCCTTTATATCCCATTTGTTTGACGACCAAATGACTTTGGCAACTACATATGACTAAGGGGATGTTTTTAAGTGAATAACTAAAATTTCAATCTGTTCCTCACAAAAAGCTAATTGTTGTGTTAAAAAATGTGTTAACTTTTGGCAGTCAGATCAAACAATGAGATAATTATTAATGAGATGTTACAAATATTGGCTTTTTGAATTTTGAATAACCTTAACAGAACAATTGGTATCATGGACAAGGTTATAGTTTTATAACTGAGTAGTATTAATGCGAACTGAGTGCTGAATTCAATAAACATAGTCTATTTTTATTATTGTTTATTTTGAATGAATTGCCTCATGCTGGTAATTGATTCTATAATGCACAATCCTCATGCTAAAATTAGTCCGAAGCTTTGGGGATGTTCTTATATCCTGTTCCTATGGACCTGAGCTCAATAAGTGACCTTTGGCAATTAGAATTTATGTATTATGGATTATGTGACTCAAAACCCAATCTATACAAAAACATGTGGCTTTAGTGTGCAAGCACAGGTCGGTTCTGCCAGCGAACACAGAAATAAAGCATTTAACTGTGGCTGAGCTAAAATCCAATGATAAAGGAGATTATATTGCTAAAATAGACAAAAAGTCAGGGTCAGGCTGAGTGTGTCTTTTTTCTGGTTCACTTCATAAGAGCTTGTCTCTCTCTCTCTCTCTCTCTCTCTCTGTCTCCCGTGTGTGAAAAAGGAAATAATTAAATCAGCTCAGCAGTTTTGCATTGATTTCGTGAAGACCCTTGCAGCATTAATTGACTTGAGCAAGCACATCTCTCCCTGAGCAAGAGAGGTAAAACAAACAAACGAACATTAAAAAAGACACACACATTAATTATGAAAGCTGCTGACTTCATGTGCATTGATCAATTGACTTTTAAATAAATAAATGTGATTTTACAACTAGCACCCTCTATAAAGTGTATATACAGTAGTGGCCAAAAGTGATGTCCGGATGGGGTGTTTGTTTTTAATGAACCTACAAGTTTGGTTAAACCATCACAATATGAGGGAAGAACAAAACACTAAACTTGGTTAAGGTATTTATCTGAAAAAATATTTGGCAAAAAAGGCAAACTACAGCTTCTACGCAAAAACATAGATAAACAAAAAGCTATCAGGAAAAATAATACATTGACTCAAAGTAGCATTATTCAATGTGTTGACGTAATTCACACTGAAACAGCTCCTCCCCTTTTTAAAAATAGCTATTAGCATTTCGTTTAAAGCCGTTGATCTCGGTTTTGAATGCTTATATCTTCTAAATGCAAATTTCGCCATTGTTTTGGAGCTCACTAGCTTATAGAAAACAGTAAGGCTTACATATTCATACTAAAAGCCAAAAAACCTTCAATTTTGATTTCATGGGGACGTTAATATTTTGTTGGTTCTCTCTTGTTTTTGCATTTGTTCATAATCTCTTTGTACGACAGCCTGGCCAAAAATAATGTCCACACAATTTGGCATGTTTCATTACGTTATTATCACAAATAAAACTATTGACTCCAAGCACGAGCATGTAATATGATTACAAAATCTTTAACAATTTTTTAATAATATTTGAATAAAGCGTAAAGATGTCCGATTTCCTAGGCCGAACATCACTTTTGGCCACTACTGTTTATATGTATAGAGAAAAATACACCATCATTGTGTGTGTATATACATACTGTACATATGTTCATGTTTATATATATATCTTTTTTAAATGTTCTTATGCTTTTCTTCTGTAATTATAATCAAAATTGAAAAAAAAATCTCAAAAGTAAAACCTTCAGATGCATTACAGTATTTGTGTTTGTATTTGTGAGTAAATGTTGTCGTGAACATATTGGCACAAAATGCATCTCATGATGCAAAAAATAAAAAAATATTCGTACAGGTTCTAAAACAAGCTTAATTTTTCTTTATGCAAAACATTATTTCTAATTTTAGAATGAAATGTAACCTAGATTTATTTTCATCCACAGGACAGTAGGAGTGGGCGTGTGTCCTGTGATTACAGTCTCGTTCTGCCTCTCATAAAAGTGTCACGGACAGAGGACATGATCATGCTGCAATGATGGCATCTTTAGTCCAATTGACATTTAAATGGGGAACATGACATGCAGTAATATAACACAGCGAGGGGAGGGGTCTGGTGTGAGACGAAGCTCTCCAGCTGAGCCAGAGAACTGCAGAGAGCCAGGAAGACAGGAAGGTGAAAGAAAGTGGAAGAGAAAGAGACGAGCCTGCCAGACACCTGGCTCTACTTAGAAGAGAAGACCGTGGCAATTTGGCAGATAATGAAAGGAAATCAAATATCCTCACTTCAAACTTTTCTCTGCCTGCTCAGAATACCAAACTACCACACCACTCTTACTACTTCTGGAGTATGTGAATAGTATGTGAATTTTATGATACTCAAATGACATTTGGGGGGGGGGAAAGCATACGGCACAGTATTATACTACATCCCACAAAGCACTGTGCTCAAACTTGTTCTTTCATTCGACGTGTGATTAATACATCAGAAGTATTATGGGCTGTGAATTTTAATGCAACCTTTAGCCTGCCAAAAGTTGCCATTTTTACACAAAATGTATTTATTTCTGAGATTAATTAGATGCAACTAGTTGAATCAAACAAGCGATGAGGTTGTGACAATA
The DNA here is from genome assembly GCF_949152265.1 of Phoxinus phoxinus. Classification (NCBI taxonomy): domain Eukaryota; kingdom Metazoa; phylum Chordata; class Actinopteri; order Cypriniformes; family Leuciscidae; genus Phoxinus; species Phoxinus phoxinus. The sequence continues at coordinate 6,683,276 of NC_136898.1, forward strand.
ATGTTGTGTGTAATCTGTTGCATAATGCACTCTCTGGGTCCATAATTAACACTCTCCAAGCCGCAAATGTGAGAAAAAAAATGTTGTTTAGTAAATAACATTTCTGGTCAGGCGGCCAGTAACTTTATTAGGAATGGCGTTGGCAACATAATACATGGATTTAATCTAAGTTTAAAAACATTAGTATGAATTTCACAGTGTGCGTGTCTTAAAGTCCCCATGTGGTGAAAATCAATCTTTTAATGTTGTTTATATGTCAAAGTGGTGTTTTTAATTTGCTTTAATACAAACCATGTGGAAATTCACAAGTCAACACCATTGCTGAGTATTTTCTCCTTAAAACTGCGGTGAATCAAAGACAGTCTCAAAAACGCGTTTTGAAATCGCCGGTGTTTCTGACATCACAAACTACCTTGTAACCAATCACGACAACGAGTGAATCTCTGAGCTGGTGCGAGTGAGTGGAGGCGGGGATCATTTGCATATTCATAGAATCACGTACTAAATGAGACAAGGGTGTAGAGTTATATTCAAGCTAATTTTGGTGATCAAAGATGAGTTTTAAGGGATGAAATTATTGACTACTACTTAAATTAAAGAAATACAAACCATGTACTGAAAAAAAATATGTCGCAAGACTCGTGTACTCTGTGGAGACACTTATGTGAAATATATATATATGATGTTGCAAGAGCCAAAATGACCCGTTCTTTGTCACAAAATAAAGCAAAATAATTCCATTGTCATGGGGACAATATATATATATATATATAATATATAGATATATATAAATTGGCAGGTGTTTCTAAAAAAAATATTTTGGACCCTGATTATACGGTTTAACATGCAAATAAAATTATAATAATAATAATAATAGGAGTATACAGTATGTACTGTGCAGAAGCCTAGTATTCCCTTCCACACATAGCTTCTTTCTTTCTGCTCTCCTCTGAAGATCACACGCGGATGGCGGAATGCACTGTGCCTTCACATCAGCTAACCTTGACATCTGTCTTTCACACATTCACAGCATGGGATGAGCAGTCACACACACGCCGTCGTTCCCTCCAGCTAGATTTCCGCTCACATACTCCAGGAAGCGCAAGGAATGCATGCAGTCATTTCTCTTACGAAGAGTGAGGTGTCACACGTTTGCATAACGCAAGGTCATCCCGGATCTTTCTAATGCTGATCCATGCCATCAAAGAATGCAGACTCATTATCAACAGACCCCCCCATCCATCAGTCATCTCACATGAGTCAGACGAGATCGGACGACGCCGTCAAAGTTGGTCAAAATCTCCTGCGTCATGTAGATCCTCACACGGTAATGAGGAGAAGACACTCGCTTCCCCTGAGGACACATTTCAACTGTTGTTTTATTTTTAGACTGACTGTTTAGGTCTTTCTGCAGACGCAGCACTGACACATTCGATTAAAACAAACATCATTGAATCATCTGTGTAATAGACAACAGATAAATGCTGGTGTGTGCTAATGCCGTTCTTTCTGATGTAGTCTCACACAGCCTATACTGGCATAAAGTCTGGTCCGCTTACACTACTGTTCAAAAGTCTGGAGTCATTACATTTTTAAAGAAGTGTAATATGCTCAACAAGGCTGCATTTATATGAACAAAAATACAGTAATATTGTGAAATATATTGCCGGCCCAAAAAAAAGTCGCTGTTTGGATTTAAATAGGCAAATGCTTAGGAGTCTACGGGCCCCATCTTTCACCCAGCACAATTTACTTTGTACACCGACGCATGTATAATTCCTATTTTGCACCCGTGCACAGCGGACTTTTCCCTCCACAGACGCACGTTGGTAAATTAGGGAATGAACGGTTCAGTGAGAAGAGGAGGCGTGTTCCGGTGCAAACGGTCCCTGGTGCTATTTTGCAGTTTGAGAAAACAATTCCGCCACTGACCAAGAAAAACAGTCTAAAGACAGTGGCGCGTTGCGCGTTATGCTATTTTAAGGGCGCATGCTTGGCCATTATGTAGCGTGTGAACAACGCGCATACACTTGATTCTCTAATCTAAACAGACGCAGCAGTTTTAATTTTTGCAAACCATACATTATTACAAGGAAACATATTAATACACGAGATAAATTATTGTTGTGTCCATGAAGATTTGAAAAAATAGGCATAAATCTAGTTTACACATTTACCCAAGTTATTATACGCCTGTTTAACCGAAGCTTATTTGGGTGGGTTTCTCCCATCCCCATACATGGTCACTTCTCTGTCTTTTACGGCCATGACGAGAATGTCGGTCTCCTCGGCTGTGAACCGCTCCTGACACATACCTGCCAAACCCGCCGTTATAATAGCAATCCGGCATGGAACAAGCGCACCTGCTCTTAAAGGGAATGTGAGAGGACGCTCTGATTGGTTTATTTCACGTTACGCCCAAACCACACCTATGAATAATGAAGCTACTTCAGACCAATCCATTTTAGATTTGCGTCGGGCGCAAGTCATTTATCCCGCCGGTATAATAGCGACAGGCCCAGGATCCGCCCACAAAGTTACTTGCGTTTAACGTTTTATACTTGCGTTTCGGATCGTTAAAATATGGCCCTATGACTGGATCATTATTACAGTGATTGTTATGTTTCTTGCATGTAATATGTTTGTAATTATTATGGAGTGTGTAGCTTTTCATTTCTTAAACAACCATGTAGGAAGACACATCATGGCCATCATGGCCACATCATGGCTGACAATGCCAAGATTCATCAGGCTCAAAAGAATTGGGAAAGAACCTCCAGACCTCAAACTCATTGAGAGTCTATGGGATGTGCTGGAGGAGACTTTACGGAGTGCTGGACTCTTGCATTGTCAATACAAGATCTTGACCAAACATTGATGCACCTCTTGGTGAAAATAAATGTTGTGATGTTATTCCCATCAAGAGCCGGAAAAGTACCAAGCTCTAAGATCTGTGTTGACCCAACAAAAGCTGCTACGCTGTGCCGCCCACGTAATGTCAGAGATGCTCTTCCATGCAAACCCAAAGTCTGTGTGTTTGCTGAGATTTCCTCTGCCTATACCAACAGCTACTTTAAAACTGCAAGCCACGGACTTAATTAGCTCATTAAGAGGAGGCTGTGGAAACTCTGCCCTGGTTTCAGCATTACTCAAAGTCACAAGAGCAGTACAGAGGAGAGGTCAATGGAGAGAGAGAAAGAGACATACGCTGTTGACATGAGTAATGTTTGTTTAATCGAGAGACGTTCGGCCGATGGAAGGCCCTTGTTATTCCCTACCGCTTCGCTTGCCTTGACGCATTCCTTGTTATTGTGACATAAAAAAAAAACTCAATGTTTCCTAGTGATTAAAGGGATAGATTTGAAAAAAACATCCTTATTCACTCTATTATGGCGTTTTTCTGCTGAACACAAAAGATGTTCATACATTTAAGTTCACTTCCATTAAAACATTTAAGTGAATGGTTACCAGAGGCTGTCAAGCAAAAATGTGCCATAAAAACACCTTAAATTTGTAATTCATTTCACACAATTTATTTGTAACAAAAATTTCACTGAAAATCTCCTCCTCTGCCATAGCTCATCTTCTCATTCATATGATTCGAATTTTCATGAATGTGAATGATATTTGGGAGATTTAGAATACTTTGAATTAATTTATATTTTTATATTTTCCATTTTTTTTTTTTTTTTTTTTTTTTTAGTAATTTTGTCGTGTTTGTCATTTATATTAAGTTTTAGTTCTTTTTGTTCATAAAGTTAAACTAAATAAAAATAAGTAATGTTTTCTTGGCAACTACCTGAAATAAAATAGGTTTAAAGGGATCATGAATTGAGAAATAAAATTGACGTAACAGGTCATTGTACAAAAAAAAAAAAAAAAAAAAATTGAACTCAAACCTTACTTGTTAAACCTTGTTAAAGTGTGTCTTTCGCCGCACTATGACATCATACTGGGACAAAATCCGAAACGAGTCATTTTGGCAGCTTGGTTTCGATAAAACCTGTTTTTGGTTTAACAAGGAAGGTTTTTTTTTCAGTTCTAAAAAAAAGTGCAATGACCTTATGTCAAAATTTGTTCTATCAATTTATGACCCCTTTAAACCTATTTTATTTAAGGTAGTTGCCAAGGAAACTATGTTATTTTTATTTATATTAACTATTTAGATTATTTTAACTTAGATTAAGTATACTTCTACATCATTGCCTCTTTAGCTCCCGCCCACCTATTTCATGACATGCATGTAGAAAATACAAGCGAGAAGCAAATACAGGATTACTCCAGCAACAAAATGATAGAGATGAGGTGTAGGTTTGTCTTCTTATTCGGGGATCAGACTCAACCTGTATGGCGAAGATCGGAAGTAAAAAAAAAAAAAAATTCACACGTGATTTTTGGAGCTTGAACAGTACCCAGAAAAGAGCAGCGTCAACATGCTGCTAAACTTCTCCTTTCCCCCACAGAGAAATTAACATCTAATAGGTTGGGAATGACAAGGTGAATAAATGTTGACAGAATTTTCTCGAATGATCTGTTTAAACCACCGTATTCCTCAGAGAAAATAAAACGCAATATATTAGAAACTCAGCTTGGTCTATAAATAATCAAATCAAACAAAAAGGACTTTATCAACATAACCTTTATCCCATGGCAGGTTTCTCCTAGGATCTTGTTTTTCCTCTGTTGCTGGACACAGTAAATGGCATGCCTCTTTTTAAATGCCAGATTTCGGCTCACGCTGAGGAAGACCGGGCATCTGAGCGAGACCTTCGCCTCTCGTCTGTTCCAGGAGGGAGCGCACTGCAGTTAAGCTGTCACACCGCATGAACGCCAAGGTAAAGCTGCTCAGAATAGACACAGCAGGAAACAGCGGCCCGACACGCGGACGCGGCAGCACCTGTATTGACTCGTCCTCCTCCGTACCGCAAATAACACCAGACAGTCCTTTTAAAATACAGCTTTTCACAGCACACACACAAGCCCTCAGTATTTAACGAACAATAGGAGGAAGGTGTCAGCTCATGAAGGGCTGGGGAGGGCGAACCCAATTTTACCGACAAGAGACTCGGGTTATTTCAGGCAGGCCCTTCAGCGGTCCACTTACAAATGCAGGTTAAATGTGGAAACTGGCAATTCAACCTGTTATATTTTAGAATAGGGATGCACAATATTGAAGAAAAAAAACAGACATTGCGATATTTTTCTACAATATATATTGCGATAGAAAAAAAAACAGGAATTTTCAACGACTGATTATATATTGTATATTTGTGGGGCAATTTTGTTGGGGTTTATCAGCACAGAATATATATAGGCTATATATATATATATATATATATATAGGGTATATATATATATTTTTAAAGCTGAATAATTACTCTATTCTGCATACTTTTTTAAATTGCAAAATACTTCACTGTCAAAAATGTTTTTTTTAGTGTTGAAATTTTGTTTTTTAAAAATCATTGTTACCGTTTTCGAATCCATTCAGCCGATCTCCGGGTCTGGCGGTAGCACTTTTTGCATAGATAATTGAATCTGATTAGACCGTTAGCATCTCTCTCAAAAAAAAAAAAAAACGACCAAAGAGTTTTGATATTTTTCCTATTTAAACCTTGATTCTTCTGTAGTTACATAGTGTACTAAGACGGACGGAAAATAAAAAAGTTGGGATTTTCTAGGCCAATATGACTAGGAACTATACTCTCATTCCTGCGTAACAATCAAGGAACTGTGCTGCCGTACCAGCAGGCGCAATGATATTA